>NC_058133.1:428734605-428829734 GCF_016433145.1 Gracilinanus agilis | reverse complement strand
TATATATGGAGAGAGAGAGAGAGAGAGAGAGAGAGAGAGATGCAATATGTGTCTTTTTTTATGGCATGAGGAATGTGGAAATACATGTTGCATGACAGTACTGGTATAACCAATATTAGATTACTTACAGTCTTGGGGAGGGAGGAGTGGAAAAAGGGAGGGAGAGAATCTGAATTGCTAAATGTCAGATAACAATTGCCAAAAATTGTTTCTACATGTCATTGGAAAAAAAAGTCATAGATTGGAATGTCACTTCACATATTAGCTCTGCGACCATGAGCTAATCAGCCTGTATTGTACATATTACTCAGGGTTTTGGTTTCTTCATTTGTAAAATGACAGGTCTGGATTTGATGGCTTTTATGGTCCCTCACAGCTCTAAATCTATGATCTTATTATCTGACAAGTTAAATGACAAAATAGCTGAATAAGATTTCAAGGCAACCAAGGAGAGTCCTCACAAGGTAATATATTTCCTTCTGCCACATAAGTTGTCCAACAAGTAATTGGTATAAGAACATAGAGAAGGGAAAAGGTACTTGAGTTTAGTAACAGCTTTACAGGGAAAGTTATATCTGAGCTGGATTTTAAGGGCTTCTATCTTTGAGGTAGACAGAAGGAAGGAAGAAATTCTTTAGAAATGGTTGGGAATGATACAGAAAAGCAAAGAGTATGTTCAGAGGGCAACGACTAACCAAATTTGGATGAGATAGAGAGCTTGTGGGGGAATATAGAGAGATAAGGATGGAACAATAAATTGAAGCTATTTTATAGAAGACCTTGAATTTCAAGTTAATGAATTTGGACTTCTCTTTGTAGTCAATAAGAAAACTTGGAAAGTTTTTGAGCAGGGGACTGACATGAGGCCTTGTGAAATACTGAAAATTCAATCAATTAGCATTTATCAAATACTTATATGAGCCAGAATCCTAAGCTTAAGTTTAGAAGATCTGGGTTCATGTCCTACCAATCAAATGACTGGCTAACTCACTCATTTTATCTGAAATCTCAACCAATTTCTCTTGGTTCTGCTCTTAGGGATCAATCAAATGAGACATTCAAAAATGTGAAGGCTACTATTATGGTTGCCTCTAAGTCACCTCTCTTGAGGATTCATTCTTTAAATCACCATATGGAATATTTGTGAATTACCTCTTAAGCAAGTGTTCATATGCCAGATCTTCCATGTCTTCCTTAAAAGGTAGCATCCTATTTTGGCATGGCAATGTCTATCTGTCATCTTTGCTGCCATAGAGACTGAAGCTGGTGGATCTCCTGAATTCGGGAGTTCTGATTTGCAAGAGGACTTAGACAATTAGGGTTGCAATAGCTTTGGTTATTGGTTTTCCATATATTCTGATACCAATATGCTTGGAGGGAAGAGTAGAAAGCTTGTTAAAGAGAGGCACTACAGATCAGAAACAGAGAAGGTCAAAGCTTCTATACTGATCTATACTTTCAAACTTGCAAATATTATTCCCTTAAAAATCAGGAAATGTGATCACATCTATTCACTTGTACCCAGGAGTTACTTATTTATGGCACTATACTGTCAGGTCATTTAAATGGTGATTCTGGCCCTGTGAGATGCTGCTCTACATCCAGCCTGTATGAGATAGGAAGACTCAGACTTAGGTGAAAAAATGGCATCCACAACTGACTACAATTTTGCTTTCCCAAGTGGAATATAAGGTCCTTGAAGATTGAAACTATCTATATTTTATTCATGTGCCCTATGGAACTTAGCACAGTGTATAACAGCTAGCAGATACCCAATAAATACTAACTAATTGGTGGATAATTGAAGCCTCATATTTTGCAGATGTCCCATTGAACAATCATCATTATGTCCCCAATAGAGCACTATTTGTTGATACTGTCTAGTACTGTTATATATCTTGTATTTTCCATATTATGATGCTATACTAAAAGTTCCCAGATGTTATTTCAGATACTAGATATCAATGGGTTAAGACAGGATTAACAATGAGAAAAAGAAACCAAAACAGACATAAACAATAATATTCCAAGGCTCTCTCTACAGCAGAAGAAATGCCTAAAAAGTTACTGAAAAAAGAGATAGAACTTCATTTCAACAACAGTTTAAAATGTTAAACATTAGACATAAGTCTTTCATTAATAACAAGGGATGATATGAACCTAAGCTTGAAAATATTGCTCCCTTAAAATCAGGAAATGTAACCATACTAATTCACTGATGTCCATGTGTTACTTATTGTGTCTACATGGTATATTCATTTTAATGGCCTAAGAAGTAATTTCAGATACTAGGAAGACCACATGAGTAGCTATTTCCTGGAAGAACCACTGGGAGTTTTATAAATACCGCGCTACAATAATGCCTCTAAAGAACACACATTCCTTGATGTAACTAATGTATCTGAACTTTGAAGAGATTGGAGACAAGCCAGCTGGGACCTCTTACTCACTTATTATAAATATTCTAAATTCCTGAACCAGGCACACAAAAATACACATTCATTAATATTATGAATACCACTGCATAATGTTTTTTGCTATGGGGTCTCTGAATGGTAAGTATCATTGTAACAAAATCATAGGTTAAGAGTTGGATCAGAGTTTAGAGGCAGGAAGGAAACAAGCATTTAATAAATGCCTACTATGTATAAAACACTGTGCCAAAGGCTTTACAAATATTATCTCATTTGATCTATATAACAACCTAGGAAAAGCAGTCCTTTTATGACTCTCACTTTACATATGAGGAAACCAAGGCAAGCAGAGGTTAAGTGACTTACCTATTGCCCTATTTGAATCTGAATTTGAACTCAGATCTTCCTGGCTCCAGATCCAATACTCTATCCACTGTACCACTTAACTGCTTCAATGAACATCTCACATAAGATCATCTCACATAGTCTCTTCATTTCTACACTGAGAAGCCTAAAGAGATTTTGTAATTTGTGTAGGTGATACAAGTCAAAATATCCAAGCCAACATTTTACCATGCCATCTAACTACAAATCTGGTGCTCTTTCTAATATACCATATTGATACTCAATATGGGTTTAAATGCAGTCAATTGTCCCTAAATTTTGTTCCAAAGAATGGCCCAGGAGGTAACTGGGAGAAAAAAAAAACCTTGTAATTCCCAGTGCCCCCAAATCAACTGTCATAGTCAGAGGCAGAGTCCATAATTAGTCCTACCCCTCTCTCCAGCGGAAAACTGGGGTTTGTTCTTAAATAAAGACTTTAAGAACAGCAGTTCTATCTTTTTAATGTGAATGGCCTTATTCCTAAAAAGAATGCCATTCACTTTTTGTAAACTCCCCTTTCCTTTTTACTTTTTGTCATCATGAAAGATTAATAATTTGAAAAGAAAAGCAAGTTGCTACAGAACTTATCCATTTACCTAAAAAGACCTCCGACTATAGCATTTCCTTGAGGTTTAGTTAATGGTAAAAATATGAAACACTTGAACCATCTTAAAAACAATGTAGCAGGGCAGCTGGGTAGCTCAGTGGATTGAGAGCCAGGCCTAGAGACAGGAGGTCCTAGGTTCAAATCCGGCCTCAGCCACTTCCCAGCTGTGTGACCCTGGGCAAGTCACTTGACCCCCATTGCCTACCCTTACCAATCTTCCACCTATAAAGTCAATACACAGAAGTTAAGGGTTTAAAATAAAAAAAATTAAAAAAAAAACAATGTAGCAGTTTTCATAATTCAAGGGAAAATATGCATAGCTAGCATTCTGATAATTCAAAAATTGCAGAATGGATTGTCTTTCTCCTCACAAATCCCTGGAAATAAAAAGCATTTAAAAATTATTTAAGAAATAAAAATCTGGATGCAAAAACCTTTCTTCAAAAAGGCCCAAATTCTTGGGATGACAGTAGGAATTCTTGTTCTGACTTTGCTTAGCTTGAACTACAACAAATGAAAATTTATTTTTGTCTCTCTTCCTTTCTATCTATATTTTAACTTATCAGAACCAAGAGCCACATTGAAAGCCTATCAGGTCTGAAACAAGATTTTAAGAGACATTGACCCACTTACTGCATATACTACCTATGTTTCCCACAGGTATTTTTGCTGTTATTACGGGTGACTTTAATATACTACCTGTAGGGCAATCACAAGTCTATATGGAGATGCTAGAAAGCACATTGACTTCAGTTAATCCTCCCTCTAGTCATTTCTGTTTGATGAATGTCTACCTAAATCTTTCTGACCACCATTATGGCTCCCCATCATCGTGGCTGCCCACGTAAGATTCTGTTCAAGGCAATCATCTTGTTTATGTAGCACTAAGTTCCTCTTTTTTCTAAGAGTCCTTCCATTTTCGCATTTAGAATATTGTTTCTTCTCTATTGTCCTCCGTGTAGAATATAAACATGTGACTACATTTTGAAGGTCACTCAAAGAATTCCTTTGGCTTCATGTACAAATGACTGGATACATATCAAAGCATCAATCTGCCTCTAGCTTTTGAACACCCAGAGTTTTTTTTTTTCTTTAAGCTAATGTTCAGGAAGTGAAGGAAGAGGAGAATTGCTATAGGCAATGCTAAGCTAAAAACAGTAAAAATGTTATTTAACAGAAATCCAGTCATCTGGCTATCCAGTATTAATGAGTGCCTTCTGCATGTTTCGTCAGATAAAGCTCTGATTCATCTAACAGATGTACCATAAAAGCTCAAAGGTCAAAAATATGGCAAAGGAAATTTCTAAAAAAATTATAATAATGATAATAATCATACTCAGCTGAACTTTCCCCAAACTTCATCATTCTCCCGTCTTCACCCTCCCCTCTCCAACAGCCTCCCTTCCTGTCCCTGTTACTCTGGATATTAGCATATTGGGAAATAAACACTTTACGTTTTCTGACCTAAGCGGTTCCATTTGAAAAGCCAGCCAGACTGGATGTTTTAAAATGTTACCAAATGATTAAACACAAATCCTTAAATGAAGAGAGCTGGTTTTTATTAAATATCCCAGAGCAGCTCTGTCTGCCCACACTCATGCCCATGTCTGGCTGCTGGCTGATAAACGTTTTGGCTTTAAGATATTACTTATTAGCATGCCTGTATATTTCTACCTCACACAGTCACCCAAGGGTGATTGCTATCTGTTAATTGAATTCCGTGCCAGCAACTGTGTCTTTGTGTGCCTGCCATTATAATTCTGAGAAATGTAACTTCATTTCCTATTTACAAATAGCAGAAAAAAAATGAGTGTGTATTATTGGGCATTCACATATATGGGTGTATATGAATATATTTAGAAGCAGCCCCATTTAAAGCCACATTATATGAAACAAGGCCACATTTTAATCAGCCACATTGAACATTTGTCTACAGAAGGCTACATATACGGCCATTTGGTGTTTCTCTGGAAGGGAGGAGAACAGGATGAGTTTTTGAAATGGAAGCAGGCACTTTTATTTTCTGCCCAACAAATAGAATTGACATGGTGGAGAGAATCATCAGCCACAGAGTTATAAAACTGTCTGGAGGACTGTGTAGGAGAATCAGCTGTCATGCTTTGGTTAGCCCTCTTCTGATTTCAAAAAGTCTAAGTCTGAAATCAAGCCAAGCATTTTATGATCCTCCTCTGAAGAACTAAACCGCAAACCAAGTCGGGATGGCATCTTATTGAGTATCATATTAAACAAAAAAACTACATCTAATAGAAGGCTAAGTAGGAAAGGGCTAGAAAAAGTTGGGGTTTGGGGGGGAATTCCTTTTACAAGAATGATTTTGTTTTTTGTTTCTTTCTTTGATTCTTTAACATTTAACACAGAGCCTGGCACAGAGTAAGTGCTTAATAAATGCTGTTTATTGGATCAATTGATTAGCATTCAATTATCCTACTTCTGTCTTCTCTATCTGACCTGTGACAATTGTCAAAAGCTCTTAATTCCTGGCTTTCAAAGATGATAGTAATAATGCATATTTACATAGCATTTTAAAGATAGCAAGGCACTTTATAATCATGCTTTCATTTAACTCTTTCAACAATAACATCAAGTTGATCCTAGAGGTATTGCCTCCACTTTACAGATAAGGAAACCTAGACTCAGGAGATCAGTGACTAACTAGTTACCCCTTCATTAGTGTCAGAGGATGGTTTAATCCTCAGAAATGCCATAGAATGTAGATGCTATTATTATCATCACTTTACAAATGAGGAAAATGAGACAGAGATTGTGAGTAGCATAGGATCATATAGCTTATGAAAGTGTCCAAGGCTGGATTTGATTCCAAGTCTTCCTGACTTTATCCACAAAGCCATATTCCCTCACTGACTCAGAGGATCTGAGTTCAAATCCTGCCTATGCCAATTGCCACTTGTGTATCCTTAGGCAAGTCTCTCAATCTCTCTTTACCTGAGTTTCCTCACCTATCAAATGATAGATTTGGAATAGATGACTTGTAAGGTCCCTTCAAGCTCTAAGACTATGGTCTCATCATGAAATCATGAAATGTTAGAGTTTGAAGTGATCTTACAGATAGACCATCCAGTCTAGGAGTTCTTAATCCTTTATTTGTGATTGGACCCCTTTGACATTCTGGTGAAACATCTGGATGCCTTCTCAGAATAATGCTTTCTGATGCATAAAATAAAATAGAGGATTATAATGCAAATCAATTAAGTTGAAATACAATTATCAAAATATAGCTTAAAAAAAGCTTTATGTACGCTATATGAAGCATGCCTGATACTACAACCTCTTCATTTTACAAATGAGAAGAGAGAGAGAGAGAGAGAGGGAGAGAGAGAGAATGAATGAATGAATGAATGAATGAATGAATGACTTAGGCACAATGTAAGTGTTTTCCAGAAGCAGGTGTAAAGCCCAAATCTTCAACCATTGTGGACAAGGCAATTTCTAACTAAACCAAACCACGTCTCCCTTCTTGCAAAATGAAGCAATGCTCCATGCACACTAAGATACAACTCAGACTCTGCCATGTTAAAAACTTCAGATTCTCTCTTAGCTTAATAACATGCTACATAGTGAGGCTGGTCATTGTTAAAACAAACTTGTGAAGGACTGACTTCACTATCCTGGAAGAACTTTTCCAGGAATTGCCACATGGATTTCATAGACGTATACCAGAAATATTTCCATGCTTGTGAAAGACCTAGATAATAGCTTAGGGACTTGGAGATCTTCCCCCTTCCTTTTCTATGTCATTATAGAATGACTTGGACTTCAACATGCAAAATGTATAGCATGGATCCAAAATGAAGTTTCCAATTTGGAACTTATCAATTTAAATATTTAGGGCACTTCTCTCCATAGTAGCAAAGAAATGGACATTGAGGGGATACCCATCAACTGAGAAATGGCTAAACAAGTTGTGGCATACTGAGTCATAAGGACAAAGATTAAATTTTTAACGGAAAAATGTGTATGAAATCATGAAGGTCAAAATAAGCAGAACCAAGAAAATATTAAATACAGCAATAGAAATATTGTTTTAAAATTAACTAGAGTATGTCCATCTCCAGAGAAAGAACTGATAAATAAAAAGAAGGAAGGCATGGTTTTATATATATATTTTAATGATGCTTTCTTTAGTGTGGGAGGAGGAGGAAGGAGGGAGATACCAAAGAACTTTAATGTAACAAATAAATGTGGTGTTTTAAAAAAAAGAAATTATCATCTCATGAGATTAGGGGTTTTCATGAAGTTTCTAGGATATTACAGTGTTCTTAACTGGATTGAAATCATGACTTAAGTAGCTTCTTTCTGTCTCTAAAACTGGAGGTCATAAAGAAAAATAGTCCAAAGGAAAGCATTGTCATATGGGGTTTTTTTTGGTGTTTGTTTTGTTTTGTTCTATCTGCTTTCATAAAAATGTCATGAGATCTAGATATAAACACTCTCTCTAATGCATACTCCTTTTGCGAAGTTATTGGCAAATTATTTAAACTTTCTAGATCTGAGTTTCCTTTATAAAAATGGACATAGGAATGCTTATACTATCTACCTTATAAGTTGTTGTTTTCACTTTGTAAATTTCAAACCTCCTTATAAATGTTTTTTAAATTATTTTAAAGAGTTGGACATCCATAAAATTCAGTTCAATTCAATCAGAATTTCTCTATATTACAATAAAAAAGATAGAAAGAGAAATACATTTTTAAAAACCATAGTAATATAAAATACTTGGGGGTCCACCTGCCAAGGAACTATGTGATCACAACTATAAAACATTTTCACCCAAATAAAGTCAGATCTAAATAAATGGAAAAACATTATTTGCACATTAAAAAGCCAAGTCAAAACAACAAAAATTATAATTCTATTAAATTAATTTATCTATTCAATTTCAGTGCCATACCAAGCTACTAAAAATATTTTATAGCTTTAGAAAAAACAATATAAATTCATCTAGAAGAACAAAAGGCCTAGAATATCAAGAAAATTGTTTTTTTTTAATGAAGGAAGGTGACAGCATGGATAGCAAACTATATTGTAAAGCGAAAACCATCAAAACAATCTGTTATATACTAAGAAATAATGTAGTGAATCAGTGGAATAGATTAGACACTCAACATGCAGTAGTAAATGACAATGTAATCTGGTTTGACAAACCCAAAGATCCAGGCTTTGGGAAGAAGAACTCACTATTTGACAAAAACTGCTGGGAAAACTGGAAAACAGCATAGCAGAAACTAAGCACAGACCAACACCTCACAAAGTAAAGTCAAAATGGCTATATGATTTGGAAATAAAGGGTGAAACTATAAACAAAATAGAGGAGCATGGGATAGTTTACCTGTGAAATCTACAGAGAAATGAAAAACATATCCAAAAAGACATAGAAAACATTATGAGATATAAAATAAATAATTTTGACCACATTAATTTAAAAGGCTTTTGCAAAACAAAATCAATACAACAAAGATTAGGAGGAAACAACAAACTGGGGAAAATAACTTATAAATAAGTATCTCTGACAAAGGTCTCACTTATCAAATATATGGAGAACTAGCCAAATTTATAAGAATACAAAGCATTCCCCAATTGATAAATGATCCAAAGATATTAACAGGAAATTCTCAGATGATGAAATTAAAATTATCTTTTGTCTTATGAAAAGACATCCCAAACTAGAGAATGCAAATTAAAATAACTCTGAAGTACCCCACCCCATACACCTATCAGACTGGCTAATATGACAAAAATGGAAAAAAAGACAAATGTTGGGAGAGATGTAGAAAAGGTGGGATACTGATATACTATTGGTGGAAATGTGGATTGATATAATCATTCTGCAGAACAATTTGGAATCATAATAAAAATATAAATAAATAAATATAGAAATATAAATAATATAAATATAAATAAAACTGTGCATACTCTTTGACTGAAAAATACCAGTAGTTGGTTTGTATCCCAAAGAGACTAAAGATAGAGGGAAAGAATCTACACAAAAATATTTATAGCAACTCTTTTTGTAATGGCAAAGAATTGGAAACTGAAGGGATATTCAATTGGGGAATGGCTGAACAGGTTATGATAATGGAATAGTATTGTGTCATAAAAATGAGTTACAAAATTATCACAAAAAAAAGAAAAGACTTGTATGGTCTGATGCAAAGTGAAGTGAGCAGAACCAGGAGAACATTGTACACAGTGATAAGTAATAATGTATAATGATCAGCTGTGAATGACTTAACTATTACCAATAATGAAAATATGCAGGACAATTTCAAGGGACTCATGTTGAAAAGGTTATGCACTATTACAGAAAGAACTGATAGTGTTTGAATTCATATTAAAGTATTCCATTCTTCACTTTAACTCCTCCATGATTTTTTTCTCTAGTGGAAGTAATGTGTGTCTTCTTTCACTACCTCATGAATGTGGAAAAATGTATTGTATGATAGCATGTGCACAACCTATATCATGTTTCTTATTGTCTTGCAAAGGGAGGATGGAGGGGAAGGAAGACGAGAATATGGATCTCAAAATGTCAGAAAATTAGTATTGAAAATTGTATTGACATGTATAAAGATGGGATTTGTGCAAGGGGGATGGGACCAAAGGAGCCAGAGAAGGCAGTTGCTGACAGTTGGTGACAGTTGCTTACAGTTGCTGACAGTTAAGAACAGAGAGAATTTGGGGAAAGGAACTTAGAAGAAGGAAGGAGAGGAGAGGTCTTCAGGTGGAGGACTGAGAGAGGGAGGGGTTGGATATCCCAGCTCAGATCCAGACCTGAGAGCTTCCTGAGGATCTTTCTTTGGAAATTGAAACCTTGATTCCCTGGTCAAAGCCGTTCCAGTGCATTTCACCCATCAAGACTTCAACAATCCAGTTAGATAAGTTTTTGGACTCCATTTTGGGAGTAATCTCTTAGCAATTTGATCCTTCTCCCATTACCCAACCTTTCTGAGAGACCCCCTTTCAGTCAAAACTTACAATTATAGGAAAGGATAGAAACAGAAAAATAGAAATAGAAACAGAAGGAGAAGGGGCAAGGAAAGAAGCTTAGCAGTGGGAACCCCAAAAGTTCCCACCCAAGTGACAGACCCCATAGAAATAGAGAAGAGGGCATCCCAAAATCCCTCTGCCCTTCACCCTTTTCCCCAGTCCCTGAATTGTGAATAATAAAAGCCATTCATCAGTCACATAGCATTCCAGAGTGCCTGAGAGACAACAAGGGAGAGGGGAACCACAGCTTGGTCTGGCTGCCTCCATCTTGAAGCCAGACCATCCACTGTGAAATTAACTGATCAGGGGAAGATTGGTGTGAAACATGTCCTTATTCAGAATTAGATTAGGGTACCATAAACCTCATCTTTTAGAGAAGCCTTGCCCCCAGCTCCTGTGGGGCAGCATGATCATCCATGTCACCCAATTTCAGGGTGACACCCCCTTAAAATCTCCCACTATATATTCATCCCCAGGGGAGAGCTGGAAGAGAGACTCACCACATATACTTTCTCTATCTCCCTTCTATCAAACATTCAGTCACTAGCCCTTTTTAATTGTTACACATGTAATCTAGAAAAAAGAAAAATTAATTTTAAAAGATTCAGTTCAGTTCAACAAGCATTAATTTACACCTACTACATATCAAGCACTGTGCTAGCTAGAAACTGGGGATAGAAAGTCAAGAGATGAGAGTCCTTGCCCTCAAGGACCTCACAGTCTTTTGTAAGTAATTTAATTTTGCAATTCCTTATTAGCTAATTTACATTGCTTGTCAAATAATTTGATCTAGAGATTATTTTTAATTTCAATAAAACTGTTTCATCTATTTAAAACTCAATTTTTTAAAAAACAGTCTTGCTTAAACTTTGGGTAAAACTTGGTTTAGAACTGGCATCCAGAATTTATCAAATAGCCAAAATCTATTTTTTTTGTTGGAAATTGAGGGTGGGGGAGGTTTTCCACTTCACATTCTACAAACCTTTCTGACATGTTTTGTTGTTTTTTTTCTCTACATATTTCCAGGTATCTAATATTGTTCACATTGGTTGTCCTTAAGTCTCTACTTGTATACTTTGTTATCTCAATCAAGCCTGCAAAGTGCTAGATGCTTTAAAACTAGTTCTCTCTTCATTCCTCTAACTTTCTTCCTAAGTGGTCTAGAGGAAATAGTTTTCGTATTAGAATCTGCTCTGAGTTCAAGTCCTGATTTTAACATTTATTGTGTGACTCTGAGCAAGTCATTTAACCTGTCTCTCTGTTTTGTTTTCCTATTATATAAAAAGGGGATAATAAGAGCACCTAACACCCATTGTTGTTGTAATGACAAAATGAAATAAATTTAAAATAAATTTAAAATTTTAATTAAAAATTTTAAATTTTAAAAATTTAAAATAAAAAACACGTGCATGTATATATCATAGATAATTGTATACTATACATCTATTTGTGCATATGTGCATACATGTATATTTATACATTATTCTATATGCATGTGCCTATATCTCTAGATTATATAGAAGTATATATGTATATATTTATATGTGTGTAGGGTACATATATGTATTTTGTTATTACATATTATATATACAACAAGATGGCACAGTGGATAGAATGTCAGTCCTGAAGTCAGGAAGCCTCATCTTCATGAGTTCAAATCTGGATCTCTGATACTTACTAGCAAGTCCTTACCTGGGCAAGTCACTTAACCCTGTTTGGCTCAGTTTCCTCATCTGGAGAAGGAAATGGCAGACCACTCCAGTATCTTTGCCAAGAAAACCTCAAATAAGCTCACAATGGACACAACTGAAACCAGTGAACAACAAAATATATGTGTACATCATGCAAATCAAGCATATATGATATTTATATAATACATGTAAATATATACATATGGAGAGATTTCTTTTGTTTTTCATCCTTTTCTTTCCCTAAACATTATCCTTCCTCCCTCTCTTACTCAGAAATTGATAATTTGTCATGAAGAAAAAGGAGGTAAGATAGAGAGCAAAGAATCAAGTTAGCAAAAATAACCAAAATATCAACTGAGTCCAATAATGTAAGATAATGTTGCATAACTGTAGCTCCCCATCTCTGCAAAGAAAGCAGAGAAGGGCATTTTCACATCTTTTCCTTAGAGCTAAACTAAGTTGTTATAATTTTTCCAAGAAATTCAGTATCAGTTTTTATATTTCCTCCTAACAAAGCAGCCAAACTACAAATTTCAGTGACTCCCATCTGCCTGGTTTACAATGTCTCTTAGAAAGAAACCTCTAGGAACTTTCTTTTAATTGATCATATTTGGTTTGGAAAAATGGAAGCTCCAATGAGACCATGTTGATGATCTCTATTTCTGATGGTTTTCTGTTTGACTCCATCATGACTGACGTATAAATGAGCACTCCAAAGAGGTTGTTGGGTTGTATTTTTTTTCACTCGATGGGAGTATTTCCTCCATTGATGTAGATTTACAATCCAAGCATGTCCTCTTAACCTGTGATTTTTGACCATGTAATTCCATAGATCCCTTCAGAGTACATTCCTAACATGCAAAAGGCCTTCTTCCAAGTCTTGTTTGCATTTCAGGGGAAATCAAGCAGTAGCTAGGCTACCTACTTGCAACACTCTCCCTATATGGCTGCATTCATCTCATCTCCTCATTTCACATTTTTTCTCTCTGACCTCCCTCATGCCTCTTGTTTCATGTACCTTATTTGCTGGAAATATTTGTGACTTGCTTATACAAAACATGCATCTCTTTATTGCCCTTTGACTCACCTGTAACTTGGATTTCAATATTTATACAATATTGCTTAAAGAAGTGAGACAAAAAATCAAGTCTGTTATTCTGTTCACACATGAAGCTTTTTCCTGATCCCCCATCTATTAGTGTCCTCTCCCTGTAACAACCATTTATTTAATGACTTTGTATTTATTTGTATTTTTCTGTATATATTTTAATGTTTTCATTTTTTAATATGTTTAATATATTTCCAACAGAAAGTCCCTTAAGAGTAGGGATTATTGCAGTCTTGAGTTTTGTGTGGTCCCAGTTCAAAGCAAGTCTACTGGGTGCCTAGTATGAACTTTATAAATTCTCATTTATTGATGAATTGTTGATAGACATGGAAACTCCCTCCACTAACAGATATATGTAGCCCATGGACAACTTAGTGAAAAACTCTTCTTGGAGTTCCAGAAGCTCAGAGAAATTAAATGTCCAGTTCATAATCACATAGCTAGTAAGTGTCAAAGGCAGGCTTTCTTACTCCAGGAACAGAACTCTTTTCTTTTCATTACATTTGAGATGGCTTTCCCACCTGAATGAGATGGAAGATTTTTCCCCCTGTTGGGTGTGTGTGTATGTATGTGTGTGTGTGTGTGTGTGTATGAGAAAACAGTATGGGTTTATTTAAATTCTACACAATTTCATGAATGTTAATCCATCAGTCTTTCTTCTTTCTCTTCAATTCTGCTCCCCACTGATTGTCTATTTTGGCTGTCTTAGATATGTGTACTGATGTATTAACTCAATGTCATTCAACTCTATATCCTAGATACCAGCAATGTACACATACAGAGATGTCTGTGTGTGTATATGTATATATGTAGTCTGCACATATACTATACATGTTTGTATATGAATACATATATATATAAATGTCTGTGCATATGGCTACATGGAACTATATATACACATATGTATCTATGTTGCTGTTCAATATTTTTTCAGTTGTGTCCTACTCTTTGTGCTCCCATTTAGGGTTTTCTTGACAAAGATACAGAAGTAGATTGCCATTTCCTTCTCCAATTCATTTTATAGTTGAGGAAACTGAGACATTCAGGGTTAAGTGACTTGTTCAGGGTAGCATAAAAAATAAATGCCTGGGACCAGATTTGAACTCATGAGGATGAATCCTCCAGATTGCAAGCCCAATGTTCTAGCCACTGTGCCACCTAGTTGCCTTTGCCAATAGGCATATGGCACATTAATCAGTCAATCTTATGTAGTTTAAGAGTTTATGTAGTTTAAAAATCTAAAACAGATGCAGAATACCAGATTTTTTTAGCCTATTATAGAGACAAAGAATAAAATAAAATCTGTTTTCCTGAGAACAGGTAAATACTAGGAAGCTTAAAGTTTAGATGTGTTGGATCAATGAAATATATGCCCATTCTTTTCTTTTTTTTCAAAAGTTAGGCATAAAGTTTATAGCAGTGAATATGGATTTTAATCATTTGATATTCTTCAGAGATCATTCAAGGTTGTTAGCTACTATTTTCTTCAAATCATTGAGTGTTGTAAAAATAAATATCCAAGTATTTCCCAAATATTTACATAATGAGCTATTTAAATGCAAGAGATTCCAACATATGTAAACAATTACAAATAGCATATTGTGAAAATCTAAAACAGATGCAAAAATGTCCATATTTCCATGCAATGTGTGATTCATGATTCTGAAAAAAGAATGATTTTGAAAAAGTTGAATGTTGTGAGACCTTAAGTAAAAGGCAGCATGACATAGTGACCAGAGGATAGGCTTTAAATTCAGAAAGGTGTGAGTTCAAATCTTGACTCTGAAACACACTATGTAGGACATAGAAAGATCACTTAGCATCTCAGTGTCTAAAGCAAATCTCTTAAGTCTATAAATTATGGAACAGTTTCTTCCAACTGGAATTCCCCATGCCAGTAAATGTATTGCCAGACAACTCAAACTATATATTTTAATACAGTAAAGCACTGCATTATAAATATTCCTAAACATAATATGTTTACAAGTGGAATTAGAAATCACTTATTCAATAAACTAAATGAGTCAAATTGTAGTGAGAGTACAATAAAATTATTAACAAAAACTCAATTATAATGAAATTCTTCTTGAATTATGTAGTACATGGCATCTAAGACTCATAAAAAAAATTCAACAAGAATAGTCATACTACAATTAAGCCCAGAGGAAGTAATTTCCCACTTCTCCTGAAGTGCCACCAAAGTATGTAACAGTTTTTTTTTGTTTTGTTTTGAGTTTTCCAAGATGATTTCTTCCATTCTCACTGTTGTGGAATTATTAGCCTGCTAGTCTCAATTGGCATTTTCAAAATCTGTATGAAAACTAGGTCAGCAGAATCTGGTCATTAATGCAATTGAAATAAAATTATCTCATTCTTTTTATCTGTTCCAGTTGTTTCTTTTTCCAAAGGTGAATGAAGAAACAAGGATAAAAGGGTTAACTTGAAGGAAATAATTTTTGCCCTTTTAAACAGCTGGAATTTACCTAAGAAGAAAGGCAAACAGGATAAACTATCTTTAGGTTCTCCTCCTTACTAATTACTGGCCAAGGAAAGCTAGTTATTTCCACACAAATAGCTAAGATAGGTTAGCCCACAGTTAATGGGTATTCCTGTTGCTCTTACAGATGGCAGAGATGTTGAACATGTTTGGGCAGACAAAAATAACTGTTATCTCTTGCTAGACTATTTCCCTTCCTGAATTCTCTCATTCTAGATGACCTTAAAAGCTAACCCACAATACGGAATGTCGTATGATGGCTCTTTCCATCTGCTTAAGCTTCCATAATGCAATGCTTCAAGTGACAAAAACAAGTTAAAAATAAAATTGCCCTTGCCATTCATTTCATTTCTTCCCAACATGCCTCTTTATTCAAGTGTGTGAATTTTGGTGACTGCCTTCTATAAAGGACCTGCAAGTCATCTTGGTGTCTTTGGATAAATCAGAAAAGGGGTCTGACATCATCGGCTCAGCAGTCCTGAGCATTTCACAGCCCAGAGGTGCCAAGTTAGGAAAAGAAAGATCTTTTCATGTGAAAAGAAAGGACTTGGAAGAATGGTTATGTTAGATGAGGAGGGGAGACCACGTGGCAAAGGAGTCAATAAAACAAGAATTTTTTTTCCTGTAATGAAAAACAGCTTGGGAAATTATAAAAACTAAACATTTATAAAATAGGAAAAAAAAGGAGACCCTGATGAGATGGGCTGGCGACATGTAGTTCTAAGACGAAGGTTCAAACTGAGATTTTATACTTCTTTCATACACTATCTAAGGGAAGTTTATATTCAGTGAAAAGAGAAAACCTTTGATGAGAATTCTGAGAGGAAAACCGAAATAAATGTTATGATCAACTCCAATTTAATGAATTCCATCTATAAATTGATTAAAACAGAAAGGGGGTGGGAATAAGGAAGGAAAACCTCTTGTTGACTACAAACATTGGCTTCCTTTTGTGAAATGAAATAACATCAGGATGTACTTACTAGATTTTTTTACAAATAAGCTAAATAATAACAAGCAAAGATAAAATATTTAGGTAAGAAGTAAAAATCCATGACAACTTTTTGAAAAGATTTCAGAGAAAAAAAAACATATTGGATGTCAATTGAAGGCATATGAATTGATTCAGAATCCTAAAGAATTATACAAATTTTCCTGAATGTTATTTTTTTATTGTTTCCCAAAGTTTCATTTTTACTAGTGTGTCAAAAGAAAAAAAGTCATTTGTCACATCTGAGTGCTCATATTTAGTTTAGAACTACTAAACGTCTGATAAGGTTTATTTTCTTCCTTCCTGATGTTCTTATTCACTGGAATTTTCTTTTCTGCAATGTAATTTTATATTGCTGTTGGTGCTGGCATTAAAACATTAAAAGTTAAATTGATGTCAACATCCACAGATCTACTATCAGACACTGCTATTAACATTGACATCAAAAACATTAAGAAATTTCCATCATGTAAATTAATTATCAGAATTGTATTGGCATGAATACATAATGATATTATTCATGCAAATAATTAAAGAATATGCCTTGTGAAAGCAAATTATAATAATGGAATGAAATGTCATTATTCTGTCTTCTTGACAATCCATTAGGATTGGTTTTAGGCATTTTAAATTTTAAGAAGAAAAGTGTGAGCCCCAAGTTCTGCCTTTTGTGCTTGAATAGAGAAATCTAAGAGAATATGGGTAATGGATGATATTGTGACTCTTCCAAGAACAGCCTTCTTATACACATCTTTGCAGTGCAATTACCTATACAGTTGTTATCCAAAGGAAGATGTGTTATTTTATTATTGCCTATTTCAGGTCCTCAAAGGACCTCTCATATTAAAGGGGGAAAAGGTTGCTGTTATTAAAACTCCCAGTGTTATTACGGAACACAGTGGAAAAAACAATTAACCCAAGTGCTCATAGGTTATCTCTTGCCATCCTACAAAAAGCAATTACTACCCATCAGTGAACACAGATAGGAGCTTGAACATAGAGCTAGGGCAGGGATAGAAACTTTCCCAATGTGAGCTGGGATTGCCGTGATTTAATTTGGGGTCATCTGTAGAAAGAATAACTTTAACAATTGAATTAGCCTGGCTAACGATGTAGTAATACACAGCTCTTACCATAGTGTTGGTTCTCATTAACTAATAATATTTTTAAGCAGTAACAATGTTGGCTTTGCAACTGAGTGATCATTAAGCAAAAGAAATTGGTGCAGAATATAAAGGTAGCAGAATCTTTTTCTGCTTTTCTTAGTAATAGCTTAGATTTATAGAGGGCTTTATGATTTTATGATCTTATTTAATTTTCAAAACCACTCTATGAAGAAGACACTGCAAATACATTTACCCACATTTTACAGATGAAGTTCAGAGGTCACGTAATTTGTTCAAAGACATGAAGCTGTTAAAAAAGCAAAGCTATAACTTGGCTCTAAAGTTTTGGCTTCAAGTCTTTTAATTGGGGTAGAGAAGATCTTAATATCAAGAATTTTGAGCTCAATAAAGAAATGAAACATTATGCAGATTTAAAAAATAGACTCCTTTAGGCACTGTGAGCAATAAAAAAAGATCTTGAAAAAATGGCTATTAATGAGAATGACAGAATGATTAAGAACTGGAGTCATTTTTCTTTTGCCTCATCTAAAAATTCTATTACAATAGATTCCCTCCCATAAGTGAAATATTTTACTAGGGAAAGATTGCATTTTATTTATTTGTTTGTTTGTTTGTTTATTTGCATCTAAAACAATTTCCAGTTCAAAATTCTCTCTCTTCCTCCAGCCTCTCTCCAACCCACTGAGAATTAAAGGAATATATGTCATAGATGTGAAGTCACACAAAACATATTTACTAAGGAAATATTATGGTTGGTTATGTCCATTTCTGCTTCTACATTTGAGACCAGTTTAGGAAACACATGAACAAAAAAAATCTCCCCACTCAAAAATATGCAGTAAATAAACATTTACATTTATGACATTTTAATAAATGCTCAATGGAATTCACAGGATTAAAAAATGGAAAGGATCTTAGATAATATCTAGTCTTCCCATCCTTTAATCTTTTTTTAGGTGAAAAAAACTGAAGAATAGAGAGAAAAAGTATTTGTTCAAAGTGCAACAATTAGTAAATTTTAGAATTCTAACTCAAATGTGGGACTCTGATCACAAATACAAAGGTCTTGCTCTTATAGGAAGATGCCTCCAGCTTTATATGACCGAGCCGCTGGAAATGGCCTGCATCATTGTTATCAATGGGATGTTTTCCAATTTTAATAGGTTAAAAAAGTGATTTCTAATTTGAAAATGTATTTCTGCTCTTCCAGGAAAATCAAATGGTGAAAGTGGAAACTATTTGCTTAATGACACTCCAAGCATTCCTCTCCCATATTCCAAACCTTGCTGTCAATCCATCATCAGATAGGTCAAATTTATATCCATTACTTAGCAGTATATTAATAGGACCCATGTCATCCCTCACAGTATCTTATTGATAAGATTTAATATATTTTATGTATCCTATATTTGCATTGCTACCATTCCTACACTCTACACAGGAAGTATTAGAGCTCAAAAGCATGCCTTTGCTCTGAAAAGCCTTTAAATAAATATCCTGGCTCAATTCTACTTGCAAAAGGGAGATCTATAAATTCACAGCTGGGATTTACTATGTAAAGCAAGCCCGAATTATCACAAGACTAAAGTTTGGCCTTCAGGGAAGGAAAATACATTCTGAACTCTGATTCAGTTTCTAGACTAGAACTGACCAAGACTATATAAAATAAAGGGAGTCTTTCAACAGAGTCCTTTTAGTAGATAGAATCCTAAAGAAAAGAAGATTTTTAAGTTCCATAATATCTAATAAAGAGATAAAATGGGAATCATGTTCAGAGCTGGGGGAAAATTGGTTTCTTTGAAGTGTAAAACTGTGACTAAAAAATAGCTATTAATTATAATGATATTGTGATTTTAAAATAGTACCTTTCCCCCCCTAAAATATCACCTTTGCGACATCCAAAAATTCCCCCACACCAAAATTGCTCTGAAATCTTTTATATTTTAATGGTATCTCTCAGATGGTAGCAGAAAATCTTTTTTTTTCCATCTCCTACCCAAACTAATGCTTATCCTAGGTTTATATGTTAAGGCAATAAAAACCAATTTATTATCGTGCCGACTGGAGAAGCATTTTTAAAGTGACACTTTTCTACATCCCACTCCATGTAAGCATTAAGTTGTGCCGTGTTAGAAAGCTATATTGGGTTGTTATTATTATAAAACGGCAAGAAACCCCAGTTCATGTTCTTCTAAGCCCTTCAGTACTGTGTGACTTTCAGAGGTCAAGAGCATACCAGTCGGTTTCTCCTCCCCGAGAAACAAGATAGCCTGCGTTTTATCCCAGACTACATTCTTTGCTATCAACAATACTGAAGTATGATGAGGACTGGGGTGTTTATTTTTATTTCATAGGTTTTCATTTGTAAGGAAGGTCTGTAGAGACTGTCTAATCCTTTGTAACTTTTAGCCTGCTACTTGGATCCTTGCTACCAAGTGTCTGGCTCTGGTAAAGAGTGTGTTGGATGTAGGAAAAAAAACTTTAAGTGGAAAAATTGAGAAAGATACAAATAGTACACAATAAAACTTATATTAAAAAATACTTGGAATTATATTATTCTAGGGCAGCTAGGTGATACACAACGGATAGAGAACCAGACCTTGAGCCCTGAGTTCAGATAGGGCCTCAGATTCTTACTAGCTGTGTGACCCTGGGCAAGTCACTTAACCCTGTTTGCCTCAATTTCCTATCTATAAAATGAGCGAGAGAAAGAAATGGCATACCATTACAGTATCTTCGAGAAGAAAACTCCAAATGTGGTCCAAAAGAGTTGTACATGAGTAAAACAACTAAAAAACAACAACATATGAAATATGCCTTTTCTATGAAAATGTAACCATCAAAATAGTAAATGTGAACATATTTCTAATTTCTAGTTATAACAAAGGGATATCATCTAGAAAAAGGTTAAAAGAAATCCAAATGCTTAGATATATACCATGTACCATTCTCCCTAAAGGTCATCTAGTTTTGCTTTTGTTCTAACACTAGCCCTTTCAAGGTGAAAGAGAACTAAATTATTCTCCGGGCTTTGAACTCGGCACAGATTCCTCATGGACATTTCTCTCTGCTGAGTTTTAAGTATGAGCATTTGAGCTTTGGAAGTTATGAAAGGACTTAGTGTATTTACAAGCATTATGTTTCTAACACTCCCATTTCTCCCCAAGAGTTTCTTGCTTCAACTTCCTTTCTTTTCAC
The DNA here is from genome assembly GCF_016433145.1 of Gracilinanus agilis. NCBI lineage: Eukaryota > Metazoa > Chordata > Mammalia > Didelphimorphia > Didelphidae > Gracilinanus > Gracilinanus agilis. The sequence goes on along the minus strand of NC_058133.1, from coordinate 428,808,691 downwards.
AGAGAAAAACTTTTTTTCTTCCAAGTTGTTTGGCTTTACCAAGTCCTGCCTCCAATCTCCCTCATGCCAGAATAGGAAAAGAAAGAAAGGTTACAAGGCTGCTTCTTGAGTCTCAGTTAAATGTCCTTCCAAGTAAGAAAATGTTCCCATGACAACACATTTACACTCATTCACCCCCTAGTTCTCTGTACCTCTCAGCAGGTACAGACCCCAGAGTGCAATGAAGAGAGATTCTTTGCTCATCTGAATAGTTTCAGATTTCTACAACCTGCTTCATGATCATAGATTTAGAGGTGGAAAGGAATACTGAGTCCATTTTACAGATGAGGAAAATCAGTTGCAAAGAGGTTTTAAATAACTTGCCCAAAGTTATATATTAATAAGTGTCAACAGGAAGGGTTTTTTGGCTCTACTATAAAATGTAGTAGTAGCAGCAGCAGCAGAAGTAACAGTAATACTAATCACAACATTATCTAGCTTTTATGTATCACTTTAAGGTTTGAAAAGTGCTTCAATATATTATGCCAATTCATCCTTACAAAATCACGTGTTCTACTTTTATCCCCATTTATAAATGAGAAACTGAGGCAAAGAGAAATTAAGAATCTTGTTCATGGTCACATAAGGCAAGTGCCTAAGAAAGAATTTGAACTCGGGTCTTTCTAATTCCAAGTCTAATGTAAATTGGCTTTTTTTAAAAATCTTTCAAGCAGTGCTATTCTTCTTTTTGCTATTATTGTTGTTTAGTTGTTTTCAGTCACGTCCAACTGTTCATGACCCCATTTGGGGTGTTTTCTTGGCAAAGAGACTAGAGTGATTTGCCATTTCCCCCTCCAGTTTACTTTACAAATGAGGAAATTGAGGCAATTCAGGGTTAAGTAGCTTGCCCTTAGGTCACACAACTAATAAAAATTCTTACTTTTTAGAAGAAAACTTAGAACACATTAGAAAAACACTGCTAAATATTTTTAAACTTACGCATCAGTCAGAAAAGTCATATGATGAATTTCTTACAAGGGCTTCTTTATAAAGTAACCATTAAAGAGAGAATGAGGTGAATCAGATTCCAGTATATTGTTCATAGGTAGGATAAATAGAATATAAATGCCCTCAGATTTACAGAATCACAGAATTTCAGTTAGAAAGGGCCAATCCATACCTAAAAAAGAATTCCCACTATGACATTTAGATTGTCTAGCTCTTACCTGTATTCATGGGGATCATGAATCAAACAATTCTACCTTTTATTAAGAAATGTTTTCTGACATCAAATCTAAATTCATTGTTTTGCAACTTCCTGCCACTTCTCCTTATTTGGTTCTGTAAGTCAAACAGAATAAATTTAATCCCTCTTCCACAGGTCGGACTACCAAATACTTGAAAAGAGGCATGAAATTTAGCCTGAGGCTTCTCTACGCTAGGCTAATAAGACCCAGCTCTTTCAACCAGTCACTACATTACATGACTCTTCACTCTCTTGGTTGCCTTCCTTTGAATGCTCCTTTGCTTATCAATGCCCATCCTAAATTGTGACACCCAAAATTGACTAGCCTCAGCAAAGCAGAATACAGGGAGATTATCACTTCCTTATTCCTGAAAACTGTGTTGGTCTTAACACAGCCCAAGGTGACATTAACTTTAGTGGTCACCATATCAAACTATTGAATCATTATGAGCCTGCAGTTTAGGTAGGTAAATTATTGTTTAATAATACCCCTCCTATCTTGAATTTATGAAGGAGATTTCTTAAAAATCCAATTTAATAGCTTTTCAATTAAATTTAATCTAAAGACAAATGTAAAGTGTTGAATGTGGGTGTAACCATCTCCTATCTTATACCTGTGAAGTAGACTTTTTGACCTCAAGTATAAGGCTTGAAATTTGATGACAATACTGTAGAAATAGAAGTTACAAGTTCTTTCTGTCCCTGAGGATGTATAGAGCTCACCTTTTCCTGGCATCCTGAATTCATCAAGGGCAGCTAGATGATCTCTTCTTGTCTCCTTACTTATCTTGGGTATCACTTTCCTATTAGCTATTTTCATTCTGGTCCTTCCTGTCCAAAGGTCATTCACTTTGACAGAGAAAACATGAGAAAAATAAGAATTGAAGAGTTCTACCTTCTCTCTGTTTTCATTTATGCTCATCTGATCCATCTAGAGGTAGAGCCTTATTCTTTCTTTGTTCTTTCTCCTTTTTCTAATGTATTTTTTTTAAGTTTGTGGTTCTGAATTTTTCTTACCAGCATCAGCTCATTCTGAACTTGAGGACTTCTGACACTGTTCCTATCAAATTATGCTATGCTTCTGTATTCATCTTCTTCTACCTGCTCTTGATTTCATCTTTGTTACATATCTTTCTTAAGGTGGCTGGTGATTTCTGTGTAACCACATCAATCTCCTTCAGACTGCTTCACATCAAAATTATGTCTCTTTGTGTCTACAGAATCTCATTCTTGATTGTTTTATCCCTCTAGGGCTAACTTTCCCTGCATAATTTTAATGATAATGATAATATAATTAATATAAATAATAAAATTATATTGTTAGTATTCATTCAATAATTGTTAAAATTAATTTGTTTAAAGTTAATGATAATTTAATAACAATAATTTTAGTCCATGGTATCCTATTTATCTTTCCCCTGAGTCCTTTGAAATCTGTTCTCTCAAAACCTAGGGTACATGCTAACTATTCTCAGGTTTCCTTTCTTCTAATATAAAATATAAGGGGGAAAGGTCTGCTTCTACCCATTCCTGCCAGGTTTTCCATCATTTCTATCCTACCCATAAGTTGCCATTGGTGAAAATAAAATCCAAAACAGGATTTGATCTTTGCTTCCTCAGATATCTGGAGATATTAGTGATAGAAAAACAAAAAATGAAACAGTCTTACTTCCTAACCAAACTCTTGATCTGCGTATTTTTGAACCTATTGATTTTATTTTTGGATCCTTTCTTAGATCTCTTTTTTCAAGGAATATCTGAGTTTCTCAATTGCCTTGCCTACCCTTCCTAGATGGGGGCTCATTTCTACCTTAATAGATATATGTAAGCAATTTTCTTCCTACTTTCATCATTTTCAGTTTATCAATCATTCAATAAGTAATTATTAATTGCATACTACTTGCCAAATACTATACTATGTGCTAATATATAAAGACAAAAAAGACTGTCTTTGACCTTAAGAATATTAAGTATTAAATTACCTACATTAAATTGGGATAGAGAACACATATCACATATAGGCATATAAAGAAAAAATATAAGGTAATTAAGGAGGAAGGTTACTAATAGTTGTGGTATATCAGGAAAGGCTTCATGAAATGGTGGTTCTTGAACAGGATCTTAGAGAAAGTGAAAGATTATAAAAGGCAAAGAGTGGATTTTAGGGAAGAGGGTATATTTCAGAATTAGGAAATAGTCAATGAAAAGATCGGAGGTAGAATGCTAAATGTGAGCTATAGAAAGTAAAATGATTTGACAAGGTCACAGAGTGTGGGATGGAAAATAATATATAATGAAGTTGGAAGGACAATTTGAAGACAGATTTATAAGAATTATAAAAGGAAAAAAGGAGTTTAAATTTGATCCAGAGTGTAGATAGACATTTATTATCCATATATACTGATGTATTTATCTATATTTATTTTTTATACCTACTTATTGATTTCTACTGATTGATAAATGATAGATGTAGATACATAGATATTTATTTCTCTTGACTAATCTATAGGTTATCATCTACACAGGCAATGAGGTAACATAGTGGATAAAATACAAATCTGAAGTGAAGGATACTCATTTTCCTGGGTTCAAATCTGGCCTCAGACCCCTGGATGACCCCAGGACTCAGTTCTCTCAATTATTAAATAAGGTGGAAAAGGAAATGGCAAGTCACTCTATCTTTAAAAAAAATTCAAATGAGGTCACAAAGAGTTGGACACAACTCAAACAAGAAATCTATGAGAAATCTAGAGATAGATAATAGAGAGATGGCTAGATATTTGATAGATGGACAGATGATAGATAGATAGATAGATAGATAGATAGATAGATAGATAGATAGATAGATAGATAGATAGATAGATGATAGATGACAAATGAATAGACAGATAAATACACAAACAAGTATTACCAGACAGATGATTTCATTTTTATGAGTAGGACCTCTTATAAATGCACATAGGGTCCTAATCTACAACTTACCATCTTTTATAGGGGGATTGAAATTTTGAGTAATTTGTCAGGGCCACATAGCCAGGAAATGTCAAAAGTAGGACTTGAACCTAATTATCCTAAGTCTTAACGTAGTACTCTTATCCACTATACCACAGCTTCTTCTTATATGATTGTATTATACAGAGTAAATATTATGACAGAATTCTGGATTTCATGCAAAAGAAGTGTGGTGTCTGCCACCAGAACATATGAAATATGAATTAATAACCTAAGGGTGGTAATTGATGTAAATGTTTAGTGAAGAGGATAGGAAGGATAATCCCCTAATACTTTTAATGAGGTGCTTAGGATAAACTAAAAAAAAAACACCTAGTAGAATAATTAAAGATCCAACAGCAAGGTCTATCATTTTTATTTATTTCCTTCAGTCTCAATCAAATAATTAATTCAACTTAGTCATATTATGCTTTAAGTAAAATATACATTCAAATAACTAATTCAACTTAGTCATACTATGCTTTAAGTAAAATATACCTATCTTTATCTGCTCTGTGTTGCCAAGTCTCTACCTCCTGCCTCCTTCATAAGTCTTTTCCTTTCTCTCTTTATACTGAAATATTTAAAGGAGTATAATTTTGTTGGTGTAGATACTCACTCCCTTCACTGATGCAATCCACAATTACTACATGCTTTAGTAAATAATCTTCATGAGTTGCCATAATCAAAGAAATTCATCACCTGGTATTTTATCCTTTCAAAGGGTGAATCTTCCTGAATTTAACTAAACTGATCTTTGGATGATAGCCAAATAATTTGTTATTAGATTATATTCAAGGAATGTCCAATTTGTTGGGCATTCAAAAACTTTTCTTCTGCTAGAATATTCTATAGGAACTCAGTCACCTCCAAGTCATAATGAGATATCAGAGTCAAATTTTAGAGGAGAATTGGTCTAGAATGTTGCTATTTCATTTTCATCACCTACCCTGATCATCACATCCCCCTCTTCCTCATGCTTCATATAGCTAATATAACCCACTTAATAGCCCAGTTTTGCTCCTCCAGATCATCAGTATTTTCTCTTCAGGCAAAGTAACTTTTAAAAGCATCTTCCATTGTTGACCACAAGCTTTCTACTTCAGTATTTACTTATTATTCCTAAAATAGTAGTTTCCAAATGTTCTTATCTTGAGATGTCATCATATCTTCTATTAATTCCCTTCCAAACTAAAGTAAGATATGACTGGAATGAAAGGAAGACTCCAAAAGAAAGAGCATTGAATTTAGATTCCAAAAATCTGGGTTCAAATTTCAGCTGAGCCACTTACTGGATCTGTGACCTTACACTTCACCTGCCCTGATTCATTTGTACAGTGGATTAATTGGAATAAATGAGGTCCCTTCTAAATCTAATGTTCTGTGATTTTCTAATTCATTTTTTGAGTGTGTAGTAAATCTTGACCAGATTCGTTGTTTCACAAAGGCAATAACCAAGTTCTCATCAAAATCACATTCACCCTCAGGCTGCTATCAGTCAGTGGAATGGTAGGAACTAATGCGCAAAAGTAGGTTCAGCATTCCATGCAATCATTTGTTCATTTCACAACTAGTTCTTGAATACCATTTATTTTAAAAAGAAAGGCACTGAGCTACATGCTACAGACAGGGCAGATGACAGCTCTCATGCTATGATGCTAGAACTGTTGACACCAAGTTGGTGTGCCTCAGCTCCTTCTCCTCCCTTCCCTATCATTGTACCAGAGCAATGGTACACTTCCACTGACACTGAGGCTTTTTGTTCTAATCCCTACTCTTACTTTCCTATATGCCTACACAAGAAGAAATTGGCTCCAATTGGCTTTGAGAGATCTTTTTTCCTGAATTTGTGGTCACTTTGGAGGGGAAAAATCTTCCTCTCCTCTGAAAACAACTAGAGAAAACAAAAATATTACCTCCTGTCACCACAGAATACTTACAGTGCCTTGACAGCAGGTCTCTTGTTGCCAGGAATCTCCCCGGGACCAGGGCCTTGGATACCAGGTCTCTAACTCTCAGGACCTTCTCTAGGGCTATCTCAGGCATCAAGTCCAATTAGGAGCTAAGTACTTCTTGAATATGCATTTTCTGTAGTCATTTTGGGAGGAAGAGTAACTAAGTTGAGTCAAGCCCCAGAGGATCTTGATCACCATATCTCAGACTTCTGAGGTGATCATTTTGCTTCCCCAATATCTTCTTCCCTGGTATTTGAGAGAGTACAATCTAGTGATTCATCCTCAAAGGAACCTCAATCAGTCAAATTGATATTTCCATCATGCTATGGCTAGCAAACCCTTTGGTCTATAATTTAAAGTTTTAGTAAATTGTCTGGGACACTTGTCTTACCAACTTCTTTTTCTTACTCAGCTCAAGTCCTTCCTCTTCTCCAATCTCTTCCACCACAGAAACATCTTCCTGAGGAGAAAAAAAATACTTCCACACATATTTTTTGATACTGATTCTGAAGAAAGTCTTGTAATCAAATCTTCCTACATGAAATGCTATGTCTGTAGAATAGACCTTATTGAAAAAAAAACTTTTAAAAAAGTCTCAACCATGGGGCTTTGGTATAAGGACTGTATCTATGATTTTGTTGGCATCAACAATCAACAAATATTTATTAATAACTTACTCTATACCAGATACTTTGCTAGGCACTGGAAATACAAGCACAAAGAATGAAATAATCCTTACTAGCAAGAACTTTATATTTTAATGAGTGAAAGAATTATATAATCTAGGGAACATAATATAAATATATGCTAAGTAATTAAATACTAGGTAGTTTAGGAGTGAGGTCATTGACATTTAGGAAGGTCAGATAAGGTTTCATGCAAAGAGAGGAATAATATAATGAAATCACTGGTATAATACCAAGGATTTGGATTCAAAGTCTTTGGAGATAAAAATTCTTTTTTCCCCCTGTTATCCCCCTCCACCTTATACCTACCCTGCTTGAGTTCCTGTCCTCCTAAATCCTAAATCCTCCCATTTTGTCCTTTGCAATCACTATTCTATCAAAACAAAATGCCTTTCATCCCAGGCCTCTTGCTCTCACACCCTCACATCGTCTTGCATTCATGGAAGCCTGACTCCCTCTGGAAGACACTATATTCTTGATCATTTTCTAGTTCATAATTGGCACTTGAGTTTGTAAGAGCTGATATAGTGGGAAATGAGCAAGCCCATAGGAACATTTTATACACCAACTACAACACTGTAAACACAATCAACTTGACCATTGATGAGGAATGCTATTTACCTTCTGACAGAAAGAGAATGGACTAAAAGATAGAGAATTAAGCATACATTTTGGGACAGGGACAATGAAGGAATTCATTTTGCTTGACTGTATTTTTGTTATAGGAGTTTTGTTTTTGTTTTTTTCTATTGAAAGGTAAGGATTTCATTTTTATGTGTGTCCTGTCTTCTCCCCCTACCTGTCAAATAGATTTTAAAATCCTCTAGGTCAGAGATTATAAGATTATTAGATATCGCTTTGTTTCACTCTTGACCATTATCAGAGAGTACTTTGTTCAAATTTGCCTCACTTAAATCCAATTCAACCAAGTCAAGACATCATGCTTTTGTGATATCATTAGTCTTATTCAAAAAGAAGGGCAACAACAACCATAGCCTACATCATGAACATAATGGGTACTTGTTAAGTCCTTTAACCTTAGTCATCTCATATTTGTGTAGGATCATAAGGTTCACTTTTCTCATGACAATTTTGTGAGGTAGTAAAAATGTTACTCTCCCCATTTTATAGATAAGGAAACTGAGGCCCAGAAAGTTTAAGAAGCTTGTCCAGAACCATGAGGTAATTAGGTATTAGGACTAGGATTTGAATTCAGATTTCCAGACTCTAAACTCAACACTCAATCTACTTCATTTACTTAAATGAACATGCTCAAAAATTCAAGGAACCAAAAAGTATCCATTTTGTAAGAAGAGAAGCCTAGAATCCTTAAACACTATGACAAATACACCTGTTCATCTTAGAAGGACAGGGATCATAAATAGCAAGACAAATACAGTACATTGTAATTTGTTTTCATTTTGGCATTTTCTATTTTGAACATTACCAAACATTTTCTAAAAAAGCATTAGTCATATAACAAAAAAAAGATGACTCAATGAGATATTTCAGTCACATTTTACAATGGAGGTGAGACTCCCTTCAGATGACATTTTTTACTGGGCTGAAACCCAACAAATGATCAGCCGGCACAGAAATCACTGGTGCGGGAAATTCACGGAATAAAACAGGCCTTCCAGCTTAACCAGACAACACGATCAGTGCAAAACAGAAAAGAGCTCCTTGTAACCCAATGTCCCAGCAACTTTAAAGGATGATAACATGAAATTTCAAGAAGATTCAGTAAGGCCCATGCCGCCTAGCCCATCACTCCTTACCTTGATGAATGCCTTATTTCTGGTGGACCAGCAAATTGAAATTGATTTACGTGGTACGGGTATTGTTCTGCAAGGAGTCGAAGAGGCAAATTCATTTTGGATGAATCCCAATGTGGGCAATACCTTCACATGCCACTAACACAAGAAAATATTTAAAATGAGGTCATCTGGGAGGCATAAAGCTTGAAATACTTTCATTAGGGCTATAAAAGAAAGAGCTATTATTCAGCTCTGAGTTTCTTACTACAGGGTAGAAGAAGCCACAGTGAGATTTTTTTTTAACCACCAATAAACTCCCAAATTCTCCCTGGAAGACTTAGCTAGCTATACCACTAAAAGCAAGGCAGGAAAAAAAAAAAAGAAGGATGATAAAACAAGAAACTTTCCTAAATATTTGTATTCAATAGGAGTGGGATTTATGCATGAGATGCAAATTACGATGTGTTATTTACACATCTGAGGAAAAACAAATCTTGAATGTAAATGTTTAGAGGGCATATTATTTTTAAATATGAAAGTGGTGAAATTATTACAGTGTTTACTACTCCCACTCTGTTAAAAAGACATTAAAATGGATTTTAAAGGGACTTTTATCAAAATTAACAGAATTCATTGCAAACAAGATGTCAGAAAATAAGCATAAAATGTCTGACCATTTCCACTTCTGATAATCCTTTGAAAAAATTAGTTCCTCTTTCAACTAATTTCAGGTTTCCCTCCCCAACCCCACTCTGACATACACCACAACTCTCTACTGACCAAAGAACCACAAATGTTAATATAATTTCCATTTTATTCCTTTCAGATCTCCCATTATTCCTTTTAGATCTCAATCACTAAGGCATTATAAGAGTTAGTTTTTCCTTAGACTGATCTATAGGAGGTCTGATTGGTGGGAAAGCCAGAGGGCCCCCCTCAAAGGAATAAAAGACTGGAAAATATAGCCAGTTCAGAAAGTTGAGCACCATGTCTAAATTGACTGTTAGTCATTATAGGAATAAAAAAAGGCAAGCATAATAATAGCTAGCAGCATAGAGGTTACAGAATGCTTAAAAACCAACTCAGAAAAAAAGGGTACTTAAGACATACTTTTGAGTTTAATCTCTTTTTTTTGACATTTTCTCCATCACTTTCTAAAGTCTAGACAATCAACAAAACAAATAATTAAGTCCTGATTATAGTCTCTGAAGATTTCTGAGGTGTAAATTCTCACAATGAAAATTTAACCATCTCCAAAGCCTGTTTGAGCTAGCTCATAGTACTTAAAGAGCACACATGCACACACACACATGCATGTGATCATATGATGACTTGAACTCATATAATAAACCCATTCCAGTAATTGAGCTTCTAAAAACCAAATTAAATCAAGCAAATGGCAGTCCTTCCCTGTAGGTGGAAGAAGATCTCAAATGAAGTGATTTCAAAGATGTAGCCAAAAGTCTATTAGACTACAAATATCTCCTCTACTAGCCTGCCACCAGTGACTGAAATTTGCACCATTAATAATAGATTCTTCTGGATAAAGACACTTAATCACCAGGAGCCCCCATTTAAAATAGGATGCCCTCTGAGATCACCACAAGACATTGACATCTTGGCATGAATTTGGTCATCAAAGATGAGCAATCCAGATACAATTCACATAGCCCTGACTGAGGATAGGAGGGAAAGACACTTAAAGCATGAAATACATCAGCAATGCTTCCACATTTGTGTTGTGTTTTTCCATTTTCAATGTGTTTGCATATAACATAATCTTTTTTTTTCAGAATATTAAACCTGTTTTACGGTTAGGGTCAGAATGGTCAAATGACTTTGTCAGTGTCATACAAACCAGTGCCAGGTTTTTACTGATTCCTCTACACACAGCCTCTGCATTTCCACTAGAGTATACTGTCTCTTGGTTTCCATTGCTGGAGTGCCACAATGAGGGCATTTGTGAGAAAGATAAAGGTATTAGAGATTGGGAATAATTGATGGGGAGAGAAAGGAAGAGAAATTCAGTGAAAGGGAGATATTCTGTATCTTCACAGTTTGCTTAAAGTCTTATCCCCTTACCCAGGGCTGCATTATAGACTACCAAAGAAGAGTGAGGGGTCTCATTCAATGTCAAGATCAAATTATAAAACTTTACAAACCATATAAATAAACTACAAGTTTCTAGGCAAAGTTATTTCTGGAGGCAGGAAGATGGAATTTGTGATTTTTAAAGGTTTCCCCCCCCCCAGGCCTATGTAGAGGAATATTTCTCATGCTACCCCCAACCTCCTTTAAAGAAATGAAAGAATGAATCAAGTAGTCTGACCTTAGCAATGAAAAAATTAGTCTATATGTTTAGTTCTCAGGATTTAGCCTGCCTGTCTCCCTTAGATGTTTGTTTTTCAACATTGAAGAAGAAGGCATTTTTTAAAACCCTCACTGATGCTTTGGTTAGGTTTATATGATGGCAGATAAACCAGATGAGACCAAAGAATTCAGTGGGACCAGCTCAGTAGGGAATGAATATACCCATGATGGCAAATCTATGGTATGCATGCTGGAGGGGGCTGCTCCCTTCCCCCATCCGTGCTTTCCTGAGGACATTTCTCTCATCACCAGCCCCTCTCTCCAGCTGCCCAGTGGGAGTGCTTCCTCCCTTCCCCTATCTGGGGTAAGGTAGGAGAGGCTTCACATGCTGGGTGTGAGGGTTGCAGTTTGGGCACTCAATCTCTAAAAGGTTTGCCATCACTGGAATATACCTATATAATCACATTGTGTGGTGTCCATAGTACAGCTTTAAAGGAGAACTGTAGAGATTAAAATAGATAGACTATTTCACTTCTGCGGAATAAGCTACACTCAGATTGTCAAGTTCTACCATAAAGTTCTTTTCTTTCATGTTTCTTTTAACTTCAACCCCATACAACTACTTTTTTTTGCTCTAGGGTTTATGCTTTTCATACCCTATAGTAGGCTCTTGCCCTTGTAAATGATAACCTTCTTGGATAAGATAGAAGTATCTCATTATTAAATTTCCCCTGTGACTTTTAGCTTCTATCTGTTTTCTTATCCATATGCCTGACTGACACTAGTAAGTAAACAGAACCTCATGGGGCCTGAGTTACGTATCTCCCTTACATTAGTCTAAAAATTGTCATTGTGAGTCAAGAGGACTCAGTTGCAGAGGAGCCTGAACCACCAATTTGGATCCCTCTACCAGTAATCATGTCTCTGGAGAACAATTACAGTTCATATATAAAATGCTACACCCAAAGTCTATTAGTTTTGGAGACTTAAAAAGTCATGTTAGTTCTATTAAGATAAAGATGCATAAGGCATCACTATAGTTCTATTTAGAAGTGGCAACCTGGTACATTTTAAAAGGACTTAGGTTATAGTAGAGTGTTGACTTTGGAGTTGGAAGTACTGAGTTGTGGGGGGCATGTAGGTAGCTCAGTGGATCGAGAGCCAGACCTAGAGATGAGAGGTTCTAGGTTCAAATCTAGCCTCAGACACTTCTTAGCTGTGTGATCCTGGGCAAGTCACTTAACCCCCTTTGCCTAGCCCTTACCACTCTTCTGCCTTGGAACCAATACACAGTATTGACTCCAAGATGGAAGCTAAGGGTTTAAATAAATTTAAAAAAGGATTAACTTCAAATCACCTCTCTACCACATACAGTAGGTGACATTTGATGAGTTATTTAACTCTCAGGCTGAAAAATGAAGGATTTGTACTATATGAACTCAAAGGAGCCTTCCAATTGTAAATCTTGGATTTTCTCAACCTATTTGCATCTACAACCCAGAGCAACATCAAATTCTACTTCTTTGTGACCCAGGCTTCTTTGTAGGTCCTATCTATGAGACTGGAAACAGGGAGTCCTATATGCATATATCCTGGGATATTTGAACCATAGAATGCTTAGTATATACCATGAGAAAGAGTCTTTGGGAAGTTATACCTGATTTATTGGCCACAAAGCTGCTGGAATAGATTGAGCAGTAAGGCTGAATTTGTTATAAAAATTACAGGGGCCACTTGTAGAATCATTCCCCGACTTAATCAGAATTTACGTGATAAATTTTTTCTGGAAAATTTCCTTCCCTCATCATTAGAACACAATTGCAGAGAGAAAGTTAACCTGACATCTCCCTCATTTTTTCCTTTATACCAACTAACTAAATGAGACCTTTCTAGGTCCTCTTAGCTTCTAGTGCCCTACCCCATTCAGTCTTATTTACTTTGCAAGAATTTTGCATTTAGTATTTGTGTATATATTGCCTCCCCAATATAAAGTAAGAACCTTCTGAATGGGGGAGGATGTATGTTTCCTCTTTTCTTTTTCCATAGTAGACATTTAATAAATCTTTGCAGATTGCTCAATAGATTGTATATCTCCTGATGCTTTATGGTCTACCTAGAGTATTAACTGGGATCCCTTTGATACCTGTAACCCCTTGACTTAACCTTTAAAAAAAAACCTTAGTTTTCATCTTAGAATCAATACTGTGGCGGGATTCCAAAACAGAAGAGTGGGAAGGCTTAGGCATAGGGGTTAAGTGATTTGTCCAGGATCACATAGATAGGAAACATTTGAAGCCAGATTTAAATCTAGGACCTCTAGTCTCTAGGTCTGGCTCAATATACTGAGCCATCTATCTACTCCTTGACTCAGGTGTTTTTGAACACTCATAACAATAACCACAAAATCTTAGAGTTGGAAGAAACTTCAGAAGGATTCCTGTAGAAGTTTTGTCTAAACAAGAATCTACTCCATGACTTATTCACTAAGTTGAATATCCAAGCCCTTTCTTGAAAATCTATAGAGAAGAAGATAGCACTTCTTAAGGCAGTCTATTCCACTTCTGAATAGCTGTCTCAAGAAATTTATCCTTATATCTGCTTCTCTGAGACATCTTCCCATTGCTCCTAATGGTCTCTTCTAAAGTCAAGCAGAAGGAACAGCTAGGTGGCTCAGTAGAGTGAAATCCAAGCCTAAAGATGGGAGGTCCTAGGTTCAAATTTGGCATCATATACTTCCTAGCTATGTGACCTTGTCACTTAACCCCCCATTGCCTCATCCTTACCACTCTTCTACCTTGGAGCCAATACACAATATTGATTCTAAGATGGAAGGTAAGGGTTAAAAAAAATTTTTAAAGGACACTAAATTCTCCAGATAATCTATATTGCTTGAGTCCTTTATTTTCTCTTCTAGGTAGGAAACCTGCAAAGATAGAGTTATCTGACCATTGTAGAAAAGTAAACATCTCACATTCTGCTCAGATCACTTCGAAATTGTTCTTTCTTTCCATATTTTCTGGATGTAAGTGTGTCCTCCTACCCAGCCCTCCTGAGAATTTCTGTGGTAAACTGAATGAGGAGGTTGAAGTAATCACTCCTTTTTACCTTGTTACCATTTTGACTAAAATACCCAATTTCCTTTCCCATACTTTATAAAATAACTCTCTCTTCTTTTCCTACTCCTCTTCAAGCTTTTCTCCTCAGTGGCCTTTTCAAGATTGTCTCTGCCTTCCATTTTTCTCATAAACCTTCCAAATATTCCCTACCCAATTTTCAGTCGCTGACTTTCAATATTCCAAAACCTCCAAATCTCCTTTTGTATGATTTCTTCTTCTTTTCTTCTTTCTTCTTCCTCAGTTCAGATCCTTCTCCACCTACTAAACTGTTCCATTCAAACTTAGAAATGAAGTAAAGGAGTCTGCATTACCTTTATCTCTTTTATGTGGACATTCCCAGTGAGGCACTGATTGTCCTGACCACAATTATTCTAGTTTATTCTGACATCTTATTTTAATTTTAGTCTACAAACCTCTTAGCCTTCACAGTTGGTCTCAGCTTATTCCCTGTACCATTCATTTGCAACTTCCTGCCTTCTGTTTGAGAGCTTATGATCTCAACACCCTTATATCTATTGGAGGCTTTTGTGATTATCAGATGATGTCATTACTGCAAATATAGTAGGAAATAAACTACTGGAAAAAATCTTCATGCTCTTAAAATATCAATCTGTGATTAAAGTTACTTAATTCATGGTGTTTTCTAAAAGGAGAAGAATGGAAGCTGATTAGGGAGGGAAGTAATATGAACATTGATCAATGAATGCATTAAATAAGGTTTAGAAATTTTAAAAGTGGGATAGCATTCAAAGTTATATTAGATTGATATCTCAGAATACAAAATGTTCCCATTTTATAAATGGAAAAGCAAGAAAAATGACTTGTTTTAGGACTATATTTTTTGCATTTTTTAAATCATCTATATAAGTGATAACTGAAAAGAATATCTTGATTCAAAGGATTTATCTTTAGCTGAAACATTCCTTCCTATATGCATTTTCCAGTTGGGAGAAAGCTATTTGGCGATCTATAAAATTCCTACTCAGTGCAATAGCATGCTTAAATCATTTTACTTTCCCAGGAGGTTAAAACACCCTGACCATAGCAAAGCACCAAATGTCACAGGTGCAGATATCCCCCTATTCAGCCACCCTTCCATTGGCCCTCTAAGCCCACATCTGATCCACTCTGACCCTTGTGACACAGCCTGATGGTTTTATTGAATGGCCTGGGGTGATATTGCAGCAAGGCAAACACTCAGGGGCTTTTATTTCTGAGGAAAGTTTTCTCCCCTTAGAGCTGGAATGCAGAATACAAACACTCTCCTGTCTCTCTCAGCTAATGAGGATTCCTGGAATGTGTGATCTATGGTAACATGCTTCCAAGGAGTATGCTTTGTGAATGCCCACACAATTAAATTCATTCAAAGATCATTTTAAAGACTAGAATTAAAATGCTGCCTTCAAAGAGAATGAGAAAATAAAATAATGGGGGGAGAGGTTTAAATGGCTATGAAATGCATTTTTTTTAATGCCATAAGGTATTTAAAACATGAGGTAAGCACTTAGTTATGTAGAAGAACCTAAGGCCTTTCAAATTTTTAAATAACAAACAATTCAGTCCAACACTGTTTTTTAGGAAGAATTCATTGGAATAGACTTATTATGGAATTATAAGGATGAAGCCAAAATTCTGATATACTTTGTAGAGAATTTGTTTTTGTTTTTATGAAAGAGAGAGAGACACAGAGACAGAGAGAGAAAGAGAGAACTAAGTATTATGCATTTAGTATAATGGTTGTGAAAAATTATTCTATTTCTAGTTCATTTCAAATAATCTGCTGTTTGGATTACTTAACTATGTAGATGATGAAGTTGTGTGAGACTGAATCCAATTACTGAGGACACAGAAAAATTATTCTATTTCAGTGTGAGAACTTAACTCTATATGTTTATGAAGATCAATAAAAGTAGAATCAGGAATGATATTTTCATTGGAGTATTCTGTAGACCCACTAAACTAGGAAGAAGAAGCAAGAAACGGATCACAAGCCAGGTTTGGAAGCAAAATATAAGAGTGATGGAGAATTTTAAAGTTATTTGTTTCAGTTTCCATGTTGAACATCTCTACATAAGCCAGACAGAAATATGCCATGAGAAATAACATGAAAACTATATAGCTACTCATCACAGTGACTCATACCTAGTAGATATTTAACAAATGTTCATTGAGTTGGATATCCTAATGATTACATTTCAGGGCTGGTCCATAGGAGTCAAAAAATCAGAATTTTAGAAAGATATCCTGGTTCTATTTTAGGATTAAGTCAGCCAGTCAACATTGTGGGAGGACTTGCTACAAGTAGGATTTTAAATGACAAAAAAATATCTAAGATACTTCCAAAGATAATAGGATATAAAGCAAAAGTTGTGAAATATTTTTTCCTAAAATAGATTCTAGTCTAATACATATTTTCATTTGTTATTATATTGTTAAGTCATTTAAGTTGTGTCTCACTCTCTAGCCCCATTCAGAGTTTTCTTGACAAAGATACTAGAATTGTTTCCCATTTCCTTCTCCAGTTCATTTTACAGATGAGGAACTGAAACAAATGGGATTAAATGACTTGCCCAGAGTAACACACAGTTAATAAGTTTTGATAGTCAGTTTTGAACTCATAAAGATAAGTCTTTCTGACTTCAGGCCCAGCACTCTATTTAGCTTATCACCTAACTGCCCACATGATTTCATACATAAAAACACTGGATTAAATGATCTCCAAGTTCCTTTCCCTTTCTAAAATGGTAGAATTCTGGTTACACTTTCTATTCACTTAATCTATTGATCATTTTGAAAACCACCATTTGGTCATTGTGAGTAGACTGTGAGATTGGTGAGGGCTGGCAGCTTATCTCATTCATCTTTGTCTTTCTATATCACATAAGACTTCCTATAACACACAGATGCTCAATGAATATTTGAATGAGTAGTTTGTATTAATGAATGAAATGGATGGATAGAGGATAAAAACTAATACCTGGAAATAATTGGCTAATAACTAGTTCATTTCAAAACAATCTGCTGTTTGGATTACTTAACTATGGAGATGATGAAGCTGTGTGAGACTGACTCCAATTACTGAGGACACAGAATGGCAATCCTGGAGAATGACCAGGAAAAACTTCATATGGGTCATTGAACATGGAAACCATCTCATACCAGCTCTCTTAGTCCTTTGGATGGCATAATTTCCTGACCTTGGTGGCATGAGAATATTCTGTAACCCACAGAAGATCAGTAGACGTACTCTACCAATGTAAGTTATTTTTTTAACTGTTTAACTGTTATCACTTGGCCTCAATTAGCAATACATGGTCTTAAGACTTAGTGGGTAATTGTATTGCTAAAACCTTGAGATTGAGCTACTTCATACTAACGTCTATCTATTTTATTGTAGGAAAAGTATGTTCCAAAGAGTCTGTTGCCCCTTGGTATGACAATCCCTCACATTTCTGGAACTTTCTGCCAATACCATGCTCAGATCTCTCCTTGATCTGCCCCTTCCAGCTCCTTTTCTCCTTCATTTATTAGAAAAATATTTATTCAAATGCTTGCCATCTTAAGATTTGAACTCCTAGGCATCAGATTGAGTTGTTCTACATGCTCATGTACAACCTTACTTAATAAAGATTATCTTGATTTTAAAAGGCACTCTATCTCTTAAGCACTTCTTCCCTGGTAGAAAGAGAGACAGTGGTCTATGAGGGTACACATCTTGTATAGTGAATCTCAGATAATCTTCCTCTTTAGAACAGAGGGATTTGGGTGTTGTAAGGGTCTATTTTTGGCATGGTACCCCTCAGGTATGCTCTACCTAGTTGAAAGAGGTGTCCAAGTTCTGTAGAAGTCATGCCTCAGTTTACAGATAAATCCAACTATTTAATTTTATTAAACTTAATTTATGAAACAATTTCCAAACAGTTTTTATTCTTCTATTATAATCTCTGAATTTTTTAGAAACCAGAACTCTGTGATACCTCTCAAAACAAGATCTGCAACATCATTGTTTCTTCTCTCTCTCTCTTTCTCTCTCTCTATCTATCTATCTATTTCCCTATCTCCTCTCTCTCTTCCTCTCTCTGTCTCTCTCTCTGTCTCTCTCTGTCTGTCTCTGTCTCTGCTTCTCTCTGTCTCTGTCTCTCTCTATCTCTGCCTCTGTCTGTATGTCTCTGTCTGTCTGTCTCTCTCTGTCTCTCTGTCTCTCTCTGTCTCTCTCTGTCTCTCTGTTTCTCTCTCTCTCTGTGTCTCTCTCTGTCTCTCTGTCTCTGTCTCTGTCTCTGTCTCTGTCTCTGTCTTTCTCTCTCTCTCTCTCTCTCTCTCTCTCTCTCTCTCTCTCTCTCTCTCTTTCTCTCTNTCTCTCTCTCTCTCTCTCTCTCTCTCTCTCTCTCTCTCTCTCTCTCTCTTTTTCCACTCTGCCTAATAGAATGGTCCAGTCTCTATAGCCCAAAACAAAGTGAACAGTTGAAGATATTATCCAGATAATCCAGGATACTTTGTTAGAATTCTGGCCAGATTACCTATATGATTGTTTTCTCCCTATACTTTGTCCAGCTTCTGAAGAATGAGACTAAGCAATTGTTCCATTTGTTCCATTTGCTTTCCATGAAACAATTGTTCCATTTGCTTTCTATGAAACATTCCAGACAAATATGAACCTGTCCATGTAAACCATCACCACCACAGCAATTCACTTGTGAACTATGGGTTAAAAACAGGGTATTCAACCAATCCCTCTCAACACAGTGGTAACCTAAATTGCTGTTTTTAAAAGCCAGTGCCTTTCCCTGTTAAAACTCAATACCTGTCACATGATTAATGTGTTTGTGTCTTATTAACTACTCTGTTACAGAAGCTGTCCAATTCACCACCACCCTTGTTGCCTAGCCCCTTTTGTAAAAACCTAGTTGAAATCATGCTGTTCTGACTGCAGGCTACTGCACTTTTCTCCGAAACATCATAAAGAGCAAAGAATTACTGTTTCACAGTAATCCAGCCCATAAATCAACCCTTGAATTTCACCCTGAGGATAACAGAAAGATTCCAGGAGTACTCTCTGCATTCATATTCAAAAACCTGTCTGTATAAAAATGTCTTTAGGAAGAAGGTGTGTTTTTGGAGGAAGTACTAACAGACCAAAAAAAAAAAAATCTCAGCAATAACTAAATCATTCCAGTGTCTGGGAACCACTCCCCCATCACTCCTTGCAGAAACAATCATTTGAGGCTACAGAAAATTGCCATCTTATCTAATTGGTGGTCTTGACTACCACTACTTTATCAGGTCCCAGCTGTTAGAGAAAAAGAGAATGTGACATGACCTTGGTATCTCTGGGCCTGACTTTAATATCTAATCAGTCAGAAGTCTCCCAGAAACTATCTGAGTATGTCACAGAGGCCCCCTCTGGCATCAAGTCAATCAAAAGATGTTTACTTTACACTCCTGTGAGCCAAGTATGCATGCAAACGATAAATCCAGCTTGCCATAGTTGTGCCCTAGAGTGCTGCTTGTAAGTTAAATTCATGTTTTAAAGTTTGGGTCATTCAGTTTTATATACACTAGTAGAGGGTTGGGGGAAATGGGTTAAATCTAACTCTGTCATTAAAAAAAAATAATAAACAGACCTGCGTGGGGAATTTTTGAAGAGTCTTTGGGCATAGAAGTAACTTTCAAATTTAACATTTATTACTGCATAAATGGTATGCAAAGACACAAATCATTTCTCCGACTTTAATCACAGAATGTTAAATTCAGGCATTTGTTCATTTCAAATACATTAATACATATTTACAACTTTAGGAAAACTCTTTGTCCCCAAACAAGAATCAAAGCATGCTTTTTTTTAAAGATAGTGTACTTTTCAGATTAAACGTTATGCTATACGTATATCGATATGAAGACACATATATATGAAGTCAGAAATTTTAGAGCACCATTAGACCACAACTGAGGAAAGAGGATACATTTTTTTCTTTCAGTGATTTTGGGATCAAATTTGTTTAGTTACAAGGCAACGACTTTCCTTCCAGCCTAGCAGGTCTCCTGGAATCTGGAAATCAAGCTGTTCTCATTCTAACTTTGACATTGTCACCAAGAATAAATATTCTGCAATCATAACTCTGCCGACATCTCAAATCTCAGACATATGGCAAGAAATAGCACTGGCAGTTCTTTCTCCTCATTAATATTAGCGTCATTTTATACTGTCTACTATAAATTATATAGAACATTTTTAGACTATTTCTTAAACAATTTCATGTAAAGAAATGACCTCAGGATGAAGCAGCACAAGCTTTCAAAATTTTGTTGTAGGATTCATACCTATAATGTATGTTAAATCCTAAAACCTTAAATGGGGGATCATTTTGTCTCACTCATTTGTCCATTACAAGCATGAAAATATCAACCTCTACTGAGTTCCTTTTGAAGTTTTTCATTGCCCATTCTCATATAGGCCCATACCCAAGAGCAATTTGAGATTTTTGGATCTTCTTTCTGTTTTGTATTCTGTATGCACTTTGTTTTGTTTTATTTCTTACATTTTTCTTTAGTTATTAATACAATTATTTTATAAAGCCCCAACTTAGTTCTGAATCAATTAAGGAATCTCAGAGTTATGTCATTTTCTAAGCCAGGAATTATGTGGGAGGGAATTTGGAATTCTAAGGCATCAGGTACCCATTGGAGACAGATTAATTTTAGAGATAGAGAACCAAAAAGCTTTAGGAGTATAAGTCCACTAGATATCATGTCAAGAAAAACCTAGCGGGGTCTAGGTCAAAGGAGACATGAAAGCTGGCTCCCTCCCTACCTGGACAATAGGTCATAGGTGGTACAATAGATAGGTGCTGAGCCTGGAGACAGGAAGACCCAAGTTCAAATGTGAACTTAGACATTAATTAACTGTTTGAGCCTAAGCAAGTAATTTTTGCCTCACTTTTCTCATCTGTAAAATTGGGATAATGATAGCAGTTGGTTTTTAGGGTTGTTGTAAGGATCAACTAAGATAATAATTTTTAGTGCTTAGCACAGTGGCACATAGTAAGTGCTATATAAATTTTAGCTATTATTTGTTATCACATATTGGACCACACTCACTTCCAAGCATCGAAGAAAACTAGCTAAGGGCTTTCATCTAGTAACTAATGGTGAGATATACAACAATTCAGTTCTGCCCCTACAACCCAACTCTGAAGAAGGAAGAATGGAAACCCTGGATTCTAGAAGAAGACAGTTATATGAAGTCCACAATAGGTTCTAGACACCATTTGTTGCTTAATTGTTTTCCTTTGCCTATATCCCTCCCATATCTCTCCATCTCTTCCAAGTTTTAGGGACTGGGTTAATCTAATACACATCTTCTCGTGCCTTTAGTATAAACAGTCCTTGACTTAGCCAGGGCAGTTGGTCTTTGGCAGTTGACAGTCACTCACAGAGACTCTCTGAGGGCTTGGAGGAGGTAACAACTTTCTCTCTCTCTGTCTCTGTCTCTGTCTCTGTCTCTGTCTCTGTCTCTCTCTCTCTCTCTCTCTCTCTCTCTCTCTCTCTCTCTCTCTCTCTTGGTTTGGACTCTGAATCTGTTAAGGCTCAGAGTCCCAACTTGTTTCTTGCTGAGACTCAGCCAGATAGCCTTTGTTATTGTTATAACTTAGAGACAAAGTTAAGAATTATAAGGATAATAGTGTTAGTTTATTTAGAATAGTAAAAAAATGGATTAGTCAGACCAGGAAGGATAAGTGTAGCCTATGGACACAGGAAAAGTTCCTTATGGAACCAGGAAATTTTATTTGGGTAGAGTTAGTATCTCTTAGAGTTAGCAATCCTTTTTTATCCTTATATTTTCAACAAATAGTTTATTTTTCTATGATAAGAGTCTCCTTAGCATCCTTGCACCTGGCCCTGAAGGGAAGTTCACTTATGTGCTTCACTTCACTGATATAAACTAAAGATACTTAGCAAGCACAGCAAGCAGAGTATCTAAAATCAGTTGATAATCAATAATTAATCCATTGTCTAATTCGTTTTACAGTCATTTTATTTTTATTTTTATAGACTCAGCCATGGAAAGAATGGTTATACCCTCTTCCCTTCAATAATCACATTAGGTTACAAACACACATGCCTGCACACATACATGTACACATCTATCTATCTATCTATCTATCTATCTATCCATTCATCTATCTATCCATTGATCCATCTATCTATCTATCTATCTATCTATCTATCTATCTATCTATCTATATGAGTACTACTCATTGGAGCATATTTTCCCTGGGAATAAAATATATATATATATCTTGTGAAAAATTAAGGCCCTTTTTGAAGGTTCTATTGACTCTTTCAGACCCTTAGGATACCATTTCTTTAATTACTGTTTCTGGAACCTCAAAGTATTTACTCAGTATAGTTGATTATAGCCTTAGTGTTGGACTGGCAGGCCCTAAAAATGAATGTATTTTTCCTAAGGCCCTAATTTAGAAACAGTCTATATCTATCTATCTATCTATCTATCTATCTATCTATCTATCTATCTACATACATACACATGTATGTATATATATACACATAGAGAGAGAGAAATACATAAGCATATATATTTATATTGCATAGTTTTACCTCAACATCAAAAAATTTCAAAGAAAAACTGAAAATTGATCTAACACTAGAAAGTGTGCTGACTTCATCTAATCAGTTTATAACACTGTTTTTGATGCATCAACCTTTTTTTAACAGTATTAATTGTATTTCTTTAGACTAACAAGAACTTAGACTATGAAATTCTCTAATACTGTAATAACATGGATGCAATGCATAGGTACTTAGAGACATCTAATTATTCTTTATATATTGGGTTGAACTCTCACTTCCATTTGGAGGAAAGAGAGCTATCTAAGATAGACTGCTTCTATCTGTTTGCTATGATTTCTAAGAATTCTACAATTTCAGTTTCCCCACTGGAAGCAACAAAGGTTTGCCTTTAACTCTGAATAATCATGCTTTTCTCTAAAATTCTGGTGTCCTCTTCTTAAACAGATTAACACTATCTCTAAACACGTAAGAATAAGAAAAGAGAACAGAGAATTGTTTACCTATCCCTCACCTAACTCAGGGACTTGCCCATGCTGGGTACTTAAAATTTTTTAAGTGAACTAATCTGAGCTCATTTGAATATTTTTTATTGGTGAAGAAAGAATTATTAATATTCTTCAAGACTAAAGCCTCCAAAGTCCCCCAAAGCCAATGGCTCAGTAGTCAGGTTCCATTCTTATACCTCCATTTGGTTTCTCTCTCTCCTCCAATTATATTCCCCTGCACATAAACTTATAAAGTGGCCAGAGTGAGTCACAAAACATTCTTGCCCTTGTCAAGGTCTTGTATTGAGTTCCAATCTAAAAAGGGCTGCAGAAAAATGGATAAAGAAGCATCCTTCAACTTGTACAGATGCACACACATACCATGTCTCCTTATCTGGTTGGAGATAATAAACACCCGAGTGCAGCCAAGTGAGTCTTCACTGATTGACAGAGCAGAGCAGGTTGCCCAGCACCCTCTTGTAGAGAAGTAGAACATACAATTAAGTAAGACTTATTATTAAACACAAAACCTCCTGAAAAATAGATGTCAAACCTCAATGAGACAAATGTAGCACTTCAGGTGGAAAATTGAACGGACCAATGGGAGTAAATAGGAGCTCTTGCTCCCACTCTAGCTTATAGAGATAGCATAAATATTGCTTGCACAGATGCTAAAGCAATGATGAATGTATCAAAATATTAGCATCAAAAGCCTGCTGGAATATATTTGCAATGCCATGTAAACTGCTAACAGAGTTGCTGTCCTGCTGTGACTTTATATTAATCTCTGGGTTCTGGCTGGTCACGGGGTGTTGCATGCACTATAATTAGACTTTGGAAATATGTGCAGGGAGGAGGAAATGGAGTAATTAAGGTAACCTATTAGATGTCCATCCTCATCCTTTTGAAATCAGCCAGAAATACACACCACACTGGGTTCATCAGACTGCCCTTCAAGGGGAAAAGGTGTCACACACTGTAATTGGTAGAACCTGAAAGCAGCCACTGTGGTGCTCCTCTTTTTAGGAAACCTATTTTCCACACCAAAATCAATCTGGCAAGGTTGTTATCTTATAATGCACACCTAGAGAGGCTTAAGGGTATAGAGGAACATTGCCCTTAACAACCTTGGCTTTGCATTATGGGATACCAAGTGCTCTCTTCCAAACTTATAGCTAATAGGAAGTTTATGTCAAGAGGAAAATGTATTTTTGAAACTTTGAGACTTAGACTCTTCTTTAAAATATTCAAATCAATGGATGACAAACAGAAGGACTGCAGAGCCTCCTCAGCTGAGGTACTTTACATGAAGAACAATATTCTTTACCCATTGGGTACCTCCCACCTAAGGATTTGCTCATCATTTCAAAGAGCTAGCTTTCGAATTCCATTTCTGAGAGAAAGTGAAATGGAGCCTCAGAGATGTTGAACTAAGTTGCCTAAAGTCAAACTTGTCTAAAGTAAATCCATGAGCTCTGATTTTAAATTTGTGGTTTAAGTCTGTGCTCTCCTGTTTCTAGGAGCTGAGATGGAGAGGCAGTTTTTCTATCCTTTTTTAGACAAACAAATATTATGAAATATAAAACATGGTGTGTATTTTTAAAATTTAAATGTGCCATGATGATGACATATTTTTTAAATATATGGGTGTCATGACTGATGATTTAGTGGCTAAAAGCAGGTCCTCAATTTTATACTCTTTGATAAAGCAAAGTCAGAATGAGAAACAACAGATTCCAGCTGAGATGATGCTGGGTGGACCTATTACATCACTTCTCCCATATGTCATCCCCATAACTAGCCAAGTCACCTGTTGCCATCTAAGATGAAGAACATTAACTGCATTTTAAAAATATTCCTCCGGAGATCTGTAAATCTGCTCAAACATCTTACTTTATTTATTAATTAATCAGATTGTCCAGAACATAAACTGATTCTCAAAAATAATGAAAAGTAGCACCAACAGTTTATCATACATTTTTTGGAGGAATAGAAAGGGCATTCTGCTTTGTTGCTGAATCAAAACCCCACTAGCTAAGCAATGATATTTGAAAGGACAATAAAAAGATATTGTTCAATTCCCTCTTAGTGATTAATAGTATGGAAGAAATCTACTCCCCTTGAAAAACATTTTTAATGTTAGATTATTTATATGATGTTCAGTATTAGAAAGACAAATCAATGTTTCTCTTATATACCTACGAATCTATCTCTTTATCTTTCACAGATAGCATATATGATACAAATGACCAGTGAAAAGTTTCATAATAAAATATCTAATGGAGTCCTGAAAGCTTTTAATGATAGAAGTAGTATGGGAAAAATGTCAAAGACAGCTGTTTCTGTATCAGTGAAAGAAAAAAATCAGCAACAAAAAGCTGAGAACAAGAAGTCCATCCCATTTCAATCCTTTACAGTAATTGAGAATTTTGAAAGCAGAAACTTCCAAAAAATTCTTAATTTTTTAATTTAAAAGAATTAAAAGAAAAAAATTTAATTTAAAAGAATTTAATTTAATTAATAATAAATATATAAAATAATTAAAATTTTAATTTAAAAGAATCAAGGCAAGATTTAGTCAAAAAATTAATTGCTCATGTAATAGAATACACATTTATTTTTAAAAATATTATGCTATTTTTATGCTTACTGTAGATATTAATGGTAACATCTGCAACTTCTATTGGGAGACTGGTTGTTAAACTCCTTAGTTCAGCCAGGCAGATTATCAAGACAATCTGTCAATTTTGAGATTCATATTACTGGTACAAAAAAAATCCTTCTTATTTATTCAGTGAGCACTTATGAAGACTTATTATGAGTATAGCACTTTGTCAAGTGATGAAAGAGTGCAAAAAAATAACACTATATAATTGTATTTTTAAAGATTGTTTTGACCTAAACAACTGGGGCAGGTGAATGGGAGCCTAGGTAAAAGCAAAAACTTGCTGGATAGAATGACAAGAAGAGCGATTAAGAATTTATCTTTCTGAAACTTAGTATTTGCATTGGCAATTTGTGGAAGATAAGGTCAAATAAGTAGAATGGTGAGTAAGAATAAAGAGCCTTTTCTGGCCATCTGAAGAGTTTGGACTTTAACCTGTAGCTAATAAAAAGTTTTTGGAGGCTTAAACTGGTTTTCATATGGGACTTCCAGTTACTTAGATGTCAATATCTTTGTCTCTCTCTCTCTCTTGTGACTGGTGAGTCTTTGGCCAGATTTCTTTTTTAGGAGGTGTCCACACTGCACCCACTTTGCTTCTGCCTCCACTTATTTCTCTCTAAACATTTTCACCCCCACCTCAAAAGCTTTTCTCCGGCATGGGCACATTTTCTTCTCTTCTTTCCTCTTTTCAAATCCCTCTTATGTATTGTCTATCTCCATTAGAAGGAAATTTCTTTGAGGGTAATAATTTTTTTTGGCTTTTACATGAATTCTTAGCACAGTGTCTAGCACATAGTAGGGGCTTAATAAATACTCTATCATCCATCTACCTGTCTGTCTGACTCTGTTTCCTAGAGATATACGCTACTGTGAATTTAATAGCTTTTTTTAGCATTAGATTTAAAAATTCTAAAGCTAACTTTTCTGGTTGTGTTTAGATGAGATGAGTTCAGTAAATATCCTCAATTAAATAAGGAAAATCAATATTCATTCGCAAAAATAAGAGAATAGTTGAATATCCCAGCACTCAGCTGAACACGTCCCTACAATTTTACTGGATAGATCTATTTATTGGTAAATGAGGAAACAAAAAATGTGTTGTGTTGTGTGTGTGTTTTTTTGTATTCTTCATCTCTGAAATTTCTGCAATTATTTTATGTAATAGCATTTAAAAAGGAAGGTTAGGGTTCAGCTGGGTGGCTCAGTGGATTGAGAGCCAGGCTTGGAGATGGGAGGTCCTAGTTTCAAATCTGGCCTCAGACACTTCCCAGCTGTGTGACCCTGGGCAAGTCACTTGATCCCCATTGCCTACCCTTACCACTCTTTTGCCTTGGAGCCAATACACAGTATTGACTCCAAGATGGAAGGCAAGGTCTTAAAAATAAATAAATAAATGAATGGACAAATAAATGAATGAATAAATAAATAAATAAATAAATGAGTGAATGAATGAATAAATAAATAAATAAATAAGCAAATAAATAAGTGAATGAATGAATGAATAAAAAGGAAGGGTAGCAGAAGCATGCAAGTGATCATTTTGCATCTTTACTTTGAAAAATCCATTGGTTTCCTTGCATTTGTGCCTGAAAACAATGACGCATTATAGGCTTGAGGTACTTAGAGGAAGGGGGCAAGTTGATAATTATTACTGCAGGAGAAATGAGAGAATTCTTGAAAGTGAAGATTGAGTATTTCTTTAGGTCCTTCTTTTAAAGGTTGGTTGGGGAGGGGAAGCAAATGACATGATTTCCTGGTATGGAAACTCCCTCCATAATGTGAAAGATAGAGAATAATCTGGTGCACTGGGATGCCCAGATTTGTTAGGGATTATGTCAGAGGAATGTAGGTTTTTCCTAATTTCAAGGCTTTTCCTGATTCCTCCTTTTCAATTGAGATAAAATCCATGGAAGGTCATAGGAATACAGAATCATAGATATGGAGCTGGAAGGGATTTCAGAGGCCATTTTGTCCAACCTCATTTTCTCCCAGCTGTCCATTTTGCAGATAAGTCAACTGAGGTCCTGGGGCACTAATCAACTAGTCTAAGACTACATAGGTACTAAGTATCAAAGGTAGTACTAAATCCAGATTACCTGATTCCCATCGTACAACTCATGAGAATGGAAAGAAAGCTCATGTGGTCTCAATAGAAAATAAAATTTTGCAATGTTCCAAACATTGGCTGGTCATATATTAATGTCAGATTCTGGAGAAGAGAGGCAAAGGATATTTGCAAGAAAGTAATTATGTATTTTGGTTGATATCCTTGTGAAATATTTGAATATGGATATGCATTTAGTTAAAGCTAAACTAGCACTGAATCTGATGTCTTTCAGCTAACTGAAATACCTGGCAATACAGTCCCTTTACTTTCAAATCCTTAGTGTCAGATTTGCAACAATAACTCTATCAAATTACTAGCCTATCGCCTCAGGGCCCAGTGGCCATAGGTGGTTGGAAACTTCAAGGAAATGACAAAAATTCCATGGCTCAAGGTGATAAGCTATATTTTCATAAAGAAACAAAATAAGAACTAAATATGAAGGACATTTTACAGAAGAAAATTAAGTTAAATACAGCAGAACCTTGATTTATAAAGTGTGCAAGCTCTTAAAAAAGTGAGTGTTAATTGAGCCACCTTTTAAGGGAATCCATGGGGCTCATGTTTATCAGGAACCTGAGGTAAATGCTTGTAAAATGAAAAATGAAATTTTTTCTGCAATTGTTATCTCTTTTATGAGTTCAGGTTTCATATATGTGTTTTCCAGAAGGAAGGCTAAACCTGAAAATGAAAAAAATTCTAAAGATAATAATTGCTCATAACTCTATTAAAAGTCTTTAAGATTTTTTCAGCAGGCTTCATACATATGTCATCTGAAGTGAAGTAGGTGCTCTTATTGTCATCCCCATTTCTTTTGTTGCTGTTCAGTCATTCAGTTGTGTCTGACTCTTCATGACCCTATCAGCCACACTGTCCATGTGGCTTTCTTTGCATTAGTCACTTAACCTTAGTTTGCCTTAATTGACTGGAAAAGAAAATGGCAAACCACTCTATTATTTTTGCCAAGGCCCATAGCTACTAAGTGTCTGAGGTGGTATTTGAACTCAGGTCTTCTTGACTCCAAGCCTGATGCTTTATCCACTGAGCCTTGAAGCTGCCTCCATTTCCTATCTTAGAAATAAGAAAACAGGTTTAGAAAATTTGTACAATTTTTAAAAGAAACACATAGTATTTAAGAGTGCATTCGAACCCAAGTCTTCCTCACTCTATGGCCAATCTGCTCTTAGCCCATGCTGCCTATTGAGTAAAGCTATAAAGTCTTCAAATGAATAACTAGAGGAGATAGTAGATTTGACATAAGGTAAGGCAAGAATGATTTAGAGGAGATTTTCCAGGGTACAAGAAGATAGAATGGATGAGTTCATATAGTCTCTCGTCTTGTGATTTTTTTATGAATAACTTCCTAACTTTTCTTTCTTTAACAAGATCTCTGGGTTTTTCTCAGTCCAATGGCCAAAGAAAATTCATGTGGAAAAGGCATAAAGAATGCTTAATCTGGAGTCAGTGGTCCTGAGTTCAAATCCTATCTCTGTCCTTGCTATCTGTATGACTAATGCTTTTCTGAGTTTCAGTTTCCTAAACTATAAAATGAGAGAATTATATTAAATGTCTTCAAAGTTCCCTTCCATCTATAAATCTATAATCAACAGGACTAGGGTTAAATTTTAAATTTATATTTCTCTATTCTTCCAAAATTAAGCTAGCTTTTCTTCTGAGGTTAAGAAGCTTAGCTGAGGTAATAATATATTAAGCAGAAACAATTCCACATAGAAATGTTGGTGATTTTTTGTAGTGCATTTCACAGAGAACCAAATTAAACAGAACAGAAAGAGTATGACTGAAGCCACTGAAAAGAAAGACTAAGCTGAGAAAATTAAATAACTGCCTCTACTTTCTTTGTGGTGGTGAGAGACTCAACTATTAAGTATCTAAAAAGCCCCCACTTGATAAGAGATGCTTGTTTTCAGGATAATAGTTCCTCAGGAAGGTGCTAGCAAGACTTCAAAGTTGGAAGGAGAAGATGGATAAGAAAATTTGTTTATCAAAATCCAATCTAAAACAATATAAACTTTCATTATACTTTAGATCAGGCTGAGAATCTTGCAAGGTTCAAGATTTCTTATGAGATCATGAACACATTCTATTAAATAGTCTTATGAACTAATTGCTCTCACAAAATGATGGGACATCTGTTTCAAGTCCCTAGGGGGGTACTCACAAAGATTTTTTTAAACAGAAAACCCAAGAGGAAAGGAGAAAACTTTTTTTTTAACAAAAGAAAATTCCATTTGAATCTTCTGTCTTTTTTTTGGAAGAAAGTCTTAGTTCCTTTTTTGTGGAAACTAGTTCATTATTTTCCTAAGTAGAATCCAGAGCTCATTTGCTTATACATATGAGTAGAAAAGAACACTCAAGTCTCAAGACATTAATATAAGCCAATCTTTTTGGTTTTTTTAAAGGGGGAATGGGGAAGGAAATCAAAACCAAAATCCATTTAAGTCATTCCTGAATCTCTTAGGAAATATAAATTTTGTACTTAAAATCATATTGAACACAAGGGGAGGGGTGTAGGAAAGTAAATCTGTTTTGAACTCAACCATGTATATGGCATTGTAGCCCTGTTTAAAAAAGGAAAAGAAAAAAAAAACCTAGTGGAAATATTCAATAGTATTTTCCATTGATGGCTAATAATGTCCAAATGAAAGAGAAGAGAGTAATAACAACAAGAACAAAAAAAGATCTCCCTAAGCATTTGAATGGATCATCTCATTTGATCCTCCTAACAGTATTATGAAGTGGGA
Organism: Gracilinanus agilis; assembly: GCF_016433145.1. Taxonomy (NCBI): domain Eukaryota; kingdom Metazoa; phylum Chordata; class Mammalia; order Didelphimorphia; family Didelphidae; genus Gracilinanus; species Gracilinanus agilis. The sequence continues at coordinate 428,778,046 of NC_058133.1, read as the reverse complement.
AATACAGTTTGTATGGTCTAAGTACCTTGCCTGTAGTTACAGAATTCATTTCAGAAGTGGAAATTTAAACCTAAGTCTCTTGACTTTGTCCCATATTTTCCAAAGTCTCCTAATTAAGAGAATGGGATTTCTGCATTCAGGCAACTCAATCTTACAATGTTCAGAGCTCACTGGATCGTAGGATTTAAAGATTCCAGGAATGTAGTTCATGTCATGTCTCACAAGGTCATGTAGTTCAAATGCCCTCATTTTACAAATTAAAAAGCTACGGTTCTCAGGGTAGTTTTTATTTTTAAAATCCAGTCTCCAAATGGACAGATATAAAGGGAGCTGTGGCAGAACAAAAAGTTTGACATCAACTAAATTTAATCCTGCTACTCAAATAGATATCTGTCGTTCATTTCATGGTAGGTTTGGTTAAATTTCCATCCTCCCAGCCACACAACCAGCACATGAAGTCAGGGGTGAAGTTGCCCTTCCAATTCTAATGGAAATCTCTGTTCCCAGAATCACCAGCAGGGGGCTCTGTCTGATAGCACAGTATGCAAGTGTTTGCCATTTCACACATGCCTAGAAAACTGTTAGAAAATTGTAAATGGAGTGCAAGGATACTGTAGTGCTTCCCTTCAAATGGTGTTTAAATTCATTTAAATTCAGGTGTATATTTCTGTAGGTCTGTGTTACCTGTCAGTGGTCTTTCCGTGTGTATGTTATAAATGTATATAATATATGTATGTATTCCTATTAAAAGAAAAACTCTGTACCCATATATCCCAATATGATTTGAAGTTCTAAGAAATTTTATTTTAAAACACTTTAAGTTAGTTTTAAAGGACAGAGAAAGATTGAACATTTAAGCAAAAAGAAAGGCTTCAAAATAATTTCCCTCATGGTTGATAACTCAAGTAAGGCAATATTAGAATATGTCCAGTGTATCAGAAGAGAAAGGTGAAAATAACTTTTAGAATGGAAGCCGAATACTTTAATTGACTGAACTGGGTGACAAATTCAATTTTTTTAAAGCAGCACAAAGAGTGTAAAGCTTATTGTATTTTCAAAAGTTATATTGCACTAAGTTCCCACAAGTTATCAAAACTGGGGGGTTTTTTTTCTTTAAATAAAAAAGTCTTTTATTTTTTAAACTGGCTAGATTCTAAAGAGAGAAAAATATGGGGCTCCCCTATGAATGCGGCATCACTTCAGATAGAACCGTTGGGAAAGATGACAAATAAAAAAGTAGCCAGACAAGATCAAAGAAAGCAAGAAAGGCTTAATTGACACACATACACACATACAACTTTTTTTCTGTCTCTTCGTTACAGGAGAGGATGCCTGCTTGAAGGGATATGTTTTCCCACTGGGAGAGAAATGTGCAACATGACAGGTGCAAGTGGCTAATAACTTATGGCATTTGCAGGAGAGTGGAACAATTTATTCCCTCCCAAGCCTTAAGAGATTTTATTTATAACGTACAAGAAAAGGCACAGCTCACCAATAATAGAAAGTCGAACTTTTTTTCTGAAGTTGTTTTTTTTTATTGTTGACTACTTTAAATACTCTTAGTACGAGCAGTTTCTGCAAGTAAAACAAAACAAAAAAAAATAATGGAAGCTATACATTTCAGTTGGCACATGGAAATCAAAGCTCTAGGAATGTGATGAAGATGGATTAAATTTATCCTGTTTTCTCTTCTTGTTAAAATCAATGTTATATGAAAGGATTATCAAGTGAATCAGCTGTGCCTGTGGGGGTGGGGAATCATAAAAAAGAAGACCTGAAATGCATGCATACTTGTGCTAGACTATAATTTTAAAAGTATTATTCATTTCTATTGTATCAATTCTTCTGTATATCATCTATAGCACAGTATAGTCTATATGCTAGGGGTTATTTCTTTGTCACAAAGAATATGTGAAGTCATTAATCAATGATTTTTCTTTTCTTCCAGAAATAATTTTTTGCATAGATTTGGGTTTATCTGTTCCTTTATAATAGGAAATAATGACTTTCTTAGGAGTAAGAGGAAAAGAAATGTTCCTTCCCTTAGGTTTTATCCTTCAAAAAAAGGAAGGAGTCTGCTGATCATATGATGTCTGTTCAGAGCAACTATGGTTAGTATGTGTGTAGATAAAGATAGAATCCTAACCTTAGGAGCAACGAGAGTGCCAAGATACCATGAATTAAATGCACAAACCTGGCATCTGTGCTGGCATCAATCTAAGATCATTCACACTGTCCCAGAGTTGGAGGATGGGCATTGGAGAGGATTTAGTATTGGGAAGCAGAAAGGAAGAATTTAGAACTGGAATCAAATTGTTACATAGAATTATATAATTAGAGTTTTTTGGCAGGGTTAGCATTATCCATCCAGCAAGAAGTGATCTGGAGGCAGTTAGATGGCTCAGTAGCTAGAGAGCCAGATCTGGAGAAAGGAGGTTCAGGTTCAAATCTGACCTCAGATACTTCTTAACTGTGTGACCCTGGGCAAGTCACTTAATTACCTAGCAATTACTGCTCCTCTGCCTTGAAACAGATACTTAGTATGAATCCTAAGATAAAAGGTAAATTTTTTTTAAGTAATCTAATTACCTCATTTTATAGATTTGTTCACTGAAGCTCAGGTGGATGAGCTCATTTGTCCAAAAGTCACACAGAAAAGGTAAATTTAGAGCAAAGACTATGACGCCAGCCTCATGGCTCCTAGTACTGTATATTTTCAACTATGCCCCATTGTAAAAGGGGGATAGTGTGGTGTGATGGATGTGGTCTGGAAAATGTGAATTTGAATCCCTTTTCATGCACTTACTGGCTGCGTAAGTCAGCCTCTGTTTCCACATTTATAAAATGGAAATAATAATAGCATCTACTTCACAAGGTGGCTGTAAGGCGTAAATACATATGAAGCACCTAAATGCTTTATAAAAGTTAGCTAACACTAATAATCATGAAAATAACTATACTTTGAGGTCTTTCATCCTAACCTATTAAGTCTTCTTTCATAAATAAAATGTAAAGGGTATTACTAATACAACTTCAAATGTTTGGGGTTTTTTTTTTCCATTCTATCTCTATTCTTTGGTAACTTCAGAAGCAATGCCTGTTTCTTTTAGGTTCATAGCTCTAAATCTCAATATCTAAGAATGTCTGGGATATATGGGGCATATGAGTTGTTCATGGAAGGCTGGCACCTCTTGTGTAAGGGATTGCCTTCCAGTCCTTTTTAGGGCTGTTCATCTACCCTTGGCATGTCCAACTCTATCTGTGGCTCCAAGAAGCTGTGGCAGAAAGAGAGCACCCAGCTTGGTAAAACTATCTTTGCATATGGGCCAAACCAGTTTGAGGATAACCAATAGCCATCAGTGATTTAGAGGGTTGTCTGCTATGAGCATGTTAAGATTTCCCCTGGTGGAACAGGTAGAAGAAAAGGAACAATTTGTTCTGATGGCCATGAAGGCAGCTGAAGCAGGTTCTGTGGAGCACTTAGAGTCTGGTCAGATGCTGAATATTCCAAGGTCATCCAGGGCATCCTGGGCCAGCCCCAGTCATCCTGCCTTTTGCCTTGTCACTGGACTTCAGTGACTAGAAGAGAGAGAGAGAGAGAGAGAGGCTCACAACTGTGCAACTGCCTCATTTAAATCCAATTCACAGTCAAGACATCACCCCATGATATTATTGATATTCTTTGAAAATAAAGGACAAACAAACATGAGTCTTTATGACAGTTTTCCTGAGAATTCTACTGATTTGTAAAAGGTCATTAAAAGGCAAGATTATGTATTTACTGGTGCCTAATTCACTTATCTGAAATGTCTATTTCCAGACAACTTTCAAGTTACCATTTATTATGACACCACAGGCTAGTGAGGAGGTACTAGTTCTTTTGCTTCTATTTGTATTATACTCCACACTGTAAGTATATATCAATGGAAAAGGAAATATCCAGAATTAAGAGGAGGGAGAGAAAGCAAGAATTATTGGAAGCCACTCTTGAATATTGGAGAAAACACCGAGTTGTTCTCCTACATGAAATAAAGTCATTCCCATGTATTCCAACATGCTTCTAATTCTTCTATCTCCATCAAAATAGCCAGATATTTCTCCTTATGTCCAAAATCCATTATAAGTATTTCTTAAAATGCCACCTAAAATTTTGACGTGGAGATAATTTTACTGAGACTTTGTGTAATTGACATGTTTTGATGCACAGCTGAAATAAAATGGCCAATCAGTAGAAATGAGGCTTTATTTTTTTTAAACCCTTTGAGAAATCATAACCTGGAGTAAATAACAGAGAAGACAACAGGGGAGTTCAGGAGAAATTCCCTCTACTAAAGGTAATTATGTGTCTAAAATATTTCCAAAGCTAGCAAAGGAAACAATCCTCAAACATAAAAAGTAGACAAGCACTTACAGAGTATGGAGCAAAAAAACCATTACAAAGCATGACCTCTAAACGATTATGGAGATAGATTTAATTGGGAAATATCAGGATCCTATTCTATGGCTTATTTTAACTGAAACTGATAATAAAATAAAAAATACAAACATAATTCCCTGGCTACAGTGTCTGGTAGACTCACACACTGACAATTACTGAATTAGAAATCATGCATAAAACAAGGCAATCTAACTAGTAACTTCCCAATTGAATCTTCTTTTCTGGCATTATGGAATCATAAAAGAGGAAGAAGAATATAAGAAAGGGGTTAAGAGCTGTATTTCTTCACTTAACAGTAGTTTAATAAAAAAAAGGTCTATACTTTTGGTGGGAAAAAGAGTACTTAAATAAACTTTCATGAGGGGGCAAATAGGTAGCTCAGTGGATAGAAAGCAAAGGTTGGAGACAGGAGGTTGTGGGTTCAAATTTGACCCCAGACACTTCCTAGCTGTGTGGCCCTGGGCAAATCACTTAACCCCAATTACCTAGCCCTTACCACTCATCTGCCTTGGAACAAATACTTCCTATTGCTTCTGAGATACAAGGGCCAATGGTTTTAAAAAATTATAAAGTTAAATGAGAGAGAACTCTTAGACTAGAGCTCCTCTTGGTATTAAGCCCATAAAAATTAAAAAAAATAAAAAGTACTGCAAAAGCCTTGGCCAATGTCTTTTTATAAATATGTAAAGTAAATGGCACAAATTAAAAGACACATTAGGATATAAGGTATCTTGGACAAATGGACTATCATTGACCATATGTGTTGACAAGGCAGAAAATGATGTTTTCTCTGCCTTCAGAGAAGCTAAAGGCATGACAATTTTATGCAAATGCAATTTGTTAATTACAGTGTGGAGGGGGGGGGAGACATTGTAGACTAATGACTGAAAATTTTCTTTTAATTACAAGTCAGACACTGAAAACTCAGTGAACAAGAAGCATTAATTTAAAGGTAAGCAATAACTGGTGACCCATTATGGCTATATTGGCAAAACCATCACAAAGAGACATGGGGCCATAAACTTTGCTTATTCCAGATTTTTCCAAACTATAGGAGTTCACTTCCCACAATGAGGGAAAAGTAGAACACTGTCTTGGGGTTTGAAAAGAACATGAAGTAATGGTCAAAATTATTAGACATTTTTAGGTACAAATCACGCAGAAATTGATCTACTCTTTTAAAAATTAAAACAACATTCAAATCAAGTCCACAAAAACACAATGAATTTGCTCCAAGAGATAGTAAATGCTTTGATCATAAGATAATGAATCATATCTGAAAGGAACTTTAGAGATCATTGAATCTAATAATTTCATTTTACAGATGAGGACACTAAGACTGGGGTCACACAGCTGGCAAATATCAGAGGAAAAATGCAAACTCATATCTTCCAGATTTTAAGACATCTTCACTGTGGGGCATAGTGCCTCTAATAATACTCATAGCTATTATTTAACAAATTATGCACAAGCTTGTTACAAAATTATCTGAGAAAATGTAAGCAAAATATTGGATCACTTCTAAATTACAGAATTGGAAACAGACTAGTTTTCTTTTTCTAGAATATTTTGAATGACATTTGAAGTAAAAAAAAAATTCCATTTTTTCTTGGTTACAATGACATCAAGCAAATTCATTTTATAACTGACTTTTCCAGAAACTTGCATACTCAATGGATGTCTTACTAAAAACTTTGTGTATAAATTTGTGTATAAATCATTTCAAGATTACTAGATTTAATTTGGAATTCAGAAAGATAAAATGAATGCATTTATAGAAAAGAACTATGAATTTTAAATTTATAAATTTATATTTTTCCAATTAAAAACACCATACTTGTAAATGAAATTAAAATTTATTTATTAACCACTTGACTGGTTTATAAAAAGTAATTCTTATTTTATTATAAAGACTTAGGCATTACTAAGTATAAATAATAGAAAATATATTTGTCATGGATAAATATGACATTTAATCTAACTCCTTCTGAATCATAGTTAATGGAGATGTCTTTAAAATAATACGTCAGAAAATGTGTTTGAAACTGTATATCTTATTGTGTTTTGGCTACTATTAATAACATTTATTTGTGAAACTGGGCTTGTAGCTATTTGAAAGACAAAATATTTATCCTGAATATTAGTTGGAAAAAAAGAATTACAAATAGCAATATCATCAATTATATGACTGAGAAATTTTGAACTGAAAAACAAGCCCCGCATCATTTTTATGACATTATTATTATTATTATTATTAATCAAGAGGTATAAGTACTACTGAACCAAAAATCATTTATTAAGAAATATCAATTTGTGGTATAATTTACTATATTTTTAAATGTTTGCTATAAATTTAATAAATTCTAAACTTTAGTAGAATGAAATATAAGCTAAAAAACTTACACAAGTTGTTTTATGAATATTAGGGGAAGTCTGATAATTTTTTGGTGAAAAAAAAGGATCTCCTCATGAAGTTTAGAAACCCTAGGTTATGCCATTTCACAATAAACTGCCTTTTCTTCCCTTTTTTTTATTAGTCTAAGGCTCGTTCTATGCAATCTATTGGCACAAAAACCTTGATTTTACATATAAAACTTAAATCATAATCAGACCTAGTGGAGATTGACCCACCCCCCCCCCAAAAAAGGAGATTCAGTCTTTTTCCCATGATTTTTTTGGATCATTATTCCCTACCTACAGACTATGGAATATCTCTTAATTATTGTTTAATTATGACTCATGTCTAAGGTCTTTCCAAAATGAATCAACAAGTGTTCCTTTTCAAAAAGTTAGTGTAAAAATAGTAGATCAGGGCCAATGCTATTTTTTTCTGCTATTACAAAGAGTAATGCTTATTTGTTTTCCTCTTTGAACTTTGTTTTTTATGTATAATTTTAATGATTAATTATGCTCTCTTCTTTCTTTACATATTTCTTCCTTCCTTCCTTCCTTCTTCCCTTTCTTTCTTTCTTCCTTCTTTCCTTCCTTCCTTCCTTCCTTCTTTCCTTTCTTTCTTTCTTCCTTCTTTCCTTCCTTCCTTCCTTCCTTCCTTCCTTTCTTTCTTTCTTTCTTTCTTTCTTTCCTTTTTTGTATCTAGATGACTATGCAATAATTTACTCCCAGCCCCAAAAAGAAGTCTTCCCTCATGGGCCTAGTTTATTCCATATCAGTAAATACCAGCATCAGGAATACAACTCAATTCCTCCTAAATAGGTCAGCAAGAATGTAGAAAAAAGCCAGGAGAATGATTTATAAAATGGTAGCAATATTAAAATGAAAAGGATTCTAAAATACTTAATAATTCTGATGAATGAAATTATCAACCATAACTGAGACAGATGTTTTCAGACACAGCCAATGTGTGGATTTGCTTTGTTTGACTATGTTCATCTATCATAATGGAAGATATTTTTGGAAACTAGGGAGTGAAAAAAAGAATTATTAAAGGGGAAGGGGAGGATGCAATGATAATGATGCCCAAAATACGGGGAAAAAAAGAAGGGACTGATTTTTTTTAATGTACAAAAGAAAATAGAAGAAAGTTCAGAGGGAGATGAGAGGTAGGATAATTTTGGTACTGCCATGCAAAATTTGTTATATGCTTTAAAAAAAAGTTGTATATACTAGGGATACATGGTTTTATTTGTAATATTCTTTGTCTACATCTATTTATATGTGGGAGTAAAAATTTTGTGATGTTTAAATACAAGAGAAAATTTAGAAATAAGTAGATCTGTAAAATCATAAACATTTATATCCCAAGGCATAACAATTCCATGTTTTAATCTGGGCCCCTCCAGACTCTTACCAGTAGTTTGGAGTCAGATTGTGAGGAATTTGAAAACTCAGATCAGTAGTTTATACTTTACTCTTGGGTAATGGGTAGTCACTAAGAGTTTTTGTGTAAAGAAATGGTCTGTGATACATTAGAAAAACTAATAGACAAAAATGGATTAAATTGGAGAAGAGAAGGGAGACAAGAATTTCAGAACAAGACTCACAAAATCAGAATTAGAAGTGATCTTAGCAGCCATCTATTTAAACTTCTACATAAATGGAATTCCAGGTATAGAATATACAACTAATGGTGGCACTACTTCTCTCTTAAGGCCTATAATGATGGGGAACTTTCAGTTAAGAAGTTAAAGAAATGATCTAGAGTGATGGTAATATCTGTATAAAGAGTGATAAATGTGAAAGGTATTTTTTTAAACCCTTACCTTCCATCTTGGAGTCAATACTGTGCTCTCAATCCACTGAGCTACCCAGCTGCCCCCTATGAAAGGTATTTTAAAAGAGCAGTAAGACTTAGAAACTTTTGTATATGTGGAGGGAAAGAGAGAGCCAAAGACAGAGAGACAGAGGAAACATCATCATCAGAAAATGGAAATTTAGTCATAGGGAAATGTTTAGGTGGTAAAATGATGAGTTTGTTGGCCCAGTAACCTTGACCTAATGTATAAAACACAATCACAAATCATAAGTACTCTGTACTTTCTCCAGGTTCCTTTAAAATACACTTCTAAAAAGAAGAAAAACTTGGCGAAGTTGTATGTTGAATGTGACAACCTTCAGTGCATTTGGATCTTTCTAAGAAATGTTTCCTAATTTACACTTAGACTTTCTGTGTGTTAAGAAAAACAATTTGCATGTCATCAACAGATACATGATAATTCCAAGCTGTGTTAGAATACCATTATGAACATAAACATTTGCTGTGCCAAATTTTATCCTTAAGTATCTAAAGTACAGTAGCTTACTCAATGATGCTGAATCTATAATGTCAACTGTCAAGCTGCAGGAGGAAATAGAGCTTTCATTAAAAGACAGCAAAAGAAATGTAAAACAAATTTTGAAGAGGAATGCTAAATAAGAAAATCATAGAAAATAGTATACAAGAAAACCTTGCTCACATGAAAGATAACTGTTTTAAATGATCTGAGGATGTATGACTTTAAAATCAGGTTATCTATTAGAATATGGTGTGTGTCTGTGTGTGTCTCTGTGTGTCTCTGTGTGTCTGTGTGTCCAAGAGAGAGACAGAGAGATAGAGAGACAAAGAGACAAAGACTAGTATAATACAGACTAGTGTAAATAGGATTTAAATATCTACGCTAAATTGCCAACTCTAAAGTATTAGGGTTTGTTTCTCAGATTTTTCAAAAAGGTTATTTATCAAATTATGTGTTTATATCTTGTTTCTGAGACATGAAAGAAATCTTCTGAAGCTGACAGCTGGGAGAAAAAAAAAAAACTCTACACCCTCCAGGACCTCTCCCTGTTTCCTCTCAATTCAATTGCATTTTCTGAGGGACATCATTTCCTTCTTAATCCATCCCTAAATTGACTGTGTTAACAAACAAATAGCCCATTTTGGAGATGAGATCCTTAGAACCTAGCCTATCACAGTAATAACAGTGGCAAGTCAGATGACAGCATATTCTAACCAAATATTCACTTCCTTGCCTTCTCTCTATTCTTTCTCTTTCTTCTTGATCTTTTTTCTCCTTTTCTTTCTTCATTATTTTTCTTTCTACTTCTCCTTTAAATGTTTGAAAATTGATTTCTATTCCTGTCTTGTCTTTCTCTTCTTTTTGCTTTCTATTTCTTTTTCTTCCTCTTTCTCTTTCCATCTTCTTTCTCTGCCCTCTCTGATCTTTCTCCTTTTTCCTTTCTCACTATCTTCTTCTTTCCCTCTTTCCTTTTCTCTTCCTTCTTCTCTCTTCAAAGGTATTATTCCTTAGTCATTTCAGTTATGTACAACTCTTTGTGACCACATTAGGGTTTTCTTGGCAAGGATACTAGAGTTGTTTGCCATTTCCTTCTCTGTCCATTGTGCCACCTAGTTGTTCTCTTTTCTTTCAATATATCAACCTATATGTCTATTCCCTTTCCCCACTTAACTTTTAGAAAGAGTTATTTGTGTTCCCTGGCTTTCCTGTTTAATCACCTATTGTTATCATCATCTTACAGATAAGACACAGAGGTTAAGGAGTTTGCTGAGAATTACCAAGTCAATAAGTGTCTAAGGATGAATCTGAGCTTGTGTCTTCCTGAGTCTTTCTCCAATGCACCACTGTGCAGATGACTACCTTCCTTATAAGCTGCCTAACTGATGTCCCTACCTCCATTTTCTCATTTCTCAAATGTGTCCTTTAAGAAGTTTCAAAAAAAAATCTTCTGAATCCAAAGGTTTGACTATGTCACTCACCTAAGAATCTTCAATGAATTTCTATTGTCTACAGATTAAAAGGCAAAGTTCTTAGCTTGGCATATGAGGCTTTAGAAAATATGGCTCCAGGTTATCTTTCCAGGATGATTCATATTGTTCTTCCATGTAGTCTGAATTCTAGCTAAATAGTATGAATTGTCTTAAATTGCTTCCCACTATCTTTTACCTCTGCATCATCCTACTATTTCTTCATGCTAGGAATTAACTCCTTCCTTATCTTCTGGTGTCAAATTCATTTCTTCAAGACTTAGCTCAGAGATTGCCTTTTCTATACAGTCTTTCCTGATTTCGTCTTCATATTTTCTTTGTCATTTTGTTTGGATCTCTCATTTGGTCCATCACACTATCTAGTATTGAATTTATCTGTATATTAGTTCTTTCCTTCTTTATGGACTTTCAACTCCTTGAGGGCAGGAAATGTGTTACTTTTCATCTTGTATCTCGGCTGCCTAGCATACAGATGGAACTTTAATAAAATATGTTGAACTAAATTGAGTTCTGCCTTAGGCCAGTAAGAATGGGAGGTTTATGAACTAGAAAAAAAGCCCATGGCCTCCCAAATCTAAAATTCTCTTATCCCTTGGGGTAAAAATTCCATCACACTCCCCAAAGTCAAATTGAAACTAAATAAAACATACATACCTGTTCTGCCTGACTTTTAGATTTTTTGTTCTCTCTGAGCTATGACAGAGTTACCACAATTGTTATAGTCATGAAGCTCCTTTTCTGAAATCTATATATCTTCCTAATCATTTAACTGTATAATTAGAATCTGCTCCCCAGGACTCTAAATCCCAGCATCCCACTTTCGTTCTAATGTTAAGTCCTAACATTTTGGAGATTAAGTTTGTGTGTGACCCCATCCATCTCTCTTTTCCTACAAACGTGGCTGGGAAAACTTTTCTTTACTCAGGTTTTTACTTTTGTTCTTGTATTTTTTCTACTTTAAGTGATTATTAATAAATCTTATAAAATATACTTCTTGGAGTTATTGGATATTAACTTTAATCTTACAACTCTAAACAATTTTCTAGCAATTGTCTCTCCTATATTAGCCATCTGGAACCTTAATCTCATCCTAAACCAGTGGTTCCCAAACTTTTTTGGCCTACTTCCCCCTTTCCAGAAAAAATATTACTTAGCCCCCTGGAAATTAATTGTTTAAAATTTTAATAGCAATTAATAGGAAAGATAAATGCACCTGTGGCCATCACCGCGTTCCTGGATTGCTGCAGCACCCACCAGGGGGTGGTGGCGCTCACTTTGGGAATCACTGTCCTAAACTATTCCCTAAGATTTTCTAATTAGAATACTACATAACTATTTTCTGTACAACATTTGTAAATACAACTTTCAAGCAAATTTTGCTTAGGGACGGAAAGGAGAGATGAAAGAAGAAACTTCTGGACAGGTCCTGGGGGGGGGGGTTGAGAGGAGTAGTAAAAGAAATAAATTAGGGAAACTGGTCTAAGATATAAAAAGGGGGTGGCACAGAATATTTTTGATAGAGATGGCAACCAGAGTTTCTAAATTCTAACCACTCTGCTTCCTGTTTGCCAGTTGGAATTTTTAAGGTACGAAGTGATGACAAAGATAGCTGAATAACTTCATAGAACAAAAACTCATTAAAGTTATTAGCAAAAAAACCTTTTTTATTTATATTCACAAAAGTCTGTTTGGTTAAGGTAATAGAAATCTCAGAAGAAAAATGCTAAACTGTTCTCTGTGCTGTAACCCCATGCTCTTGGAAAAGTAAATTTTATAGGAAGGTATTTGTAGAATCAAAAGGAGTAATGTCTGAGGTTACAGGGAGGGGGCTATAAAAAAAAGGAGGGAAAACAGTAGTTATGAGTTGGGATTCCATATTCCCAGCTCTCCTGGGTTCTATATAATAGTCTTAAATTTCAGGGTCAAAGTAGCATTTTTTATTTTCTCCTTATTATTGCTGTTGGACAAGGTTAAAAGCATCATGTACACCTTTGAATAGGATAATGCACAAAGAGTGTGTAATATTCCTTCTGAAAAGAATCCTAAATGAGAATTTGGAGCAGCTAAATATGAGAAAATATCTTGAGAAGTGAGTAATTCAAAACCTCTGAATGAAAGAAATAGGCATTCACTAAATCAGTACCCATGTGAATATTTGTCTGCTGAAGAAAACAGTTGCAACTTCAGAAACTTGGCTTATGAAAAAAGACAATGCGGTTTTCCCTCTTCAAACTTCCAGTTCTCCAGGCTCTTCTTGTTGCCATAAAATTATATTCATTAACCAAATCCCCTGGGAAAGCTTTAGCAGCAAAGCAACAGTCAGAAACAATGCTACAGAATGAGCCTAAAATTGATTTAACTATTTACACAAATCTAAGAAAAGATTTCAAAATGTTCAAATATTAACCAACAATTTTAGCATGAAGATTCTTCTAGTAAAATCTCTTTTGTCCTTGTATCCATATTGAATATGTCACTACTTGATATCTTTCCATTTAAAATAATAATAATAATAATAAAACAATAAATATCTATCAATATGGCTTGTTTAATACATGCCACTATTAAATTTCATTAAAAGGAAAAGTTAGGATGGACAGAGCCAACAATGGGAGCTTAAAATCTGGACTTTCCCAATATTCCCCTACAAATAACTCCAAAATAGTGCTACAGATCAAAATCTAGAGAGGCAGAAATGACTTCTGCAGCCTAAGAATAGGGAATTGGGAAGAGAGGTTTATGACACTGGAGTAGGGGATGGCTTGGAGCATATACATCAGCAGCACTAGTTATCCACCTAGGAGGCAGTGGAGATAGCAGTAGCAGCAGGTTCAGAATCTCTCACCCCAGAGACTGTAAGGGGATTGGACAACTAATGAGAAAGAAGTTATGGAGGAACACTGTACTTGTGGTGGCCTCAGGACTAGATGCCAGTTGGAAACTCTACTACCTATACCTATACCCACTTCTGGATCACAATTCCAGGGTGGAAAAGAGCTATTGTGGTCACAAAGAAGCAGAAAGCCCTGAGGAGTAATAACACTTGTAGTTGTAAGGAGTCAAAGACTCTTCCTGAGTAAAGACCAGAATGCAAATCGGGAGAGTAATAGCCACATGTCTTCCTTGATCACAGCACCTAGAAATCACTGAAATCTTTCAAACCCCCAGAATTAGGTCTACAAAAAAGCCTGAAATTTAAGGCAATGCTACTACCACCCCTTCCAGGTGAGCAGAGCTTCACTTTAACATAAAATGCAAAGTTAAGAAAATAGGTTAGAAAAATAAACAAATAACAAAAAAGTAGCCTGACTATATAAAATTTCTATGGCAGCAAGGAAATTTTTTAAAAAGATGAGATTAGCTACAAGCAAAGCCTTAAAGAAGAAATACAGGATGAACCAGAGCCAAATAAGATTTCTTGGAAAAGCTATAGAAAGAACAAAAAAGTGATTTTTATAAAAGCAATAAAAAGTAGTAGAGGAAAAGCTGAGAAAAGAAATAAGATCAATGCAATAAAAGTATGAAAAAAATTAATAGCTTGTTAAAAGAGGAACAAACATTTTTAAAATACCCTAAAAATAAATTGTCCAAAAATATTCTAAAACTTCACTGATAAAAATAACACTTAAAAATTAGAATTAGGTAAGTAGAAGTGAATGACTCTATGAGATAAGAACCATTAAAACAAAGTAAAAAGAATTTTTAAAATGTGAAATATATCATCAGAAAAACAATTGACCTAGAAAATAAATTAAGGAGAGATAATCTAAGAATTAATGAACTACCTGAGAGCTATGATGAAAAAAAAAAACTTGGGCATCATATTTCAGGAAATTATAAGGGAAAATTGCCCTGGTATTTTAGAATCAGAGAGTAAAATAAAAATTAAAAACATTCATTGATAATGTCCTAAAAGAGAATCCAGAGTTCCTGGGTCATAGGGAAAATACTATAAACAGCTAGAAAAAACACCATTCAAATGCCATGGAGTCACAATCAAGATGATACAAAATTAGGAGCTATCATAATAAAGGATGAGAGGGTTTGGGATGCGATATTCCTGAGATCAAAGGAGATAGGATTATAACCAAGAATAATCTATCCAACTAATCTGTGTAAAATCCATCAAAGCAAAAAAAAATGGAAATTTCATGAAATAGAGAACTTTCAAGACTAAAACTGAATAGAAAAATGTACCTTCAAATACAAGACTCAAGAGAAGCTCATGAAAAAGAAATCATAAGGAATTCAATTAGGTTAAAACTTTTTAGATTCCAACGTGGATAGCTGAGATATATATATATAATTCCTAAGGACCTTATCATTTTTAGGGAAGTTAAAAGAAATCTACATAAGCAGAAAATATAAGTGAGTTGAATATGTTGGGATGATGTAAAAAAAATGAATGAGTGAGAAAAAGGGATACCTTGGGAGAAGGGGGAAGGAAAAGGGAAAATAAGAGAAATTCTCTAATGAAAGAGATGGGCATGCTTGAACTTCACTCTCATCTGAACTTACTTAAAGAAAGAAAAATATATATATACACATTCAGTTAGGCTTAGAAATCTAACTTACACAACAAGGATGGAACAAGATGAGAGAAGGGAGGGCAAATTCAGGGAAGTGTTGTTCAGAAGCAAAATAGACTTTTGAGAAGGAGGTTAAATAGAAAAAACTAGGATTGAGGGAAATTTATTGTTAGTAATCACGAATGTGATTCTGTAGAGGATGAATTCACCCATGATGGAAGTGGATAGCAGAATATATAAGAAACCAAAGTCCAAACAACATGTTATTTACAGGAAACATACCTAAAACAAAAATACAAAATCAGAGTTAAAATAAGGGGCTAGAACAGAATCCATTATGCTTCAGCTAATGTAAAAAAGGCAGGCAGAAGTAGCAATCATGATCTTAGACAAAGCAAAAGTGAAAATAGACCTAATTAAGAGATGTTCAAGGAAATTACATTTTGCTAAAAGGTGCCATAGACAATTAATATCCATATTAAGTACATTAGTTAATGAATTTATATACACACCAAATGTTATAGCATCAAACTTCTCAAAAGAAACTTAAATGAATTATAGGAGGAAAGAGAAAATAAAACTATACCAGTGAAGACTTCAACTTTCCTCTCTCAGAGCTACATAAATCTTAGCATTAAATAAATGAGAAGAGTTAGGGAAATGAATGGAATTTTAGAAAAGTTAGATATGATAGATTTCTATAGAAAATTGAAATGGAATAGAAAGGAGTATGCTTTTTTCTCAGTTATATATAACATCTTCATAAAACTATTCATGTATTAGGTCATTAAAAAGTGAAAGAATAAGAATAGGCAATAAAGAAGTAATACTATCCCTCTTTATAGATTTGATAGTCTTTAGAGAACCCTAAAGAATCAACTAAAAAACCAGTTGAAAAAATGAAAGTTAGCAAAGTTGTAAGATATGAAATAAGCTCATATAAATTGTCAGCATTTCCACATACCAACAAAGTCCAGGAGGAAGAGATATGAGAAATTCCAGTCAAAGATATTACAGATAATATGAAATATTTGAGAGTTTACCATCCAAGACAAATTCAGAAACTATAGAAACAAAACTACAAAACATTTTCACACCAATAAAGACAGAAATAAGCAACTGGAGAAATAGTAATTACTCATGGGTAGGCTGAGCTAATATAATAAAATGACAATTTCACCTAAATTAACTTATTCAGTGCCATGTCAATTAGACTATCAAAGCATTATTTTATAGAGTTAGAAAAATAATTAGAAAGTCAACTAGAAGAACAAAAGTTCAAGAATATGAGGAGAATCAATAAAAAATATGAAGGAAATGGCTTAGTAGTAGTAATAGAAGATTTCAAAATGTTACGAAGTAGCAACCATCAAAACAATCTGATACTATCTAAGAAATTGAGTGGTAATTCAATAGAATATATTAGCTACAAACTATATAGTAATAAATAACCTTGGAACTCTAGAGTTTGATAAACACAAAAATTCAAGCTTTGGGTGTCAAGAATTTACTATCTGACAAAAATTGCTAGAATATGGTTTAGCAGAAACTAAGAATAGACCAAACTGTAACACCATAAACTATGATTAGGTCAAAATGAGTACATGATTTAAATATACACAGTGATTTCATAAGCAAATTAGGGAGAAATGGAGAGTTTTACCCGTCAGATCCAGGAATAAGTGGAGAGTTTATGTCCAAATAAGGGATAGAGTGAATCATGGGAAATAAAGTGGATAATTTTGATTACATGAAATTTAAAAGATTTTGCACAAATAAAACCAATTCAGACAAAATTAGAAGGAAAGCAGAAAACTGGGAGAAGAGATAGCAATTTTTAAAAATTTTATATTTTTAGTTCTAACTTAAAATCTATGATAAAAATCTTATTTCTCAAATATATAGGGAAATGAACTAAATTTATAAAAATAAAAGGCATTCTCCAATTGGTAAATGGTTCAAAGATTTGAATAGACAGTTTTCATAAGAAGAAATCAGTTATCAAGGTTATCTGAAAAAAAATGCTACAAATCACTATTGATTAGAAAAATGCAAATTAAGCATTTCCTAAATGCTACCTCATTCGTATCAGATTAATTAAAATTACAGAAACTACAGTGTAGAGAAGGAAAGTAATTAGCCTAAAGTCACATGATAAATGATTAACCAGAAGCCATGATTTCTTAGTTCTAGTTTAGTATTCTTATAATACTTTGTCCCCTAATTCAATTATATCATAACTCTACTTTCAATGAATCCCACTTATAATTTATAGCATATCTATTTTACCCTCTACCTGAATGTATAAAGGTAAACTAATGGCAAGCCTTATTCAAAGTGTCATGAATGCTAAATTAGTGAATCTGAATAAATGAAATTATAATAAGCAGCATGTTATATATTCTATGTTGTATTTTTTAACCTTCTATATCAATGGTTTCAGACTTGCTAAGGGGAAAAAGTTTGCTACCAGTATAGGTTTATTTTTTTTTTAACTCTTATCTTCCGTCTTAGAATCAATTCTAATTATTGGTTCCAAGACAGAAGAGAAATAAGAGGCAGGCAATTGGAATTAGGTGACTTGCCCAGGGTCCTACAGTTGGGAAGTGTTGAGGCCAGATTTGAACCATAGTAACCTAATGTTTGACAAACCCAAGATCCAAGCTTTTGGAAGAACTAACCAATTGACAAAAACTGTGGAGAAAACTAGAAAACGGTGTGGTAGAAATTAGGCATATACCAACACTTTATGACATACAGCAAGGAAAGTCAAAAATACATACTTGATATAGAAATAAAGGCTGATACCATAAATAAATTAGGGGAGTATAAAATAGTATATCTGTCAGACCTATGGAGAAGTATTTATATCCAAATAAGACATTGAGAGCATTATGAGATATAAAATAGATAAGTTTTACACATAATTTTTTAAACCCTTAACTTTATGGTAAGGGTGGGCAATGAGGGTCAAGTAACTTGCTGAAGGTCACACAGCTGGGAAGTGTCTGAGGCCAGATTTGAACCTACCACCTCCCGCCTCTAGGCCTGACTCTCAATCCACTGAGCTACCCAATAGCCCCTACACATAATTTTAAAAGGTTTTGCACAAACAAAAGCAATGCAACCAAGAATAAAAGACAAACAAAGTGAGGAAAAAATCTTTACTACAAAGTTCTCTGACGAAGGCTTCACTTCTCAAATATATAAAAAACTGAATCAAATTTTTAAGAATATAAACCATTCCCCAATTAACAAATGATCAAAGAATATGAACAGGAAATTCTCAGATGAAGAAATTAAAACTCTCTTTAGTTATACGAAAAATACTCCAAATTACTACTGATTAGGGAAATGCAAATTAAAACAACTCTGAGGTACTACCTCATACCTATAAGACTGGCTAATATGACAAAAACAGAAAATGGTAAATGCTGGAAGGTATGCGGAAAAATTGGGAAACTAATACTCTGTTAGTGAAGCTGTGATCTAATACAACCATTTTAGAAGGCAATCTGAAACTGGCCAAATGTCCATTAAACTGTCTAAATCTTTTGACCCAGAAATATAACTACTAGATCTATAAACCAAAGAGATTAAAAATAGAAGAAAAGGACCTACTTGTTCGAAAATATTTATAGCAGCTCTTTTTATGGTGGCAAAGAATTAGAAAGTGAGGGGATAACCATATTGTGATTATAATGGAATACTACCGTGCCATAAGCAATGAACATAAAAGATAAGATGAATACAAGAAACACGGAAACACTTATGTGAAGTGATGCAAAGTGAAATGAGGAGAACTAGAATATTGTAGACAGCAACAACAATAATGTATGATGATTAACCGTGAATGACTTAATTATTGTCAACAAGGCCAGGATCCAAGATCACTCCAAGGAACTTATGATGAAAAAGGCTATCCACTGTCACAGAATGAACAGGTGGAGTCCAAATGGAGATTAAAACATAACATTCTTTATTTTATTTCCTCCATGAATTTTTTCCTAGTACAAGCAATATGTTTCTTCTTTCTCAACATGATGAACAGAGAAATAAGTATTATATGATGACCTATCCATAACATACATCATATTACCTGCCCTTTTGGAGAGGGGAGAGGTGGGAGAGAATATAAACTTCAAAATGTCAGAAAATGAGCATTAAAATCATATTGACATGTAAAAAAAGGAATTAAGGTGATGGATTTTCTTCAACAGCTTCATGATGAAATCAAGCTAGGTTATGACTTAGATGTTAGTAACCAATTTTTTTTTACTCTGTGAAATAATGCAAATGCATTTTCCAAATAAGGAAATAAAAACTTAGAAACATTAAGGTGACTTGTCCAATTAAACAAAGTTTCTGTGTGTCTGAGAATTACAAATCAGAATTTCTCACAACCCCTACTCCAGGATATAGTACTGCTCCAACAATGCCTCTCCAATGGAAAATTAACTATAAAACATTACGGACTTTAGATAGTTTTAATTACTACTTTCTTAGTAGACAAATAATTTAATAAATGTTTTGTAGAATGGAACTATTTCTTAAAGGAAAGAACCCAAGTCTGCTGACTGAGAAAACTTAGAACAAAGGAGGAAATGTGTGATTCTGGGGTCGCTCCCTCTTTTTCTGAAGAAACCCCAGTGTAACAATTCTCCCACCTCCTTTTACTTTCCCTAGTTTTATCCCTGGATAACAGTCCCAGGGTAGTACTGCTATTTAAGTTAACCTGCCAACTTCAATCCATTCAACGCTATGGCTTTTCAGGACATAGACTGAAGAAGTTCTGGTTCTTAGGAAGTTCCAGTTAGATTTAAACCCTCCTGAACTATGTCATTGGCTAACTCACAAGCTGCTAGAGGGAGGGGGATGGAAGAGGAGAGGAGGGTAAAGAGCTTTTTTATTCTTTTTCATCCCAGTCTTCCTGTAAAACAAAAACAACAACAAAACAAAGGATCTCCAAGGGAGATTAAAAAAAGAAAGAGGAAAGGGGCTTGGGAGAGTCAGGCTACTTATTCAGCTCTAAACTTGTTTCTATGGGAACAAATGCTCCTTTATGGAACAAGAGTCCTCACTCTGCCTAATTCCTAATAGCTCCCATCCCCCTTAGCCAGGATACTAGTACTACTGTCTCCAATATAACATTGTGTTTGTGTGGTCAACTTTGCTTAGTTTTCTGGCAGTCTCCTTGGACCCTGTCTGTCTTCAGGAAGAAGTCCCATTGCCGCCAAAGCAAAAAGGGAAAGAAATTACCCAGCATCTTGCCAGAATTAGCTCACCAAGCACAAAAGTATCCAGGCAACTTGAAGCCAGTGTTTTGCCCTGAAGGCCATTCCTTTTGCCATCTCATTATTTTTGTCCCTTCCTTCAAGGTCTTTATAAGTTCTTAAGGCTGCTCATGCATAACAATCTTTTTATATGTTCATACTTAAAGTGGTCACTTGCATAAGAAAAAAGCTATAAAATTGTTGATAAAAAGAAAATCCAAGAGGAAAAAGTAGCCTAAAAAGTGAATAAAAGATCAAGGATAAGTTAAATATGTTTAACTAGCATTCCCAAATACATACATATGACTTTAAACAGATTTTCACCATAAATATAACTGTTTAAATATTAATTTACTTTTCTTTTAGACTTTAGACTTTGCATAGATGGAAATTTAGAGTAAGAAATGTGGCTCTAGCCTTCAATGTCATCTGCTAGATGTATATCTTTGTACATCTCTGAGCTTCAATTTCCCATGAGAATTGGTTATGATTTTAATCATTCTCCCCCTAGTCTGTGAAATTTTTAGGACAAAGTCACCTAATCAAGGTATCTTACCTATTCAATTAATTATAAAATATTTTATATATTATAAATATGAGTATATTAATAATATATAAAATATTAAGTGTCTGCTATGTCAAATATTTTGCTAGGTGCTAAGGATGCAAAGACAACTATGAAACAGTTTCTGATCTCAAGGAGCTTACATTCTATTTGGAAAGATAACATGTTCATATATAAGTATAAACAAAATAATTACAATATAAATGCCAGAGTAGTACCTCTTCTGGGCTTATTCCCTTAAATCAAATATATATTGATAGATTGGGTCCCTATTGTGATGGGGAGAAATAGGTAACTAAAACTAGTCAGGAGATTCTTTTTTTGTTTGTTTGTTTTGTTTAAATTTTTTTTGTTTTTAAACCCTTGTCTTCTGTCATTAGAATCAATACTATGTATTGGTTCCAAGGTAGAAAAATGATAAGGGTTAGGCAATGGGGGTTAAGTGACTTGTCCAGGGTCACACAGCTAAGAAGTATCTGAGTCCAGATTTGAACCTAGAATCTCCCACCTCTAAGCCTGGATCTCAATCCACTGAGTCACCCAGCTTCCCCTAGTCTCAAAATTCTAAGAATAACCCTAAAGGGTTGGAATGTGTTTCCCATTAACATTAGTCATCTAGACTTCAATTTTTTTTACAAAAGAATATTTACTAAAATCACATAAGAAAAAAAAGTATTTACTAAGATGTCATAGTAATGAGGATTAATAAAAAGTTAACAAAAAAAAAACTCTTCAAAAATCTGGGCCATAGTACCCTACACTGTTCAGTGGAAAGATTGAGTAAAAACTTGGACAATGGTAGTGACACTTGAGTGACTCTTTAAAGCAATGGACAGTGTGTCAGTCTCATAAGCTGAAGGTCCTGAGTTTGATCCTCAGAAGGAGAACATGATATACTGGGAAAGGCTTCTGGAGAGGCTTCTGGAGACAAGAAGAGTCCCTTACCTTGGGCTTGGCCCTGATAAGAATGGCCATCCCCACTCAAGCTCAAATAAGGTCCTTTGTTAGTTTGAGACTAGTGAAGTTGGACTTTCCCTCAGGGAAGAACCATCACTCATAAGGTCACACCTGGGGTTTTCACCTTTGAGTTTACTAAACAGGGTCCTATTCATCAAATCTTTCTAGGCTACAAGTTTGGGGGTTTCTAGATTCCACATCAATAGATAGATAGATAAATAGATAGATAGATAGATAGATAGATAGATAGATAGATAGATAGATCAATCGATCTATGGCTATATATGCATCTGTATGCATGTGTGTATGAAGAGAATAATTCACAAATCCGAGTTGCTGAAAATCCTTTCTTGAGTCCATAGCTGCTATTCTACATTGATGCAAAAGACAATACTTCTTGGAGCTATTTCCTAGCTTGGATGATTATCTTTCTGCATTTATATTTCTCTATATTTTCCTCAGTTTGCCTTCTTCTAGATGTATTGTCTTCTACTAGTCAAGTGTCTCCAAAAATATAGTCAGTAGATCAAAGGGTAAAAAAGAGGAGGTAAGATAAAAAAAATAACTCCCTTTTCCACCATGGTCATAAGTAATTCCCTTCAGAGGCTTGACTCCAACTTGAAAATATAGAAAATACATCAAAATACATTGAAAATAAAAAACAATATAGTTCTCACTTAATCTTCTATGGAAAGAAAAAATATTTTTTCTATTATTACAGACATTTCTCTAGTGATTTCTTTTTTGGGAGTCTCAAATTTGACTGACTTAATTTATCTAAATTTATTCTTAGCTAGAGACATAATTCAATTAGCAGCATTTTATAATAAATGCTTATTAGCTCTTGTTTCTTAAAGAATATTGAATATTTTTATTATTGAATGTTAGTCATTTTGCTGTCCAAAGGGATGCCATTAGATTTGCTAGTTAGCCAATTTTAGTGTTCCTTTTTTGTTCCAATTGAAGGGTATTTAGATCCAAGTAAAGGGATCGGAGGGTGTTGATAATCTTGTTTATATATTTCTAAAATTTAATCATGTTTATTGATTTGGGGAGGCTGCCTAACTGTCATAGGGGAGCAAATTGGTGAACCCCTGGGTTCAGGAAGGAAACCATTCTCAAGAATGAGAGGATTTCAAACTTAGCTTAAAAGTAAAAAAGAAAGATTTATTAGTAAGATAGGATTAATGGCCAGCAAGACAGCATGAGTGGAGCAGCCATGGGAGGCTCTCCCTGGGTCCCCCAGTTCTTGCCCTTTTGTATCCTTTCTGGTAGTGTGTATGTGACTCCCTGCACTCAGGCACTCAGTTGGTGCAGGGTCAGTCCTAGACCTTCAGGTCCTAGACTGTCCAGGTTTGTCCTGGAGGTGTATCTCTTTGCCTATCTCAACTCAAAGGAATTCCAAGGACAATGGTCCTTGCCTTGGGGGTCTCAAGGGCAGGAAGGGGGAAGGGAATTCCCTGCTCACAGCCTGCCAGAGTCAAGGGGTACAGGGTCCCTGCCATCTCTGCACAATGCCCATGTCATAACTACTTCACTCACAAGGAAAAAGGGGAATGGGGATGGAAATCTGATGTTTCACATAGAAGGCAATGATTATCTAAGCTTTGAAAGAACTAGGAGATCCTCTGAGGTCGAGATGAGGAAAGAGTGTTTTCCAGACACAGAGAATGACCCGTGAAAAGTCATGGAGAAAGTAGAAATAAAGTGCTACAGTTGAAGAACCCAAGGGGACCATTTTGAATTGACCATAGCATGTAAGAAGGGCAGTAATGTGTAATATTATTAGAAAAGGTAGGTAGAGGCAAGGAGATTAAGGGCTTTAAAAGTCAAATTGAAGACTTTCTGTTTTATCCTAGTTGTAAGAAAGAGCTACTGTTTCAATGCGTGATTTCTGAGGGTTGAAAGTGGAGGTCAGATTAGAAATAGAAATCTGTCTGCATGCATAGGAGTAGATTTCTTTCATTTACCACTCTAATTCCAGCCCGCTTTGACTTTTAAATTTAAAAAAGGAAATGTTTATGAATCCATTACTTAGAAGCTGCCATGCAAAACATTTTAACACATAAATCCTCATCATTTTACTAAGTGTCAGGCCTTTTTTTTATTAAAGAAATAAAGAAAAGGCATATTTCTTATTCCGTTCATAAATCATCACTAAAATATTTAGTGCTACAAGTTCCTCAGCTTTCAAAGGCCTTCTTTTTTTCTTCTAAAAGCTTTATAGAATGCTTCAAAGTCTACCACTGGCAAAGTACCAAACTCATTCACAGATGAGCTTTCAGAGTCAAAGACTTTTGCATTTTGTTTGTCTGTCCATGTTTATTTAGGAGATCTGCAATTCATTTTCTTTCTGCAAGATGAAAATGTCAATTTTTCCCCATTTAAATTCAAGCTTGTATCTGAAACGTTTAACCTATTCTTATGCAACTCATTTACAATCTTACAGTTTTGAAAGGTATCTTGGGATGTATGGGATGAAAGGAGTTATTAAATATTGAAAGCTATTTCAAGCCTTGGTGAATGAGAACTATGATTTGCTCACACAAATCAGAGGTTGTCCTTACATCTACCTCTCTCCCCTACTTGCCATGTTAATGAAGTTCTTAAAGACCCCCTTTTTACTACAATAATAAGATATTGGCAACTCAGGCTGGTTTTTGTATTCATGTCACTTGTTTATTATGTACTTGACCCCAAAATTGGACAAAGTTAACTGGGACAACGAGGCAAACCTTAATTTCAGTCCCTTTAATTATGGATTAAGAGAGTATACTAGGCAAGTATATAATCATAGATTTAGAAATGGAAAACACCCTGTAGTACATCGAGTCTAATTACTCTCAGTTCACAACTGAGAAAATTGAAGCTGAGGGAAAATAAGTGACTTATCTAGGATAACATAGCCAGTAAGAAGCCAGCTCAAGGTTTGAACCTGAGTTTTCTTGCCTCCAAACTTAATGCTCTAATCATTGTTTCACGCTGCTTTTGTTTTTAGAAATTATTTAATTGTTTGCTGTTCAAAGAGATAAGAGACACTTCCAAGCAAAACTGTTTGTCAGCAGCAAGATCACCTTTAGTTAACAAGTTAATTTTTCCTGCATCACATCCACTAGATCAGGGGTCAGCAATGTATGGCTCTCGAGCCATATCTGGCTCTTTTGAGGGCCAGATATGACTCTTTCTGCAGGAGCTATAAAGTCAATTTTTTTCAGACGCTGTTACAGAAGTGCATTCTGTGAGCACTGTAAGGCTCTCACGAAATTACATTTTAAAAAATGTAGCGTTTATGGCTCTCACGGCCAAAAAGGTTGCAGACCCTTGCCCTAGATGCTTAGAAATGTCTCTATTAGCACTGTAGTCTCAAATAGACCTCAGTCACTTTACTTTTCCCCTAAAATTTTAGTAGTTATGTATGTGTTTTTATTTTTTATTTTTTGCATTATTACTACTTTTTAAAATAAATTTTATTCTTTTTTTCCAAAGAGCATGTGAATAAACTTTCTTAATATTCATTTTCTGATATTTGTCAATCCATGTTCTCTCTCCCTCCTACTCTTCCTCCCTCCCTAAGAAGACATGTAATATGACATGTTCTACATAGGCTATCATGTAATACATATTTCCATGTTCATCACATTGTGAAGAAATGTATTGCTTATACTTGAGAGACATTCATGGAGGAAATAAAGTATGGAATGATATATTTTAATTTGTATTTTAATTCCATCTGTTCCTTCTGCAGCAGTAGGCAGCCTTTTTTTGTCAAAAGTCTTTTGGAGTTGTCCTAGAGCCTGGCCTCGTTGATGATTCACAGGTGATCAACATACGTTATTGTTTCTGTCTAAAATGATCTTGTTCTGCTCACTTAACTTTGCATCACTTCATATAAGATTTTTATGGATTTTTTTATGGTCATCTTGATTGTCATTTCTTATGGCGCAATAGGGTTTTGTTACAATCATATAACACAATTTGTTCAGCCATTCCTTAACTGATGGATACATCAGTTTCTAGATCTTTGCCACCATAAAAAATGCTACTATAATAATTGACTACATCAATAATCGAACTAACAGAAACAACATGATTACCTCAATAGATGCAGAAAAAGCCTCTGACAAAAAACAACACCCATTTCTATTGAAAACTCTAGAAAGTATAAGAATAAAGGGGCCTTTCCTCAAAATAATAAGCAGTATTTATTTAAAACTATCAGTAAGTATCATCTGCAATAGAGATAAGTTAGAAGCCTTTCCAATAAGATCAGGAATCAAGCAAGGATGCTCATTATCACTAATATTATTTAATATTGTAGTAGAAATGCTAATGGTAGCAATTAGAGAAGAAAAAGAAATTGAAGGAATTAAGGAAGGCAATGAGGAAACTAAACTATCTCTCTTTGCAGATGATATAATGGTATACCTAGAGAATCCGATAAAATCAACTAAAAAGCTAGTGGAAATAATCAATAGCTTTAGCAAAGTTGCAGAATATGAAATAAACCCACATGAATCATTAGCATTTTTATGCATTTCCAACAAAAATCAGTAGCAAGTGTTAGGGAAAAAAACTTCATTTAAAATCAATCTAGACAATACAAAATATTTGGGAATCTATCTGTCCAGACAAACAGAAGAATTATATGAACATAGTTATAAAACATTTTCCACACAAACAAAACTAGATCTAAACAGTTGGAAAAAAAACATTAATTACTCATGGGTAGGATGAGCTAATATAATAAAAATGACAATCATACCTAAGTTAATCTACTTATTAAGTGTGATACCTACCAAACTATCAAAAAATTATTTTAGGGAATTAAAAAAACTAATAACAAAATTCATCCGGAAGAACAAAAGATCAAGAATATCAAGGGAACTAATGAAAATAAAATGTGAAGGACGGTGGCCTACCTGTACCAGATCTAAAACTGTACTATAAAGCAGTGATCATCAAAATAATCTGGTACTGTCTAAGAGATAGAAAGGTAGATCAATGGATTAAACTAGGGTTAAATAACCCGTTATTTGACAAAATCTGCTGGGAAAATTGGAAAACAGTATGGCAAAAATAGGTTTCAATCAATATCTCGCACTCTATACCAAGATAATTTCAAAATGGATATGTGACTTAAACATAAAGAATGATATTATAAATAAATTAGGTGAACATGTAATAGTATATCTGTCAGATGTAGAGAGAAGAAAAGAATTTAAGACCAAGCAAGAGACAGAAAACATTACAAAATGTAAAATGAATAATTTTAATTATATATTAAAAAGTTTTTGTACAATCAAAACTAATGCAACCAAAATTAGAAGGGAAGTAACAAACTGAGAGAAAATGTATAACAAAATTATCTGACAAAGTTCTAATTTCTCAGATATACAAAGAACTAAGTCAAATTTATAAGATATCAAACCATTCCCCAATTGACAAATGGTCAAGGGATATGAATAGATAGTTTTCAGCTGAAGAAATCAAAACCATCAATAATCATATTAAAAATTTTTCTAAATCCCTCTTGATTAGAGAAATGAAAATCAAAACAACTCTGAGGTACCACCTTACACCTAGCAGAATGGCCAATATGACACCAAATTTGGAGGGGATGTGGCAAAATTGGGACACTAATGCATTGCTAGCGGTGTGGTGAATTGATCTACCCATTCTGGAAGGCAATTTAGAATTATGCTCAAAAGGATCTAAAATAATGAATATCCTTTGATCCAGCAATACCACTACTAGGTTTGTACCCCAAAGATATAAAAAAATGGGAAATGATCTGTACAGAAATATTTATAGCTACGCCTTTTATGGTGGCAATAAATTGGAAAATGAGGGAATGTTCCTCAATTGGGAAATGGCTGAACAAATTATGGCATATGATGGTAATGGAATACTATTGTACCATAAGGAATGATGAACTGCTTGATTTCAGAAAGAACTGGAAAGACCTACATGAACTGATGCAGAGTGAAATAAGCAGAACCAGGAGAACATTATACACAATAACTAAAACATTACGAAATGATGAAAAATAATTGACTTCGCTACTCTTTTCCCTTATCTTTAATTTCTTTGGGAAATGGATCTAGTAATGATATTACTGGGTCAAAGAGTATGTATAACCAATTAAATTACCAAAAATTTATTTTATAGAACTAGAAAAAATAATAAATTTCATCTGGAAGACAAAAAAATCAAGAATATTAAGTGAATTAATGAAAAAAATGTGAATGAATGTGACCAAGCAGTACTATATCTCAAACTATAGTATGAAGCAAAAAATCATCAAAACAATCTGGTACTATCTAAGAAACAGAATGGTGAATCAGTGAAATAGATTAAAAGTAAATGACCTTAGCAATCCAGTGTATGCTAAACCCAAAGATCCCTGCTTTTGGGATAAGAACTCACCAGTTAACAAAAACTACTGAAAAAAAACTAGAAAACAATATGACGGAAACTAAGTATCGGCCAGTGTCTCACACACTATACCATCGTAAAGTCAAAATGGGCATGTGATTTAGACATAAAGGAGGATACTATAATTAATTAAAGGAACACTGAGAAGTTTGCTTGTCAAATCTATGAAGAAGAAAAGAATTTATGGCCAAACAAGAAATAGAAAACATAACAAGATGTAAAATGAATAATTTTGTTATTAAATTTAAAAAATGTTACAGAAACAAAGTCAATGCAACCAACATTAAAAGGGAAATAACAAACTGGGAAAAATGTTTATAAAAAATTTCTCTTATAAGGGTCTCATTTCACAAATACATGGAGAACCAAGTCAAAGGTATAAGAATACAAGCCATTCCCCAATTGACAAATGGTTAAAGTATATGAACAAGCAGTTTTCAGATAAAGAAATCAAAGCTATCAATAATCATATAAAAAAATGTTTAAAGTCACTTTTGATTAGAGAAATGCAGATTAAAACAACTCAAAGGTACCACTTCACACCTATTAGATGGGTCAATAAAATAGTAAAGGAACCCGATAAATCTTGGTGGGGATGTGGCAAAATTGGGATATTAAAGCATTGTTGATGGAGTTGTGAACTGATTCAACCATTCTGGAGGGCAATTTGGAACTATGTCCAAAGGGCTATAAAACTGCATACTCTTTATCCAATGATATCAGTACTAGGTCTATATCCCCAGAGATTTTTTAATAAGGGAAAGATCCTATTTGCACAAAAATATTTTTAGCATCCCTTTTTGTTGTGTCAAACAATAGGATATTGAGAAGATGTACGTCAATTGGAGATTGGCTAAAAATTTATCGGTAAATGATGGTGATGTTGTGCTTTAAGAAATGATGAACAAGATAATTTAAGAAAGAGCTGGAAAGACCTATAGAAACTGATGCAAAGTGAAATAAGCAGATCCAGGAGAACATTGTACACAGTAATAGGAATGATCAACTGTGAAAGACTTTACTCTCAACAATATAATGATCCAGGACAAATCTAAAAGACTTATGACAAAGAATGTTATCCACCTTCAGAGAAAGAGCTACTGGAGTTGGAATGCAGATCAAAGCATATGATTTTTTCACTTTAGTTTATTTGTGTTTTTATTTTAGGGTTTTTGTTTTCTATGAGTATTTTCTTACAGTACATGTATAACTCAGATCAAATTGTTTACTGTCTCCAGAAGGAGGTAGGGGAGAGAAGTGAGAGAGAAAGCCAATTTAGATCATATAACTGTAGAAATCTTATGTAGAAAATTGTTATTACATTTAATTGGTAAAATAAAATGTTTTTTTTTTTCAAAAGGGTAAGCATAGCTTTATGGCCCTTTGGGCATGGTTCCAGATTGCTCTCCAGATTGTTTTTATCAGTTTGCAGCTTCACAGCACTATGTTAGTGTCCTGATTTTTACACATCCTTTCCAACATTTATCATTTTCCTTTTCTAATAATGTTAGCTAATCTGATAGGTGTGAGATGGCACCTCAGAGTTATTTTAATTTTTATTTCTCTAATCAATAATGATATGGAGCATTTTTATCTGATTAAAGATAGTTTAATTTATTCATCTGAGAATTTCCTATTCATATCCTTTGACCAAGTATTAATTGGGAAAAGCTTTTTATTCCCATAGATTTTACTCAGTTCTCTATACATTTGAAAATTCAAGCCTTTGTCAAAAAGACTTATTATAAAGATTTTATTTATTAAGCATTTACAATGTACAAAAAATTTTGTTCTAAGACAGAGTTCATCAGACATTTTCTGTAAAGATCCAGATAATAAATATTTTAAGCTTTGTGTTCCAAGAGATAAAATAAAGAATATAAAATAGATACCTATTTAACATGAAATAAAATAAATGTCCTCAAATTTTTTATTTCTGAAATAAAAACTGATATAATTGATATAATTTTGTGGCATACCTCTATTAACTGGAAAAATAGAATTCTTTTTTTTCAGGAAAACATTTCATTTATTTAGAGTTCAAAGTAAATCACCAGAATTTACCTGTTAATATTGATCTATAATGAAATTTTATGCATTTCATTTTTCAAAATATCTTTTCACACAGATAGGGTCTGCCAAATAATGATATCAATATGCAATTAGATGATTTTGAGCCTATTCATGGCTTGGAAGACATTTAAAGAATTCTTTAAAATTCTTCTGATATTTGCCTTTTAATATGTCATTACATTTCAGATTAATAATTTCCCATTAAAGGTTATATGAAAGTTCCTTAATTATACAGTTAAGAGGATTTTAAAATACTGAAATATCTTTTTCACTTATATTGAGGTGCAAAATATGCTATTGGAACTGTAGTGTGAGTTCAGAAAATATATCCACTTAAATTTTGTGTGAGAATAGATATCTCATTTTTTGTTTTAACTTTTGACAGTAGAAGAAGTATATAGAGCAGCTTGACATTGTGATTCAAATAATGTTGTCTAATTCATTTTACTGCTATAGAAGTTTTGCATAAGAGTGCTAACAGCCTTTTACTTTTAGGGTGAATTCCCTAAGAAGTATTATCAAGTCTGTGGCAAAACTCAATTTCCAACATAATCGGTTTTCAGTAACAGTGGTTGAAGATTGCTCTTAAGACAATTTTTAATCTTGGCTCTGAGCTCAAGAAATCAGAATAAAAATTTTTTCTCTTCTTATTTTGACATGATGGACATGCCCTGTTAATAAAATGAGATATTGTACTATAGTGATAAATATGATACTCAAAAAATTGTCCAGTTATATGTGTCACTCTGATTTGTAGTTAACCAAGAAGCAGGGGGAAGCAATGAGGTGCCACAAATGGTCTCTGCTATGACTACCCAGTTATCAGCTTATAACTCAAAGACAGTTATAGAGAGTATAAGGTTAAAATTCCATGTATAGAGAAGTCCCACATGTGGCCAGGTGGCATTATGTGTAGTGTAAAGGCTGTTGTTAAGTATCTCTAAGGGAGGCAAAATGGACAGCTCTAACCTTTTCTTCTCCTGCCTTTCTCTAAGGAAGACTTTAATTTCTGCTAGGACAGGAAGTAGGAAGGGAGAACCACAGGCTAATCTGCTCTCCTCAGAGAGAAGAGGTACAAGGCTAGAATTTTATCTATCTGCTTCCTGAAATATTATTAGTCTAGGGAATATGAACAGTTTCAAGCTAACTTCTGATTGCTTTATCTTTTTTATTGGGAGCAAGGGAAACCCCAAGCTCTATGGCCAAGGCGTGATTCCTTTCCCACCAAATCCCAATTCCACAATGGACTTTCAAAGCACTTAGGCAAGAAAAGTCATTTATCCACGTTAATGGCAAATCAGAAATCAGAGAAGGTATAAAAAAAAAAGAGGATAGCTGACTCAGTGGATAGAGTACCAGTCCTTAGTCAAGAGAACCTGAGTTTAAATA
Organism: Gracilinanus agilis; assembly: GCF_016433145.1. NCBI lineage: Eukaryota > Metazoa > Chordata > Mammalia > Didelphimorphia > Didelphidae > Gracilinanus > Gracilinanus agilis. The sequence goes on along the minus strand of NC_058133.1, from coordinate 428,746,167 downwards.
TGGCCTCAGAAAATTACTAGCTGTGTGACCCTGGGCAAGTCACTTAACACTGTTTCCTCAATTTCTTCATTTGCAAAACGAACTGGAGAATCTTTGCCAATATCTTTGCCAAGAAAACCCTAAAAGGGGTCAGAGTCAGGCTCAAGAGGAAAATGACTAAACAACAACAAAAAAAATAACATCTTGTTAGTAGTCAAGCTAGGACCAAAACTTTGGTTTGCTGACTCTCCGTCTGATAATGATTAGATGAATTATGTGGGCAACCATATCTTCTTTCCACCAGTACGGGTTTTAATATCAAGAAAATTTTGTAGAGGAAGTGCAAATAGGGCTTGTCCCAGATCTCTTATAGATGGAGAATAAAAGCAATTAAGTAAGAACAAAAATCACCTAATTCCACTAAAGAAATGTTTTCATATAGTATAGGGCAAGTATATACTGTATAATCTAAACTCTTGCCAAAATTTTGTAAAATAATTACAAAAGAAATACCACATGTTGATTTCCACAATCTTGTAATGAGTCTTCACTTTTCTGAATAAATGAAAGAAAAAATACTGAAAAGGGTATCATAAAAACAACAACAAATTTTCAAAAATAAATCTGCTCCTGGTAGGACATCTATCAGCACTAATATGCTTTAATAGTTCTTTCCCCAAATATTTCCTAGTTTACAACAGATGTCATCAATTTCTCATTCAAAATACAGTGGGGAAAAAATCTATTTTTATTCTTTTCTTATAATCTTTCAAGAACTAGAAAATTGTAGAGCATTAATTTAATAAATTAATCAGGATATTGTTCATTTGGGCTTCCTTCAATTTTATGGGTTCCCATAACCAAGGAATTAATCTCTAACTGCCCAGTCTATGGTGATGAACTTTCTCTCTTTTAATATTATGTTGGTCCTCAGATGCTAGAAGTCGTGTGTCACTGGAACTATACTTGAAGCCTTTCCAGCTCAATTGACTCTAAAAGAGTTGGTGCTCCTATGATTCAGCCTTCAATAATCCACTTTAGCTAAAAAAAATACTTGAAGTAGAAAGAAATGACAGCCAAGAACACTGATTTAAAATATAAAATTGTTTGCAAAAGGTTATAGGAGACAATGGTGAAAGATTATGGTAAATCCATTACAAATGTAATAAATCTGCCTGTAAATTAATTGGATGAGTCTATGATTTCATCATTTTGGTTAACTCCTTTAAGGATGCATATTATAATCTATCCAAATTTTCTTGTTTTGTATGAATCTCATTCATTTCTTCCTGCAAAAATGTTCTTCCCAGTGTGTGTAAGGTCTTTTTCTGGATCTTCATATGTGTCATTATAAAGGTACTGATGTATCTTGCTAGCTTCCCATCTGTTCTCCATTCTGACTATATGATTTTGGATGAAATAAAATTCAGTCTGCTCTCTTCCTTACATTTAATCCATGGGCCAAATTAATTGCCTACCTTTACTGTCTGACAATGATTCATGCATTCATAGACTGTCCACACAGCTATATATCTGATATGGAAAACCTGTAAGCCATTTTGCTTTTTTGTTTTCATTTTTTTCTATTCAGAAAATTGAGCCAAATTCTTTTGTGAGATCATGAATCTCATTTAGGAAATTCTGCTATGACTTGATGCAATCAGCACTATTTCATCCACAAACAGGAACATCTGGAGGTTCTTAGTATCTATATAGGGAATCCCTTTTCTATTTAAACTCTCTGCTAAGCATCTTTTCATGAGACTTCCTGGCACATAGTAGGCAATTAATGCTAGTTGACTAGAGAGCCAATACTTTTGGCTAGCATACTTCTTCCTGTTTCAATGTCTTATATTAATAATCAGAGGATGATCTAAAAAAGTTAAATGTTTTGTGTCTATCAAAGGAATCTTTCCTTTGGTATTTATATATGATAATAGCATTTTAGATAATACTCCTTATTGAAAAAAATATATTTTTGTTAATCAACAAACAATAAGCATCATTGGGGGTAGGGGAAGGAGGTCAACAATTCTTATTTGAAGCCCTAAGATAAATCATTACTGAATGGATTTGATTCTTGGAATCACAAAATTTTAGAGTTGGAAGGATCCTGGGGAGCTCACAACATACCTGATAACATTTATTAAATATCTGCTATGTGCCAAGCACTTTGCTGAGTTAGTGATAGAAAGAAGGTCTAATAAAATCTCTTCCCTCAAGAGATTTGGCTCACAATCAATGAGGGAAGGCAAGACATAGAAAGGAGCTAATTTCAAGAGAACCCAGCTTATATGGTCAAGGATCAGGGAGAAAGTCTCCAATGCCTAACCTCCTTGCTCTCCAATTAAAAGGAAGGAGGGAGCTCTAGGAGTAGGGCAGGCTGAAGAATGACATCCAGAGTTGACTTCATCTTGCAGAATGATGTGCTTCGAGAGATCATAAAATCCAGGAAAGTAGCATGGATGGAAATTGCTAGTAAGAATTTTGTTTGTTTTTTCATTCCCTGAAATTAGCCTTAATTTTCTCATTTACTACTTTCACTCTGCTTCTGGTTCTGATGTACGGGGCCAAACAGAGTAAGACTTATCCCTCTTAGACATGACAGTCTTTCAAATAATTGTGTAAAATTACCATACCCACCCCCTATAGTTTCTGGGGAAAATATGCTCATTTCCTTCAAAGTGTCCTTACTTGCTTAGCAAGGATATTAAGACTTGTATCTATCATGGTTGCCTTCCTCTCAACACTCTCCAATTTTTTAATGCTTTTCCTAAACTGTGACACCTAGAACTGACCATGTAACTGCAGATGTGAGAGTAGACTAACACTGGGATTATTACCTTCTTATTCCTGGAAGTTATGCCTCTCTTCTTATAGCCCAAGATCTTATTGGTTTTTTTTTTACTGGATTTCATAGTTTATAGAAGATTTAAAGGGACTTTCAAGGTCATATAATCTGATTCCCTTGTTCTACAAAGAAGGAAACAGAGGCAGGTAGTTAAGTGATTTGTCCAAGGTCACACAAGTAGTTAGTGACAGGAAAAGTGTGAATTCAAGTCCTTTTCATACATAATCAGAAGTAGTGGAGAGAGTACTAGTTCTGGACTCAAGAACACTAGAGTTCAGATCTGACCTTGGATACTATAAGATTAAAATTAATATCCAATAACTCCAAGTATCATATTTTATAAGATGTATTAATAATCACTTGAAATAGAGGAAAAGTAAAGACAACAAAGACGTAATGTGAGGACGAAAATAGAATTCTGGGAAACGGAGTCCTGGGGTACAAAACTCTAATTACATACTACTTACTAATTGTATGACCCTGGATAAGTCATTTAACCACTGTTTGCCTCAATTTTCTCAACTATAAATGGAGAATAATAATAGCACCTCCTTTTAGGATTGTAGTGAGGATCAAATGAAATGATAGTTGTAAAATCTTTAGGACAGTGCCTAGAACATAATAGGTGCTATAAAGATGCTTATTCTCTCCCCTCTCTCCCTTCTTCCACTGAACTACATATGCTATCTGTTTTTATACTAAGCATGTGATGGATTCAAACAATCTAGATCTTTTTCAAGGAAACCTCTGCATAACTCTGATGCCTCCACCAATCCTTATTCATGTGATGTTGATTTTTGAACCTTGGTCTAAGATTTTAGATGTCACATTCAATTCAGTCCAATGTTCTTGAGTTTTGTTGGCTCTTGACTCAGTCATTCATGCTGCTAATTCTCCCTCCCAGCTTTTTTTCATCTGCAATTTCTTTAGCATGCCACTTATGCCTTTACCCAAGTCAATGACCAAAATGTTAAAACTCACTGAGTCTATCAAAGATTCTTGTGGACAATCTATTCCTTTGATTTAATTGTGTGACTATGAGGATGTCTAATTTTGTTTGTAAAAGCCTTGCCTGTACCTTTTCCATATTTTCATCAAGAATTTCTATATCATGTAAAAATAACCTTCATAAGTATTTCATAGGGGTGTCTAATAAGTATAGTGATCAGTACTTATTGTTATCTCATCAATCACTTTTCTTCACTAATTCTAGCATCAAAAGAAGTTATTTCCCACTCATTCATTATATTCCCATAATTCAAATAGGTTGAAAATTGATTCCTTGCTACCCCCAAAATTATGGCCCTTCATGTTAAGAACCCTTTTTTTACACATCCATCCTGATCTCTCTTCTCTTCCTGTCATTATTTTCTTTGGTGTCATTTTAGTTTCTTTAAGAAGTCCAACAGGGATTATGATTTTAGAGTTCAAATATGGGTACCTGCATTATCATTAATGAAAAAAATGAGATGGATATAGCATTTATTACATCCTCACTGTGGATCTGGCATCATGCTCAGCATTGGTACACAAATATAGGTAAATATTATAGCCCCTGCTTGCAAAGAGTTTATGTTCTAATGGGGGAAGATAACATATATAGGTGTATTAGAAAGTGGGGGTGGGGTTAAAAACAGAATGCACTTAAGGCCATGGTGATGCAATGGTCAGGAAGTGGCAAGGAAGCCTCATCTTTAACAAAATAAATCAATAACTTTCCCCATAATGGTTGGGCAATCCAGAAGCATAGTCCAAAGTTCTAGTAGGAAGGGATTAGGATATCAGAGTAAGTAGATTATTATTAAATAACTCTTGATAAATTTTGTTCATTTTTATCTGCTTTATTAGCCTCATCCTTAAATTCACCTGTAATAATTTGGCTCAAGGAAGACTCATCCCAACTTTTAGTAAACATTTTATCCTCTATAATTTCTGACTGTTTTATGAGACTGTAATATTTATAATCTTCCATGATGCTTCTGAATATGGTTTTTTAATGATTTAAATTATGAACTAGTGTTACCCTTGTCTACCATGTCGCTCCAATGGCAGAAAGAGTAAACAATTGTTAGATGCACTACTTTATAGAATTTTTTACCTCTTCATTGTGACAACTGATTTACATCTTTTAAAATTTCATAGATAAAGTCAATGTGATAATTAGTATGGCTACTTATTTTCTTTTTTTTTTTTTTTAACCCTTACCTTCCATCTTGGAGTCAATACTGTGTATTGGCTCCAAGGCAGAAGAGTGGTAACGGTAGGCAATAGGGGTCGAGTGACTTGCCCAGGGTCACACAGCTGGGAAGTGTCTGAGGCCAGATTTGAACCTAGGACCTCCCGTCTCTAGGCCTGGCTCTCAGTTCACTGAGCTACCCAGCTGCCCCCTACTTATTTTTTTAATGAGAAGATAGGACTCAATGGAAAAGAACCTGATGATGGGAAAGACTGAAGGTAAAAGGAAAATGAGGATGGCAGAAGATGAGATAGATAATGTCCTAGAAGAACAGTACATAAGCTTGGACAGATTTGGGGAGATAGTGGAAGATAGAAGAGCCTGGTATACTGTTGTCCATGGAGTCATGACGAGTCATATACAAATGAACAAATGAACATCAACAACATAGATTTTCTTTTATTCATTTCCTAGTGTTTCTACCATCTATATATTTTATAAATGTCATGTTGGAGCTGCCCTAACTATACACCAAAACTTTTTTCTCATTTTTATTCTTTCTTCTAATTTGGTATTGCTATTTAATTTAATAGATTTCTAGAAGAGAGAATAAATAAAACTTAGCAAGTGTTTAAATATGTTGGGGAAAATAGAGGGAAGAGTCAAAGAAGACTCTGATTTTGAAAACTTGATTGATTGAAAGGATGATGATAACTTCAACAAAAATAGGAAAGTTAGACAAAAGTAGGATAATAATAATTTCTGTTTTAGACATGCTTCCCCTGAGATTCAAAATAATTTTAATTTAATCAAAAGGAATGTGGAAGATTTTTTTGTAGAATTTGTCCCCCTCACAATCCTAAATAACAGATATAGTCAAATAAGCTATGATTACCTTCTACATTTGTGAACAAAATAATCCATCAATAATTAATATTTATTAGGTATTTACTTTGTGTCGGCACTATGCTAAGCACTGGTAATTTTTTAAAAAGAGGTAAAAGTTTCTACCCTCAAGGAACTTTTGATCTAATGGGGTTGAACATGCAAACAAATATACACAAAGCAAGTCAAATCCATGATAAATAGTCAATAATTAAGAGTGGGAAAGCAATGAAATTAAAAGTTCAGGAAGACTTCCTCTAGAAGAAATCACACTAAAAGGATTGGGACTGGAATCAAGATAATCTGAGTTCAAGTCCTAACTGTCACTTGTTAGCTATTTGACCACAGGCTAGTTAGTTAATCTTCCAGTATCCCTAAGCAAATCTGGAAAATTATGTTACAAAAGAGTAATTGATAGTGGATGGAATTTCCTCACTGGTACTTACCTATGCAAATTAAATTGCAGGTCCAGATGAAGCAAAAAAAAACAATTTTTGGAAATATTTGTAGGAATTTTTTTCTGATTTTATGGTCTTTTGATTAAGCCTTCCTTTTATTTTCTCCCTATCAATCAACATTTTCCCCATTGAGCCTTTATTTTTCCATTGATTTCCATTTCTGGAAATAAGCTCTGTCTCTTAATGTCTTGTTTACCTATCTTTATTCGTGTTTTATTCTTGGTTCATCTTATTTTTTTTTCTCTTTTATTGCCTTTTGTAGTTGCTGGTTGAAAAACAACTTGCATTTCTGTAGTGAATTTTTTTTATAGACTGGCACATCCCAAAGTACTTTGCATTTAATTACACACTCACAGAAAAGTGAGTATATGACAAATGTGTCCTTTGGGTCTTCCAAAAAGGTGGGGGGTGGGGGTGGGGACCTTCCAGAGGCAATCCATGTACATTGTAGCTTGTTACAAATGATCTCTCTGCCAAATTCTGCCTGGGACACTTGATAAAAGACTAATTCCTTGTGGAAATCAAACTACATAAGGGGAATACACATCTCAGGCTGCTACTGCTAGACATTGGCACCAGGGATGGATATTTCTGACACTTTTTTGGAAATAGCTAAAGTAGGCTTTCACTTGAAAAGTCCCAGAACAGCAAAGAAGCATTAGGGAAAGAAAATCCCAAGTGCCTATGAAACACATCTCCAATCTACCTTCACCACTGCCATCACCTCCTGCTGAGGATTTTGTGTTGCTCTGGCATGTAAATAGCCTTTATTCTCTCAAATGGAGGATAAATGAGGCAAACGGTCACCATCTGGAATGTACCAAGGTTTTATTTCAATGGATGCCGAGCCAAGTCATCCTGTCACCAAACAGGGCTACCTCTGGTCTTTTTCTCACTAGCCCTTCCAGCACTTCATTTAATGGGCTGTGGCAAAGCTGTCCTACAGAAGGCAGATGCCATTAGAAATAAGTAATTTGCCAAGGGCAAGAAATACCAAAGAGCCAAAATTTAAAAGTCATTTTTACATAGCAGCCAATGGTGACCTACTGAGCCTAGATAATAATCAGGAGACAAAGTAAATGAGCCCAAACTGGCTTGCTCTCCACTATGTAAACATGCATGATAATACCATACCTAAGGAAATTCAGCCTTCTCATAATCACAGAACCTCAGGGTTGGAAGCATTTTACCATCCAAACTATATTTGAAGAAGAATGCCTCCAATAATATACCAATAAGTAGTTATCTTGTTTTTCTTGAGGACCTCTATAGAGGAAAAAATCACAGAATCTCATAATTGGAAGGAACCTCAATGGGTATCTATTCCAATCCATACACAACAGTTTCCTCTCTGATAACAAATCAGTAAGAAGTGATCTTCTATGCTCTGTTTGTAGAATACCAAGGACAAGGAACCCATCACCTATCTAGGAACTGAATTCTACTTTTGACTTTTTAATACCACTAATGGTTAGACATATTTTTTTTATTTCTAAATTTGAATTACCAGATTTGTCTCTTTGCAGCTTCTAACCATTATTCCTGGTACTGCCTTCTAGGATCAAAGAAATAAAGTCTAATCCCTCCTCCTTCAATCAGTCCTTCAAGTAATTAAAGGGAACAAATCTAATGTCAATCACTAAACTGTTTTCTATTACTCTGGACAAGCCATTAACTTATATTTGTCCAAGTTACCTCTTCTGTAAAATGGAAATATTAGCAACCTATCCTAGGTCAGTTGTGAGGATAAAACGAAGTGATATGCATAAATTATTTTGCAAGATTTAAAGTACTTATAAATCCTAGCAATCACCATTATCATCCTCACCATTATCCCTCTCTGCTAACCTTCAAATCTTCTCTTTTCCAGGCTAAACATACTCAATACCATTGACTGAGTCTTATGATCTCAAGGCCCCTCAGCATTCTCTGGGCTAAACAACCAGTTCCTTTATCTGTTTCTCATATGGCTTAAACTTGAGACTGATCACCATTCTATTTCCTCAGTTGTAATATGGTAGAGTTGGACTCAATTGCTTCTAAGATGTCCTCCACCTCTAAATCCATGGTGCTCTTAGTACAATAGAACTATTACCTGGGCATTATGCCTCTTTTCTTTACTAACTTCTACAACATTACCTCAGTTGATAATTATTATTTTCCATTTATATTCAATATTAAAATTTTTATTCAACAATCCTACTCTTTACCCATCCTCACCCTTAACATCAAAAAACCCAACATCAATGCTAGCCACCTTTTATTCTATCCCCCTTAAAATTATACTAATCATAAAGATTCTCTATTTCATCACTATTCACTGATTTTACCCAGAAGTGAATCAATCTTCTTTAAAAAAAACAACTCTAATATATCAACAAATCTCTTTTATTGACTACATCATATTCCTTCATTTGCAAAAAGATAATCTCCTCTTTCTAGTGTTTTAGAATTATCTAATGCTAAAATATATGAGTCACAAATATTACTCAAAAAGCATTTCTGAGAAGCTTAATAATCATGGCACATAGAAATGGGGTTGCAAAATTAAGCTGTACTTTTGAAAGTGCAAAGAGGAGTATTGAATTCCATTAGTGGGACATTCAATGATGAAAGCAATCCATCCTTTTATTGAAGAGAAGGCTACATCTTAATCAGAGATACTCGGGAGAGGAAGAAGGGGGAAACAAGGGCAAAACAGAAAGGATACTAGGACCTTGCCCAGAACTTGATACCTTCAGAATGGAATAGGAAATGTCAAAAAAAAAAAATAATAACAGCAGACATGGCAGCAGATTACTTTAGGCAAAGTAGCTTTCAGACTAAGACTGGAGGAGGAAATTCACAATAGTTTTAGAGGAGGCTGCTCCCAGGACTTGGCACATTGCTATACCAAATTTTGTAGGAATTCTAGATCTGTCCACACTATGCATAAGTTCAGCTCAGGGGATAGGGTCACCCATGTATTTTCTAGAGAGGGATAGAATCTTTTTTAAGATGACAATTATTTTCCCTGAGGTTACAGGTTAAAAATGTGCTAATCAGCCAGGAAACTGGAAGTTTTTAACTTTGAAAGTTCAAGGATAAAAGTTGTTTTTTTTTTTTTTTAATTTAAGGTATGTAGGTTGGTAGACTCCAAAAAAGTGGCAAGGCAAGAGGGAGGGGCTTTGGTGAAAGGAAAAAGGATAAGGCTAGGTCATAGACCATCTTGGAATATAAACTAGACCTAAAAAATGTTCCTGGACTAAAACAAGGTGAATTTTCATTTTTCATAAATTCATTTAATTCTCTCCTCCCCTTTATGTTTGGAATCTTATGTGTCTCTATAACCTCAGACATAGGAAAATAATCAAATCTGCCTAAAAGTACTCCTATCTTTCTCAATAAAATTATCTTCTTGGATCCTTCAGCTACCTTTATGAAAGATGTGAAGAAGGTTCCGGGAATTCCAGCAAGAATATAACAATATCGCAATTGCACATTATTATACACCCTCAAATGAGCTGTCTTAGTATGTTTCAGCAATATAAAGTTAGCAATATGTTTTGCCCATGATTCTGCACTAAGATGTTTTCCAGATGTCTGAATACCTGTCTGCCTTTAAGCTATTTAGCACCTTCTTGAAAATGTAAAAAAATATAAATGGATCAAAGATGAGAAATGAATATGATTTCGGGGGAAAGAAGAGGAGCTAACAATATTCCCTTTTAGAATCGGTATAGTCACTAAATTTGTTAATTGTTCAAATGAATCATGAAATTCCATGTTCATAGAAAATGGGCTTTAAACATTGCCAAGGGCTTTTGTATCCTGTTTTGTGTCATTAACCCTTTTGGCTGGTAGTCTAGTAAAATCTATGGACAAATCTAGGGCAAATATTCAGAATCAAAGCCTTCTGCATACAATGAAAGCACTGTATATAATAAAATAAATAGGATTACAAAAGAAAACAATTATACTGAAATACAGTTATTGCATTAAAAATAGCAACCTGTTTTTGACCTCCAAGCTAAGAATCTCTAAGAGTCTAATCCTCACTCTTTAGAGAAGAGAAAACTGAGGACAAGCAACCATTCATTCAGCACCTACTATGTGCCAATTATTATGCCAGGTGATAGGCATCCAAGGACTGACTATTGGTTTTTTTTTTAATAGCCCCTCCCCTGCACACATAAATCCCAGGGATTTTAGCTGCTGTGGGGAAAGTTATTTGCCAAAATTTACATAGATTTCACATTGTTAGAATTGGGAGAAGAGGCCAATTCTCTTTCACTGAGCTTCTTTCTCTCTTTGTCTCCTCCTTCTTGCTCTCTCATCTCAGCTATTATATAAATAAATAAAGCAAAGAACTCCTTCTACTACTTTTTTCTCCTCATGCTGTCATGCCCTATCATGCCCATTTTTTTCTAAAAGAGAAAGAAACATGGCTAAGCCAATATGTAGGAGGAGGCTATCAGGAAGAATCCAGAGGTATCTTGAACGGTATTGAAATCCAAGACTCCTTGGGGAAATGCAAAGGCTTTAACTGCTACATAAATATACAATAAATCACAACAGTGAGATGCCCAAGTCTCTGGCAGTACACAAAGAACCTCTATCATAAGTGCATAATAAATACTTACCTCCTTGAGCATAAGAGGTGTTTGAGCTGAGTTAAAGAATGGGGGAGAGGGGAGGAGGGTGTACATGAGAGATGTCAGACTTCTTGCCATCACACACTTGATAGCATTATTTCTTATTTTTAAAAAAGACATTACAGGTACAGCTCCCAAAGCAGTCAATTGTCTGACAATAAAATGTGATGGGGCATGGAGTGATTATGTAACAGCTGCATAGACACACCTGATATCATTTAGCATCTTCAACCACCCTCATATATAACAGAGGTGAGATGAGAGAGAAGAAGGAGGGAAGACAGCAAAAGAGACAAGAAGACAAAGAGAGACAGAGAGAGGAGGAACAGACAGAGGATGGGGACAGGGAGAAATGGAGAGGTGCAAATACAGATGGAGAAAAAAACCTGAGATGGGCAAAGAGGCACATTAAAATAGAAACAGAGATTGAGAGACAGAGACAGAGAGAACTAGAGGAGGGGGAGGGAAAGAGAGAAAGTGTGTCTGAGACAGAGACAGAGACAAAGAGAGAATTGGAGGAGAGAGAGAGAGAGAGAGAGAGAGAGAGAGAGAGAGAGAGAGAGAGCTGTCTCTTATACA
>NC_058133.1:428711853-428734248 GCF_016433145.1 Gracilinanus agilis | reverse complement strand
ATATATATATATATATATATATATATATATATATATATATATATATATATACACACTCATAGGCACAGAGGCACTCAGTTCAGGTAGACATACCAGAAAAGGTGAGATTCAAAGACCTCAAAAATACATGCTATTTGCGATCTCTATAATTTTGCAGCTGGTGAACAATGAATATAACTTAAAAATATATAACCTCATTGATAACCCACTACAGATATCAAATAGAGCTCCTTGCTATTAGCCAGCAGTCCTTCCTCCCAGCTGCCATGGGCTCAAACCAGGGTGCAAAAATGTAGGGATTGCCCTTGCAAACAACTGGACTGAGTATGTTGTACCGACACGCCACTCTCTACCATACACAGCTTCCCACGTTTAACTCTCATCTTTTCCCAATTCAGCTTTTAACATTTTTCTGCCTCTGATTAATTTGACCCCACTTGTGTAAGTATTTTAGCTAACTATGATTCTCTCTTTTCTTTATGTTTCCCAGATAAATGAGTAGTTCTTCATTTCATTTCCATTTTATGCCTACCTTAGTTTACTTTCTTTCTTTCCATCATTTCCCCTGTGGTAATCACGCCTCCCTCTCCCACCCCCCCAACCACCATTAAAGACAGGCTCAGGGCAGGCCTCCTCTTTTATCTCAGCTATCTGGCTGCTTTTTCCCTCAGATTTTTTGTGATCAAGGCTTGAAGCCAAAATGTTGCATCTAATGTACAAGGTGATATTTTATAGGCCTTAACTCATACAAGGAAAATCAATGCAGCACAAAAATTGCTCTGCTAAATGAATGCAAGGCAGGCTCTACCTGGCTTATTCTCACTTAAGCTATGAAAAAAATAAGAGAGAAAAATTGTATTTTCCAAACGTCCTCAATGCTTATTTAATGTTTTCACTGATTCTTAAATAGCTACTGAAGTGTTTTTTTTTTCCTGTTTCTCATCCATTTTTAAGATCATTTGGATAAATTACAAGGTGTCCGGGAGAGATTGCAACTGTGGCCCTGTGAACCTCTAAGGAATGTTTTACTTCCCCAGTAAAAAAAAATGTAAATGTTTCAATTAGTCTGGAAATCTCAGGCTGCCTCTCTTATTAACCATTAGGCCTCTAACCTCTCACCCCATTCACATCCAAATCAAGAGACAATGCAAAAGCTGAGGAATAAGAGACTCAGCATATTTATTAATGCAAAGCAAGCAGGAAATGATCCTTCTCATAAAAATCAGCTATGGAGGGTTTTGTTGTTATTGTTTAAACGAGATTATGATTTACATCCAAAATGGTTTATCCATTTGAGCAAGAGGTCTTGGGGATATGAGGGTACAGAACAGAATGAGAATTCAGTAATGGACTTGAAATGAAGGTGAAAGAGCTCTGTGGAGGAGACATTAGGGCAAATATTCAAAATCAAAGCACTGTGTGCTTCATAACAAACCTGTCAGGAAAGGAAGTTTCTTGCACTGTGCTCTATTAGAGCAAGGCCAGTCTAAAGTCTAGAAAATGTTGATTGGAATTGGTTTTGCATTCAAATAGAATGTTGCTAATCCCACTAGGTGAATCTTATAATAAGTTGTTGGGAATTTTTACTTATTTGTTTATTGGAAGGCTGTTGAGAAAAAAAAAATCGTTAGTTCAGAATTCAACCTGGTCATTGTAACTAAGCAAAGCTATTAAAAAAAATGATGGTGAAAACTGTCAAGTTAGTGTTAGGTAAGATCTAAAGGACTAGCTGAAAGCAGAGTTGTTTATTGTGCCCTTTGTAGGCGGCCACATCTATGGGGAAAGTGGCCATTCCAGATCAATGGATGAAGATATCTTTTAAGTGAAAAACATTCATATTTACCATGAAATAGCAGGGATAGCTGGTGTCCTCAGTGGCACAGGTGAACTTGGTGTCTTTAGAAGACTGTCTATGTAGTGTGATTACCATGGCTTTCAAAACCTCCTCTCTGTCTAGGAAAAAAAAAATTCATCATCATTCCATTGATGTCAGCCAAGGAATTTCACTCCTTTAGGTTATAACTTTGATCCCAATTAAAATGTAAATTCTCCTGGAAGGAAGATGACTTTAAGCTATTGATAATATACACTTAAGTGCAAGTGAGTCTTTGACACTTTCCTAGAAGTAGAACTTGATAAGAGGAGGTGAAGAGGATATTGAGTTTATAAGAAGTCTGTATTGGAACAGTTCATGATAAACTTCTATTTCTCACTGGGTAGTGGCTTATCCAGTTAGCAAACAACTCTCCTAGAATTTTTGCTAACTGCCATCACATATACTTGTTCCTGCACTGATCTCATATAATTCATAAAGAAATTAGGTACCCATGTGCACAATAATGGTATGTTCCAGTCATTTGTACACAAGCCTGTGTTCTTCTTTCTGATAAACTAAGTGGCAAGGGCCACTAGCAAATAAAGTCTGGGCTTAACAGGCATTTACATTTAAGTTGATTGCATCTTGCTACCTTACTGTGGACTATCCTTTTAAAAAGAAGTGTACTATGATCTAGTAGACAGAGAGCTGGTCTTGAAAATGTTCATCTAGTAAGTAATATGTACAAATGGAACACACATTTGCATAGCTTTACAGGAATAAGAAAGACCCAAGTTCACCCCCTGCCTTTAATATGTATTCTCTTCATGTAGTTAGACAAGTCATTTTAACTTCTCAATGCCCTAGGCAATACTCTAAGATTATAAATTGGATTATAAATTGCACAAGAGTTACTGACCTGGACCTGGATCAGTAGAAAAATATTCATATCCAGAGTGCCATGGGTGCCCAATGATATCACAACCCTCAAAAAAAAATCTGTCCACCAGTCCAAGGATCTGCTATGCCACTTTTGAACCTTTATATAATAGGAGAAGAAAGAAGAAGAGGAGAAAGAAGAGGTATAATATTTTGTATAGCACTTATGTGCCAGGCACTATAATATGTACTTAAAATTTTTTTAAGAAATATTGTCTCATTTGACAATAATCCTGACCAATTGGTGCTATAATTAGTCCCATTTTTAGTTAAAGAAACTAAGGCAGAGAGAGATTCAGTGATTCTCTTTAACTAGTCACATAGCTAGTAAATGTTTAAGGCTATATTGAACTACTGACTCCAAGTCCAGCACTCTATCCTTTGTGTTACTAGCTACCTCCAATATTCTTTCCTCTGCAGTGAGAAATTGGCTCCTGGTGATACCCAGCTATCAGAATCTCCTCCTCTTCCCCAACTAAGGACCCTATATCTCAACCTGAAGTGATGAAAAAGGCAAAAGCCTTAGCCTCCATGATCCCTTTTCTCTACCATTAAAGACCCTGAGAAGATATACACTGGAAACATTTTGACCCTTCCTTCTACTCCATTACGGTTCTTCCCTTTGGAACAGGGAGACATCTTACTTTTCTAGACTGTAGATTTCACAAAATAAAAAAAACAAATACATACTTCACACACACACATATACATATCCTTCTAGAAAAATCAAGTTAGGGTTAAACCTCCATAGTTTAAGCAAATCATATATCTGAAAATATGGAATTCAAATTAAAATAAATTATGGAGTTAATATTTACTTTGCAAAATAATTCAGTCCTTCCTTTCCCAATTCCCACCCCTGCTTGAAGTATATTTATAATGACTATCCATCAAATCAATCCAACATACTCAGGAATTTTTGAGGAAACACCTATTACCCCTGTTTTACTTCCTGGGAAAGACAAGATGAACCCTCATTCTGAACAGAAAGGCAAACCTTGATAGAATATGTACCAAGTACCTTTTCTGATTGGCAGATGCACAGTCTCTCCTCTGCTTTTTGAACATCTTTCCCTCTGTGAGGACCCTGACATTTGTAAGACATATTGGAATTTCTGAGGCTGCACGAGCTGCTAATAAATTGGACAGAAAAGTTCAGGGGCTTTTCATCATTGATTTAGTACATGAGCTCTTATGCAGGTCATCACTGAGAGTGTGCCATGAGGGATTCCCCTGGAACATAAATTTAATAATATTGACCGACCCCATAGAGTCATTTTAAAGGATCTTCTACTAGTTAATCCTTAATAAAGAAGATTATAAAATGCTTGACCAAATAGTTATTCCTAAACAGCAGTGATATAGTGTAAGCAGCTTGAAGGCAGGAATCATCTGGGATACACCCTTTTTATCCTGTAGCAGTTACCTGGCACAAGGCTGGGTGTTGATACTCCAAAGATTTTTATTTTATTAATAAATTTCTTTAGCAAACAAAAAATCTATATGTTCTCTACCTCCACCAAAATAGTCACCAGAGACAGAAGATATAGATATATAAAAAAGAAACTTTTCTAATCCATCAATATTTATTGAGTATCACTAATAATAGTAAGACATTGTACTTGACACTGTGCTATCATGGGGCATTGTAGAATAGATTTGGAAATAACTATTTCCAAAGAGAAATAGGATCTTTGAATTATGCAGGTGTTTAGGCTTGGAAGAAATGTTGCATTTCTATAATCATAAAACATTAATTTGTTGCTGTTGTTTTTCAGTCATGTCTGACTCTGTGAACCCATTTGGGGTTTTCTTGGCAGAAATATTGCAGTAGTTTGCCATTTCCTTCTCCAGCTCATTTTACAGCTGAGAAACTAAGGTAAATAGGGTTAAGTGACTTGCCTAGGGTCATGTAGCTAGTAAATTTCTAAGGCTAGATTTAAACTTACAAAGTTTAGTCTTCTGATTTCAGGCCCAGCATTCTATTCACTGAACCACTAAGCATCCCAAAATACTAAATAGAGGGCCACTATGGTGTAGTAGATTATTGGTGTCTAGAAGACTTGGCTTCAATTCCTTCCTCTGACCTGGGTGACAGTAAGCAAATTATTTAGCTTCTTAATGCCCCCAGGCAGCTCTATAAGGTTACTGTTAATCTGAAGCTGTGGAAGGACTTTGATGAAATCACAGGACTCCTCCACCAAAATCATCATCATCATCATCATCATCATCTAAAAAGTTATGACTTAAGGAAGCCTTAAATAATCCAATTTAAGCCTGTAACTTTTTAAATAAGAATTTAAAGACATTTAAATTTAAATTATTTGCCCAAAGTCATATAAATAGTTAATGATCTATTCAAGTGGTTCCCAAACTTTTTTGGCCTACCTCCCCTTTTCCAGAAAAATTATTAGTTAGCGCCCCTGGAGATTAATTTTTTTAAATTTTAATAGCCATTAATAGGAAAGATAAATGCACCTATGGCCATCACTACTCCGCTGGATTGCTACAGCACCCACCAGGGGGCAGTGGCGCCCACTTTGGGAATCACTGACCTATTCAGTTGTTTGAAAGGGTAGGACTTCACAGAGGTCCAAGACTGATTCCTACTCATTATAGGATCCAGTTCAATCCAAATTTTTTTTTAAAAACTAATTAATTAATTAATTAAGAATATTTTCCCCTGGTTACATGATTCATGTTCTTTCCCTCCCCCTCCTTCCTACCCTTTCCTGTAGATGACGAGCAATTCCACTGGGTTTTACATGCATTATTGTTCAAAACCTATTTCCATATTATTAATATTTGCAATAGAGTGATCCTTTAAAGCAGGGGTCGGCAATGTATGGCTCTCGAGAGCCATACCTGGCTCTTTTGTGGGCCATATATGGCTCTTTCTGCAGGAGGCATGAAGTCAATTTTTTTTTCAGGTGCTGTTACAGGAGCGGCACTGTGAGCACTGTACGGCTCTCATGAAATTACATTTTAAAAAATATGGCGTTTATGGCTCTCACGGCCAAAAAGGTTGCCGACCCCTGATTTAAAGTCAACATCCAATCATAAACTCATTGAACCATGTTATCAATCATATGTTTTTCTTCTGCATTTCTACTCCCGCTGTTCTTTCTCTGGATGTGGAGAGTGTTCTTTCTCATAGGTCCCTCAGAATTGTCCTGGATCATTGCATTGCTGCTAGTAGAGAAGTCCATTACATTCGATTGTGCCACAGTGTATCAGTCTCTGCGTACAACATTCTTCTGGTTCTGCTCCTTTTTTTCTCTGCATCAATTCCTGAAAGACTTTCCAGTTCACATGGAATTCCTCCAATTCATCATTTGCTTTCAGCACAATAGCTTTCCATCACCATCAGTTACCACAATTTGTTCAGCTATTCCCCAATCAATGGACACCCCCTCATTTTCCAGGTTTTTTTGCCACTACAAAGAACGTGGATATAAATATTTTTGCACATATTTTCCCCTTGTTCAATCCATTTCTTTTCCAAGAAGAATATAATCTTGACATGTAAGGTACTATTTTCTTTTTTTTTGTCTCCTAACACCTAGAAAAATACCTTTCACAAAATAAATGTCTATTTAATAGTCATGGAGGTGAATACAGGTACCCCTTCCACATCAAGACTTCCCTCAACATCTTTCTGCTATATCATGGGTTGACACAAGAAATTAAATGTGAATTTTGAGAGAGTTTTGCAAAAACAACAGAATATGAGCAAAGGTCAGCAGATGACAGAAAAAGTTTGAATCTTAAAAATGTATAAAATATCTGTATAGTATTATATAATATCTACATATTTTATCTTTTTATATCATAATATATACAAATTCTTTTGTTAAAGTTAAAATAAGTAAAAAGTTAAAGTTTGTACAAAGAACATTAAAGTCAGAAGATGATACAGAAAGGCAAGAAATGTATAAATTTCATTTAAATATAGTAACTTATAAATACTGTAAACACCCCATGAAAGAAAAGTAAAAAATTCAGACTTCTTCTCTATTACAAAGGGAGGGCCAAAAATCTTACGGAATTGTCAAGATCCTGGGGACTCGGTCCCCTAAAACTATGAGATGTGGAAGAGATTCCTGTAGTATCCAATTTCCTGATCATCCTTAAGGACAAAAAAAAACTATAGCTAGAGAATACTTTCATATTCAAATTATATCATTTGTTCATAGTCAAGTATAGTTCAAAGTTTCACATTCATTTAGGTTTTAGAAGTGGGGTTTTTGGAAGACTATAGAGATACCTTGTCTATATGTTTCCATATTTAAAGCAAAATAGGAAATTCAACGTAATTGGTTGCACATTTTGTCCAATAAATGTACATGGAATTAAAATGAATTTTTTGTTGAGCCTTAAGGATAGAAACATACAGGCACAGGTTTTATACTAAAATATGAGTCTTCCTTCATTGTTTCATATTCCAGAGTAAAGGGAATTTCACCAAGATTTATAGTCTTCAGGTTTTACGAGGACAGATGCCTGTATATTTCTATCATTATGGTGGAACAGAAAATACAAGTAATACAAGTCAATTTAATTTCATATTGTAGGTACTTAATAAGCATTCCTGGAATTGAATTGAATTTCCCATTCAATCTCAAGGATAGCAAAATACAGGTACAACCTCCATAGAATCTTCCTAAAATCCCCAAACTATAAATCCTTGTAAAACTCTTTAAGCTGTAGGATACAAGACAATGAATGACAGACCCTCATCTAAACAATCCAAGACATATTACAGTACTTTCCCAAATTACTTTGAAATATGAGCTGCACAGGGCAAAAGAAAATTCAAATGGGGCTTTGCTGCTCACTAGGGCCACACACTTAAAAGATCCCCACTGCAACATTATTCTGCTAACAACAACAACAACAATAACGAAGTAACAGCAGGTGTTAGCAGGAAGGAAGGAAATTGGTATACAAGATTAGAAACATTACCTGTAATAAAGGAAGTTAAGAATTATAACAAGCCAAGTGGGAGCCATTTTGGTAATCACTGTTTAATAGCAAGAAAAATAAGCAAAGGAAAATGATGGATGTTATTAAACAACAGCAACAACAAAAGTCCTTGTCAAATTATCCATCTTCCATCCTAGTATAGGATTTGGCTGCAGCACTTCTCCTTTTAATCCCCTGAATGTAAACAGAGGTAAAAAAGGCTTTATTAATAGGTTATCTTAGTGCTTGTCTTCAAAACTAAAGGTGAAGAAAACCTAGACAGAAGTTTTAGGGCAGAGGGAAGAGAGAGAAAGTGATCACTGCCTTCACATGCCTGTAGGATTTTCGTGCAGATGAAAATTGTGGATTTATTCATAGCTCCACAGGGAAGAACAAGGAACTTTGGATAATTTGGGGTCAACATAATAAAGAACCTACTACTAAAAGGAGCTGTCCAACAATGGTATGTGCTCATTCAGGATTTTTTTTTAAAAACCCTTACCTTCTATCTTTGTATCAATTCTAAGATAAAAAAGCAGCAAGGGCTAGGCAATTGGTGTTAAGTGACTTGCCCAGGGTCACAAAGCTAGGAAATGTCTGAGGACATATTTGAACCCATGTCCAGCCAACTCCAGGCTCTACCTAGCTGCCCCCCTTTCCCTAAATATACTACTTTTAAAAACGAATTAAGCACATTGACACTGACCATTTTAAGTGGAAGTGGATGAGATCTATCAAGAATGTTGTGTGATGAATTTCTGAACTGAGGATTTGTACTAGATGACCCCTAAGTCTCTTTCCAATGCTAAAACTCTATCTTTTGATTCTACATTGGATATGCATATTTTCCTTATGATTCTACATTGGATATCCAAGGAAAAGCTATTACTCCTTTGGTTGGAATATTTTCTAATTCTACCTTATCCTTGAAGATAAGTTAATGCAAAAATATTAAAGAATATTTTAGAAAGTATCCTTGATGTATGTCCAGTAAATATGTCATGATGCAAGGATGGGGGGTCTAGGGAAGAGGAGGGAGCTGTGATTTTTCAGAGGTAGTAAACTCTTAATGGGGAAAAATCCCACTACTAATGCAGATTAGTACCTACTCTTAAGAGTTTCCTGGGGCATGGAGAAATTAAGTGATCTGCTTAAGGTTACACAAGCAGTATAAATCAGAGTTTAAACTTGAATTCAGGTTTTCCTAACTCCCATGACCTTTTCTCTATCCACTCCACCATGGCTACTTCTTATGCCACTTAGGATTTTTAAAATTAGCCTGGAAAAGGGAAAGGAAGGAAGTAGATTTTTTTAGAGCCTACTAGGTGCTAGGAATTGTGGTGTTTTTACCAAAAATATTTCATTTGATCCCTACAACAACTCTGATGGGTAGGTACTCTTACTACCCCTATGTTATAGTTGAGGAAAGTGCAGCAGAGATTAAATGACTTGCCCAGGCTTGCACAGCTAGTAAGAGTTTGAGGTCAGATCTGAAAGAAGGTGTTTCTGACTCCAGTCCCCAGCATTCTATCCTCTGTGATATCTAGCTGCCTCTAGGCACTAGGTATTATGTAATGGGTATTTGAACAATGGTTATACTTTGTTGTTCAGTCATTTCAGTCATGCTCAACTCTTTGTGATTCTATTTGGGCTTTTCTCGGCAAAGATACTGGAGTGCTTTGCCATTTCCTTTTTAACAGTGTTAAGTGACTTGCCCAGGGTCACATAGCTAATAAGTATCTCAGGCTGGATTTGAACTCATGTCTTCTTAACTCCAGGCCTAGTGCTCTATCCACTGTGCCACCTAGCTGCCCTACTGTTATATTAGGAAAGATTAATAAAATTTTTAAAGGTAGAAATAAAAAAAATGCAAGTTCTATTTTATCCACATACCCAACTTAACTAATGTAAAGATAGCTACTGAATATAAATCTGTGTGTTTGTATTCCATTCATCATGGTACGATAGAAAAAAATGGAGTCAGATCCCCAAGTTCAAATCCCTGTCCCTTATGGAATCTAGGACAAATTACTTACCACCATGTGCTTGTCTCCCTCATTGGTGAAATGAGGGGATTAGACTAGATGACCTCTAACTTTCGTTTCAGCTCTAACTCTATGATCCATTTATTTCAACTATAGAAGATCGAGATCATATAATTTCTTAGTTTTATTATTTTTTATCTACATTCCACAATGCTGAGGACTGTTTTTAAGACATAGTGAAAAAGTTCTTGTCAAAATGTTCCCTTCATGATTTAAAATAGACATAAGAAAGTATGAATTGAACCAACATGGTAAAGCAGCTAAAGCAACAGCCTCAAAATCAAGAACACCTGGGTCGAAATCCTGTCTCTAACACATAATGGTTATATAGCCCTAGGCAAATTACTTAATTTCTTCAGGGTCCCAAGCAATTTTTGATGGCTACAAATTGCAAGGTAGGTATATGACAAGGAGTTCTTTATACTGATGAAATCACAGATGAAGTCCAAAAGAATTAAAATTAAAATCTCTCTTCATTTTGTTAAAATTCAATCAATGACAAAGTATTCCTTCTATACTAGTGGTAAAGTCAGTGGTGTCAAACTCAAATAGCAATGATACCTGAAGACTGCATATTGGCTTAAAAAAAATTGACATTTCCTATGTTGTATTTTATTTTTATTTATTTTGTTAGACATTTC
Source organism: Gracilinanus agilis (assembly GCF_016433145.1). Taxonomy (NCBI): domain Eukaryota; kingdom Metazoa; phylum Chordata; class Mammalia; order Didelphimorphia; family Didelphidae; genus Gracilinanus; species Gracilinanus agilis. The sequence continues at coordinate 428,723,842 of NC_058133.1, read as the reverse complement.
CATATTTTTGTGCCTACTCTTTGATCCCGTAATACCACTACTGGGTCTATATATCAAAGAGATATTTTAAAAGGGAAAAGGATCTACTTGGACAAAAAATTTATAGCTGCTTTTTTTTTATTGTGGCAAAGAATTGGAAATTGAAGAGCTGTCCATCATTTGGGGAATGGCTGCACAAATTGTGGTACACGTTAGTGATGGAATACTATTGTGCTATATAATAATGTTAAGCAGTATGATTTCAGAAAAAGCTAGAAAGATCTGTGGAAACTGATGCAAAACAAAATAAACAGAACTGAGAGAACATTGTACACAATAATAGAAATATTGAATGATGATTATCTGTGAAAACTTGGCAACTCTTAGCAATGCAATGATCTGGGACAATTGTGAAAGACATGACAGGGAATGCTATCCACCTCGAAGAAAGAACTGTTGGAGTCATCTTTCACATCACCATATTTATGGTTTTATTTGGGGGTTTTGGTTATGTATGACTTTGCTCCTACAGCAGTGACCAATATGAAAGTATGTTTTGCATGATACTTAAAAAATGGAACAAAAATAAAATAAAAAGCACATGTATTATATAGATATATATACCTTGACATCTTATCATAACTATGTAGAATATTATGTATAAAAGTTTTGTTGTTCAGTCAAAAAATTCCATGTTTTGTTTAAAATATGTTAAACATAATATTTAAATTTTGTTGTATTTATTTTTATAATATATATTTATTCTTTTATTTTATATATATATATACATATATTTATATAAAATATATTTTAATCTGCTTCCAGATGGCCAAGCCAAAATTTGATAGCTCTGCTCCTATACTCCAACTACTTTCAAACCTTCAGATAGACCATTCCAAACTTCACTAGTTATGTGATATCAACAGTGGAAGGAGGAAGAGAATTTGGAATTCAAAAAATTTTTAAATCTATATTAAAAATAATCCATGATTTTTTAAAAAGGAAAGTGAATAAAAAAAAAGAAAAAGTACTTAATTTTTCTAGGTCTGTTTTTTTCATCTATAAAGTGAGATGTTTGGATTAGATGTCTTCTGAGGTCCCTTCCAGCTGCAGGTCAATACTCTTATGTCCAATGCCAGACCTGGAGTTGGAAAGATCTAGGTACAAATCTTACCTCAGATGCTTCTTAACTGTGTGATCCTGGACAAGTCACTTAACCCCAATTAACTTCCTGCTCTTCTGCCTTAGAATTGACATTTAATACTTATTTTAATACAAAAGGTAAGCATTTAAAAATAATAATAATCCCATGCTCCCATGAACATATATTCAAAAATTTTTACAAAATGCTTTCTAGAGATTTTGAGATTTTAGCTTTAAGGACCATGAACTTCATCAGAAGTGAAACTAGCTCTTACTTAAGCAATGACTTTTGTTTTCTGTAGAAGCTAGAGATTCTGATTTTTTTTTTTTACTATAACTCAGGACACTTATAAAAATGGGAAAACCTCTTAATATAGGAAACAACATGGAAAAAGTGAGAACACATTTCTACATCAGTGATTTCTGCAATTACCTTAATCTTGAGAATTAGTTGATCCTGATTTAAATCCTGGTTCTACTGCCTACACCTGTGACCTGAGCTTCAATTTCATCAATCAATCAGGCAATAGTGTCTGGCTATATGCCAGGCACTGTGAGAGTGATTGGGAATACAATGACAAAAGTCCCTGACCTCAAGGCTTATATTTTATAGGTGGAAACAATATGTACGTGTGAATATCTATCTATCTATCAAATATATATATATATATATATATATGTAGATAGATAGATAGATAGATAGATACATGTATATCTGTATATGTGTATTATAAAGGTTTTTTTTCAGTATGTCCAACTTTTCACATACCCATTGAGGTTTTCTTGCAAAAATACTGGAGTGGTTTTCCATTTCCTTCTCCAGCCCATTTTACAGATTATGAAACTCATGCAGTCTAGAGTCACATAGATAGTGTCTGAGGCCAGATTTGAACCTACAAAGATGAGTCTTTCTGACTCTAGCCTTGATACTCTAACCACTGTTTTCCATGTTCTATAATGTATTTTAGCATCCATCTAAAAAAAGAGTATTGAGGAGAGAGAGAGAGAGCCAGATAGGATAGTGGTACATCCACTTAGGGATCCGCCTGAATACTCAGCCAGTATCTCCAGGTATTCTAACCTCTGGTTAGTGAGAGCAAAACAGAATCACTTTATCTCACTGGGCCAATTATACAATTATATTCTTGGAGACAATTGATATGTAAAATCAGTATCTCTTTTTATTATAAGCAGAGATACAACCTCTGCTTATAACCGAGGATCAGAACAAGGGGTCCCTAACTCTAAAAGATCAAGTATTCACCAAAAAATCCTCTACATCCTTTGCAAGATGGAGCCTTCAAGTCTTCTGGCTAACTTACCAGCTCCCTAGTTCTATCTAGGTGTTCCCCAAAAGCTGACTAAGCTACCTATCTATGACCCTCAGTAGTTAGTTTGATATAGTCCAAAAGCTGTCTCCAGAAGGATTCTGGGAAGATGGCGGCTTAGAAGCAGCAAGGCTCCAAACCTCTGTAAACTCTTCAACACTAATCAAGGACAAATGGCTTTTTAGGGGACAGAAAAACAAATCTGACAACAGAACAGAGCTAGGGGATCCTCCTGCTAAACCCAATTTAAAAGGTACGCTAAAAAAAAATTCATGAACTGTGGGTTCGAGGGAAAAGGAAAAAGGAAGATCCCAGGTTCCCTCCCCCACCTAATGTACTGAATCCCCAGCAGATCCTGGAATCCCTGTGTGGTCAAGGGTGCTAGTCTAGAGTGCCTCACTGGCACTGCTGTGCTGGACTCAGGGCTTTGATCATGGATGGCAGGTAGGCAGCTGGAGAAGAGGCACAGAGAGGGTGGGCCAAGCACTCCATCTTGTGTTGCCCCTCCCTTCTTCTCTAGGTTTTGGCCTCAGGGCACATGGAGCTATGCAAATCAACTCTACCCTGTCTTAATCTTATCAATACAGCAGATAAGAAATTTTAAGAGGGCAAGGAAGCTCCAACCCCCCTACCCCATAGACTGCAATAAAAGTAGCCAAAATCACATCTTTAGCTTTTACTACTAGCTGGGGAAGATCTGTCCCCAGGGTTCACTAATCTCACTAATCTAGTGAGTCAACAGAGGAAAGAAAAAGCCCTTCTAGGACTGAATAGCCCAAACCCAAAGATCTAGTAAATAATCAAAGGAGCAAGATTACAGCCAATTACAGGGGGGAAAGAAGGAAAAAAATATGAGTAAACAACAGAAAAAGATAAAAGAAATTACAATCGACAACTTCTATCCAGGAAATGAACAAAAAGCAAATGGATCAGAGGAGGATCAAAGAACACCAAGAAAAAAAAAAACACAGAAACTCCAGTGAAATAGACACAGGCTTTGGAAGAACTCAAAATTCAATTAATGCAAGAACTCGAAAAATAATCAAGAGAGGCTGAAGACAATTGGGGAAAGGAAATACATGAACTTAAATGAGAAAATATTTTCTTGAAAGCCAAAATTGACCAGCTTGAAAATGAGGCAAAGAAAGTGAAAGATGATCTACAAAGAAAATCACATCAGAAGGAAAAGGATAACCAAAAAGCCAGGAATGAAATTCAGTCTTTAAATATTAGAAGCCAACAACTAGAAGCAAATGACTTTACAAAACAGCAATAATCTATAAAACAAAATCAAAAGAATGAAAAAATTNCTCACACCCTACACCAAGATAAATTCAGAATGGGTGAATGACTTGAATATAAAGAAGGAAACTATAAATAAGTTAAGTGAACATAGAATAGTTTACTTGTCAGATCTCTGGGAAAGGAAATATTTTAAAACCAAGCAAGAGTTAGAGAAAATTACAAAATGTAAAATAAATCATTTTGATTATATCAAACTAAAAAGCTTTTGTACAAACAAAACCAATGTAGCCAAAATCAGAAGGGAAACAACAAATTGGGAAAAAAATCTTTTTAATTAAAAACTCTGACAGGGGTCTAATTACTCAAATATGCAAGGAGTTAAACCAATTGTATAAAAAATCAAGCCATTCCCCAATTGATAAATGGGCAAGAGACATGAATAGACAATTTTCAGATAAAGAAATCAAAAGTATCAATAAGTACATGAGAAAGTGTTCTAAATCTCTAATAATTAGAAATGCAAATCAAAACAACTCTGAGGTATCACCTCACACCTAGCAGATTGGCTAAAATGAAAAAAGGGGAGAGCAATGAATGCTGGAGGGGATGTGGAACAATTTGGAAATAGGTCTTGATCAATGGCACATGTCAAAACCAGTGGAAATACACATCAGCCATGGGTGGGGAGGGGTGAGCTCGGAGGGTGAAGGGGAAAGTAAGAGCATGAATTATGTAACTAAGTTAACTTTTCTAAAAAATAAATATTAATAAATGTTTTTAAAAATAAAAAGGTAATATAATTGGAGCAGAGCCTGAGAAATACTACTGACCTCTAGAGAAGCTGCAGATAAAGCCAGCAACAAGCCATAGGCAGCAGCTGGGTATGGGAAAGAAAGAATCTGGAGCCAAGGTAAGAGGTAATCCCCACCAGGGATAACTGGAAGGCTGCCTAGGAGCTTGCAGGGAGTGAAGGAGGAAACAAACAGAGGATGATTGGTGGTTTTTGCCAAACTCAATCACTAAGAAACCTGATTGCTATGGAATGAAGAAAAGTCAAGAAGCTAGAACAAGTTACATCTAGATAAACCATCAATCAGTCACAGGACTGAAACAGGAAAGCAAAGAAGAAACCTAAGGTAACTCAATCCCTATTTTATTTTGGGAGTCTTTTTTTAACCTTAAACACATCTCCAAGACATATACTTTGAAAGCTAATTGGAAACATGATTTGATGTCAGGATATTTTAGTGTTATAAAGTAAACTCAATCACCCACACCTGAAAAGAAATCTATCCTGCAACATAACTGACAAGTAGTCATCCAGAAGACCTCCAATGAAACCTCTGTCTCTCAAGACAAACCATTGCAAATATCTCTTAACCAGTTTTCTTGTCTGTACTCAGCTCATCCCTCTTTCTCCAAAAAGCCTACCCCAACTACACTGAACTCTGATTTCTTAGAATTCATGCAGCACCTATGGACTCTCACATGTAATTTTGCAGAGTTATATGCCATTTTGCATTATCTATTCTTTTAAAAATTAGTCTTGTTTTTTCCCGTTGGACTTCAACGCTCAGAAATTAGAGACTGTATTTTATTCTTATCTCTTGGGGTCAGGGGGTGCCCTCTCACAAAGGGATCCTGTTCTGGATTCACCCTTTCACCAAAAGGGAATGAGAATGTCACTCTAATGCTTTAGGATCATTACTCATAAGAGACCACTGGGGGAAAAAAATCTCTAAAACAATGTTTTGATATGGATCACGTGTAGGGTCTCCATAAAATGTGAACTTCTAGAAAAACCATTCAATATACAAAATGATGGTAAGATATAGGATTTAATTCTTTAATTCCTCCACCAAAAAAGAAATGCTTAAAACAGAGAATATTCAAAAATACATTTAAAAAAGGGGCAGCTGGGTAGCTCAGTGGATTGAGAGTCAGGCCTAGACAGGAGGTCCTAGGTTCAAATCTGGCCTCAGACACTTCCCAGCTGTGTGACCTTGGGCAAGTCACTTGACCCCCATTGCCTAGCCCTTACCACTCTTCTGCCTTAGAGCCCAATACATAGTATTGACTCCAAGACGGAAGATAAGGGTTTTTAAAAAAATACATTAAAAGGGGGAGGGGGAACTAGGTGGTTCAGTGGATTGAGAGCCAGGCCTAGAGATAGGATGGTCCTGAGTTCAAATATGACCTCAGACATAAGCTGTGTGACCCTGGGGAAATCACTTAACCACTAACTGACTAGCCCTCATTGTTCTTCTGCCTTAGAACCAACACATAATATTGGGGTTTTTAAAATGCATTAAAATACTTAAAACATAAAGCCTCAACACATCAGCATCATTATAGATGAAGATAAAGATACTTTATGGCACTGTTAAACAGACATTTCATTTTCACCTTGGTTCTCCACTAAGTAACTCCCAAGGTCTGGATCTTCTAATCAGCCAGGCACAGCTCTTTAAACTTCTTCGACTACTTAGTTTCAGGATGTAAAATCATCATCTGAGAAATACTATAGTTACAGGAATTACCTCCTGCTAATCAATTACTTATAAGCCATGTGATTAAGGGCAAGTCATTAAATTCCTCAAAGGGCTAGTTTCTTCATCTGTAAGTTAGCAATAAATAATACCTATATTACTTATTTCACAGAGCTACTTTTAGGTTAGCACTTTGAAAGTCTTGAAATGCTATATAAACATATATTGTTGTTGCGACTTTTATTTTGTTGCCTTTTTTCCAAAAGAGTTCATATAAAAAATCTTAGAACAAGGCACTCAATATGTGTGTATTTGCAATTCTGCAGACTATTGAGCAGGTGGATAAAACCATTGCTTTTAATAGTTGGAAAAAAGAATTAGATTGTAAGATCATCTTCTATAGGCACACTGAAAGTTCTTTCCTCTCCCAGGGGGAATGAGACCTTCCTTTAAAGCTCAGCCTGGCAGAAATGACAGCCTTCAGCTTGAAAATAAAAGTAAGTTTATCCATGTTCACTCTTGGAAGCCTAACATCCATACCTGCTCATAATTTATTTCTAGAAGTAACCTGAATCTAGAATGCCTATGTAAGGCTAGTACAGATAAATAACATTTTCCTGTCCTAATAACTCCAAGCTTCTGTATTAAATCCTGGTGGCCAACTTTCATTTCCCAAGAGTGGAAAAAAACCTTCTCTCCCTAACCCTATTTATATGCTTTAAATAAAACACACCTACAGGTCAGCATTTCTGTCGGTTTTTGTTGTCCAGTCATGACTGTCTAATTTTTCATAGTCCCATTTGGTGTTTTCTTGGCAAAGATTCTAGGACTAGTTTGCTATTTCCTTCTCTAGCTCATTTTATAGAATAGGAAACAGAGGCAAACAGAGTTAAGTGATTTGCCCAGGGTCATATGGCTAGTAAGGATCTGAAGCTGGATTTGAACTCAGATCTTCCTGATTCCAGACCAGGCACTCTATCCATTGTGCCACCCAGCTTCCCAGGTCTGCTGGCTATACCTGCTTTATAATAATCAAAGGAACTTAAATGTAATGTAGCATATATAGAACAAAAAATAATACACCTGAGTAATGATGATAGGGCCAAAAGGTTTTGATAGAAAATAGAAAAAGGTCCCCAGATCATTCTGGTGCATTAGGCTAGTTCTCACCTTTTGGGAACTGTGGATTGAATCCCTAACACTACCTTCCCAACTCCTGCTATAGTTTAGCACAGTTAGAGCTTCTGATGAGTTTTATCAGTTGTTTATCTCTCTGCATGTCACTCACTCCCATGTCAGCAATCTAGTTCCTTCATCTTGATGGCTCAGCTTTCAAGACTTCTCTTCTGCTTGGGAGTAAAGGTGACTCCTTCCTCCAAGTCTCTCTGCCCCAAAGAAAGCATACATATACAACAGGGAAAATTTTACTTGTACCTTCTTACGTGATTGCTGTTGTAAGGAAAAAAAGGATAATGTATATAAAACATTTTAAAACCTTAAAGCTCTAATTACATGTAAGCTAATTTATTATTACTATTGTTATTAGAAAATAATTCTTATCTGGTAGAATTCAGATAGAAACAATCCTGGCCAAATGCATTATCTTATCATTTTTATATTTGATATTCTATAAAAGTTTGCACAAGTATATGAAATTACTACTTTTGTGGTAGAATAAAAAAGTATTATGGTATGAGCTTGCCCACTGATCACTGAAAGGACTCAGTACAATTCCAGTAGCAGATCATTGGAATGATGTGAACATCATACTGTTTCTCATGTGACTGTAGTTTCTTCTGCTAGATATTATTATTCTACTTCTGCCATCAGCTATTATGTGATGTAACCTCTGACTTTTTAAAATTTTTTTTAATCTATGAAATGAGAATACCAGACTACTATATCACACTTCATTCACTCAACAAGTATTTATTCTGCCTTAATTACATGCAAGACATGATAATAGTTGTCACAAGATATGCGGAAGAATAAGACAAAATCCCTGCCTACTGAGAGTTTGCCGACGTAATCTAGAGACCCCAAACTTGTGGCCTGGTGGGATATGATGAACCCCAAGTTTTAGAACTAGCTTATAAGTTGGAGACCCCAAAGCTTGAACTAGTTCCCTGTTCCCATGAGAGTCCACCCTGAAGAGAATCTCAGGCTAGCTGTTTTAGACCAAATAATGGACCCTAGGGTAAAAGCTAAGTGACTCCTTTTGCCTTAGAAGCTTCTCCCATTGTACCACATCCCCCTTTAGGAGATCGAACTCGCCTTCAGCTTACCAGAGGGACATGCTGCCTACTGTGCTAAAGAGTCACTTGGCTTTTACCTTAGGGTCCATTATTCAGTCTGAAACCCCTAGCTTCAGATTCCCTTTAGAGTGGGTTCTCATGGGAACAGGGAAAAAATACAAGCTTTGGAGTCTCCAACTTACAAACTAGTCCTAAAACTTGGGGTTCATCAGATCCCACCAGGCCACAAGTTTGGGATCTCTGGATTCCATGTCGACAAGTTTATAATCTAGTTGAACAGATCAAATTTATATGAATAACAAAAATGGAAATTTGGGTCTGTAGTAAGTCTCATATAAGTAGCACAATAAATGCTAAAGTAAGAGGAGGCAGAGGTTTCTGATGACCAAGATGATGAAGAGTTTAATGGGGAAAAAAAACAACTGATTTGAGCTGAGCCTTAAATGATGGGAAGGTACCATTTTCAGAGCTAGTCCAAGGAGCAGTCAGGGCAGAGAAAGGAGAATACACAGTATATGTTCAAGAGATACTGCGGAGGCTAGTATTATTGTTCATCTTTCATTTCAGAGAGGGCCAATCACATCCCAAGACGAGCAGAGGGCTGAAGTGCAGGGTTAATGAAAGTGATATGGCTGGAAAGGTAAGTACGAGTCAGATTACGACGAGGTTTTAATGTGACGATAAGGAATTTGAACTCCATCCTTTAGAGGAGCTCTTGAGGATCTTTGAGTAATTCTATATTGGGGGAAGATAAATCCTGGCAGCATATAGGCTAGTTTGAGGGATCCAAAGAGAAAAATGTTGGTAACGGGGAGACCAGTTAGAAGACGTACCATAATCCCCGCATCTGAAGTAGAGTGGCTGCAATGAATGTGGATGGATAGGAAAGGAGGGATGAGAAGGTACTTTGAAAAATGTAAAGCACTTTGCAAAATTGCTGCAAAATGCGATGATGATGATGATGATAGTGCAAGAGGTAGCAGGTTGTGTCCCAAGCTCCTATACTTCACAGTGGAGCATGACCCTAAATCATTTTAATGTGAGGAAACATAATCTACACATCGATGATTTATTTAATCAACGCTGGAGGGCATGCGAAGTTAGCTCTCAGCGATGACAAATAACAATAGGTATTTCTTTGCTCCAACTCTTTTTTTTTTTTTCTTATCTTCAAGTAAACTCTGATAGGCTAGCCACAGCTGCTCCCTTACAAAGAGCTGGCGTCCGTGACTTCAAAGGGAAGCAGCTGAGAGGAAGAAAACATGCTAAATTGCAAGATCTGAGATTTCATCAGCTGTGAGAATGTTTTAAGGGAAAAAAAAAACCATTTCTTACACTAAATTGTTTACATTCTCATTTGGAAGCACCCCAAGTCTGCTGATTTCTCACAAGGCAAATGCAAAGGGGAAGGCTGGGGGATGACAAGCATCTGCCTCCTCCATCCCCCAAGGTTCCATTTCCTGGTGCTGCAGGTACAGTTCCCTTCACTATGCCGATTAAAGACCACATGAAGCAAAAACAAACAAACAAACAAACAAAAAAAAAAAACGTAAACTAATTTGTGGAGAAACCTGCGGATTTAGGCGCTTTCGGGTCACGAGCCCCATATAGGTAGTCACCCCGGTTTGCTTGCCAAAGGTCAGCAGGGAGTCAATTCTGCTAGCCTTCTTCTCTGGCTACGGAGTAATCCGAGGCTGCAGACATCAATAAATTCCTGAGACACAGCTCTATGGAAGATGTAAGCTTTAATGTTATCTGATATTTGGCTTGTACAAACCCAAGCAAATTGCAGAAACTCTAATCCCGGGCCCTGAATCAGGGCTGCAGATCTAATCAGGGTGAGCTCTTCAGTCAGTCCGCCTGTGTTCTTTGAGTTACAGTGGGAGGATGAGTTACAATTGAGGATTCGCTGCTCTTTTCTGGCGTATCCTGATCCTTGAAGGCTGCAGTAGCTGACTGTGTAACAGAGAAGACACATCTAATTATCCAGCTTCTCCACGCTGCAGTTGAACAACCTTTATGTTATCCCTTAAAATATCCCAGGGTCCTATGATGTTAACCTCAAATCCAAAGTGTTAGAGAAAGCTTTGAAATATGAGTCAATACCTTCCTAAGTTGGCATAGTTAGACTCCAGAGGGAAAAGCCCTGGCAGAAGCATAGACTCATTCCATTCTTGCAGAAAGGAAACCCACCCGGGACAACAGCCTTTGCAGTACAGGGGCAGAATCTTGTTGAGGACGCCCTCCAGCAGGGTTTTTAAACCACTTTTGTGTCATGGACACCTTTGGTAGTCTTCTGAAGCCTATGGACATCTCGGAATCATGTTGTTCAAGGCATAAAATAAAATAGAGGGTAAGGCAAAAGAAACCAATTATGCTGATATATAGTTTTATTTTTTTTTATTTTCTCAGTTATATGTAGAAGCAATTTTTGACCAAATGGTTTTTTTTGACATTTTAATATTCAGATTTTCTCCCTCACCATCCTCCCCCACCTCCCCAAGGCAGTGAAGAGTCTTTTATAGGTTATACCCATATTTTCATGTAATACATATTTCTGTATTGCTCAGGCATGATAGAAATCACATATCACACATACAGTAGAAATCTCTTGAAGGAAATGTAGTGGAAGATGACACGCTTTGATCTACAGTTCCTTCATTGCCTAAGGATAGCATTTTCATGATCAGTCCCTTGTTATCTTGGAGGCTTACTTTGCTGATAATAGTTTAGTCTTCCATAGTTGTTCATCGTATATTATTTCTATTACTGTATACAGTGTTTTCCTGGTTCTGCTCACTTCATTTTGTATCAGTTCCTACAAGTCTTTCCAGGTTTTTTTTTAACATCCTCTTCATCATTCTTTATGCTACAATAGTATTCCATTACAACTGTATTACTACAACTTATTCCCCTATTCTGTAAGTGATGGAAATTTTCTAATTCTTTGCCACTACAAAAAGAACTGCTAAAAATATTTTTGGTGTGGGTAGACCCTTTTTCCTAATCTCAAAATATAGTTTTGAAAAAGATTTTTTTAGAAAAAGTCATGGACCCTAGATTATTAATCCCAGTTCTAGTCTCATGTCTCCTGAAATCCACCCAGTAAGCACTTATCGTGTGTGACTGCTGTGACCCATTACTGTGCATGGTACCTTGGGAAATACCAGCAAGTGATTGTCCCATCATGAAGTGATTGCTGATTGAATAACCTTAAATCTATTTGTTATTGCCAAGAGAGTTGCCTGGGCCTATGTAGGTTGTTCAGAGGTAGGAATTAAATGCAGGTTTTCCTTAGTCTCTGTTTAGATCTCTAACCAAGAAAACCCTATTTCTTTTTCTTTCTTTCTTCTTTCCTTTCTTCCTTCCTTTCTTCCTTCCTTTCTTCCTTCCTTTCTTCCTTCCTTTCTTCCTTCCTTCCTTTGTTCCTTCCTTCCTTCCTTCCTTCCTTTCTTCCTTTCTTTCTTTTTCTTTCTTTCTTTCTTTCTTTCTTTCTTTCTTTCTTTCTTTCTTTCTTTCTTTCTTTCTTTCTTTCTTTCTTTCTTTCTTT
>NC_058133.1:428678030-428709029 GCF_016433145.1 Gracilinanus agilis | reverse complement strand
TTTCTTTCTTTCTTTCTTTCTTTCTTTCTTTCTTTCTTTCTTTCTTTCTTTCTTTCTTTCTTTCTTTCTTTCTTTCTTTCTTTCTTCCCTCCTTCCTTTCTCTCTCTCTTTCTTTCTCTCCTTTCTTTCTCTTCCTTCCTTTCTTCTTTTCTCTCTCTCTCTCTCTCAATTTAAAGACAAAAAGAGCAAGAGCTAGCAAATGGTCAGGGTCACACAGCTAGGAAGTATTGAAGGGCAGATTTGAACCCTGGTTCTCTAGCTTTCAGACTAAGTGTTCTATTTACTGTGCCACCTAGCTGCCCCTAGCCCTGCTATTTCTCTATGATGACAGGCATTGGTAGGTAGTAAGCTGAGAGTTTGGTAATGAATTCTTACATGGACATGATTGACTACAGAGTATATAAGGTCCCAGGATATCATCTAGCTCAATGACTTACATGAAGCAGACTCTTAATAAATACTTATGGAATATGGGTTGACTCTACCTATAAAAGGCAATTACTTATTATTTCTACTATCATGAGAGCTCTATGAGGCCAGCTAGAAGCTCCTCAATGGAAGCTCCTAAATAATGCAGTAAAATAAAGACTGAATTTTGAGTCAGATAACCTGAATTCAAATCTTGGCTCTGCTATTAACTATCTGTGTTACTTTAAGCAAATCAGCAAGCCTCTCTGGGCCTCAGGTTCTCCATCTGTAACATAATAGGGTATATCCAACATCTTTACGGTCCTTGGCAGCTCTGAATTTCTGATTCCATGAAGCAGGATGAGGTTAGAAGGTGGTGTGCAGAGAGTATATATGAAGGATCTTATGTCATGGGAAAAGGGACGATAAACACAGATGTGTGGGACAAAAAGTAGAAACAGGAAATGTGAAAGAAAGCTGTCAACAAACCAAATCAGGGGAAGAAGACACAACCAATATTTTTGTCACTAAAGCAGTGAATTATTATCAGTCTATTTCCTAGAGTAAGGGTCTCCTACTTTATAGGAGTGTTTTTGCCCCTGTGAAGAATATAGAATATGTCTTTTCTCTTCAATTAGATTATAAGCCCATTGAGGGCAAGAAACATGTGCTATCCTATTCTGTATTCCACCACAGCACCGAGCACTCTGTCATTAAAAGGTAATTAACACTAAATATTTCCCTAATGTTTCCTGAATAACATTACCTATGAAAAAATAGTATGAAGACAATTTACAGAAGCCCTATTAGATAGGCAAGTAAAGCCTTCTTTGGACATTTAAAATATATTAAAATGGGAAACATCCTTAAAAGGCTAAGGAACAATCAGCAAGGCATGAGACTTGTACAACTATTCTTGTTGAAAGTAAACCCAAGTAGCCTAAATTTCCAATTAACACTTTTTTAATAATAGAAGGTATTCAAAGTGCTTTACATGTGTTATTTCACTCAAGTACTCCATTTTATAGGTAAAAAAAACAAACAAACTGAGGCTAAGAAAAGACATGACTAACCCATCATTGTATCCATTTTATAGGTGAAAAAAACTGAGGCTAAGAGAAGACAAATGACTTGCCCATTATTGTCTTGATTTTATAGGTGAAGAAATTGAGGCTAAGAGAAGACAGATGACTTGCCCAGGCTCACAGAACTAGTAAATATCTAAGGCAAATTTCAAACTCCAATAAGACCACAAGTCCAGTGTTCTAGCCAATACTGGAGGTGGTTTCTATTTTTCTCATTTTCACTTATCAAAGCAATTACAGTGAAATAATTCTTTCCTTTTTATCTCTAGTCTTCTTCTTCCTAATTCAGAACATGATGTCATTATACGCCAAGCCTGAAAAACCTGAACCCTGGATGGTAGCAAAGAGAAACATGAAACTACTTTCCAAGACCTGGCCTTAGTAGAAATAGTGACTATCATTTAAATAGTCCTCAAAGTGTTGACTAAAGAAACCCAAGTCCATATTGTGACTAATTAAAGTGTTTCTGGAATCCCAGAGGAAATTCTTTCAGAGCTCATTCATATGTCCCACCCCCACCAAGTAGAAATATGGTGAGAATTATGATAGCCTTTAAGTAAAAAGGTTCTATTTAAGAGATGACCCATTTAAATTGGTTTTGCTACCATTTGCCATTTTAGGAAACATGCCTGTTTCTGTCACATGAGCTCGGGCACCACATAGAATATCTTTTTTTTCTTCCCACTCTCAGAAACACATAATGAACCTTTAAGAATGTGTGATTTCTTGCCTTTTAGTTATTTACTTCCCCCAGGGAATCATTTGTTGAACTGGACTTTACTGGCTTTATCTCATTCACAAGTGGAAAAACAAATTTAGTGGGGACTATGTAATTAGAGTGACTAAGCTTAGCTCTAGTAGAGAGTTGAGAAAATGCACCTCTTTTCATCCTTTGAAAAAGTAGCAGGGAAGGGGCTAAGGGTGTGAAATGTTTAATATATTAGCAAAACTGCCTTTTTCCCTCTTTAAAATTTTCATTATAAAAGATGGCTCAGTGGTTAGAGAAAGTATAAGGGCAGGTAATATCAGAACAAAAGATATCAATAAAAATGAGATTTAAAGTTTTTGCCATAGCTAAGAATTATTTTTTTTAATGCAGAGAAGAAAAGCTTAAGGAAGAAAGCACTAAGAACAGATATTCATGACATGAGCGAGGAGACTTCTGAAATTGAGAAAAAGGATCATTTTTGAGGGGAAGAGTAGTTTAAGGTATTTGAGGTATTCTCTGCTGCCATGCTAAAATGCCATACTAAAACAGGAACTAGGGAAATTTGTAATAACTGATCACATAATAGCAGAGCTGGGGCTGGAAGGAGTCACTGAGCTAGATTTTGAGATCACTGAGCTGAACTCCTCATTTTACAGACAAGAAAACTGAGGCCCAGCGTTTTGCTCAGTCACAGAGGCAGTATGTGCCAAAACAAGGATTCTCTGAATCTAAATTGAGGTCTCCTTCCACTATATTCCTCCCCAATGAACCTTGAGTTGGGTCTCATTACAATAAAGCTAAGCAGTAATTCAGTTCTAATACAATCAAGTTTGTAAGTTTCCCAAGAGATTAGAGGCTATTCCTCCTGCTATTACTATTTTCTCAAGAGACAAGAAATATGACAATTATAATGTACTTGGACTTCCAAAGGGCTGGGATTTCAAAAGATCGCCCAGCACCCCACAGCCTTCTTTTAATTGTGTCCCGATCATCTCTTGGCTCCCTCTGCAACTGATGGTTTTCCATCCCCTCCTCCCACCATCCCCACCAACCTTTTTTCTTTCAAAAGAGGCCACGAAAGACATTTGTAAATGCTTCAAAGAGAGAAGACTCTATAGCCAACACATGACGCAATTATGGAATTCAAAAGGTCCTGGGAAGTGGCGAAAACTACAGATTTAAAGGGGAATTTCTCATGAGGTGAAGTCTTAGAGGCATGTGGTGAAATCTTGTGATGTGAACTCTTCAAAAGAGTAAAGTATTCACTCTCCCCCTGGCAGGGTGAGCTGAGCTGCCAGAAACCCAGAGAGAGAGAGAAAGAAAGAGAGAAAGAGAAAGAGAAAAAATGTTCTTTGTAACAGAGTAACTGTTTGATAGATTACCAGATAATGGGCCCAATTCTGTTGTCCTTGAGCTGGAGGGAAAAATTCTAATACCATTAATAGAATTTTGGCTCAAGTATGTAATATAAAAATAAGGATGAGAACAAAAACCAAACGTTTTTTTTTAAATAAGTATATTCACATAAATTTTACTCCTCCTTTCTGGCTTTGGAAATTGCATTTTTTTTTCCTGTGGAGGTAGGGTTGAGAGGTTAAAGAGATATCAACTGTGTAGCTAAGCTGAAAAGCTTTTACATTAATACTGTTCATAAATTTTAATGTATCAAATGAGGACAAATTAAGGTTATCCAAAAAAAAAATAATGGAAGTAATTTTCATTTCCAGAATCATTTTGTTATAAAGACAACCTGAGAGAAGAGTGATGTCTACCCACCAAGACTGCATATATGTTCTGACGGCCTTCTTTTTGAATGTCTGGCTCTGGGGAAACAAGCCCTATGTAATTATGGCCCTGTCCGGCAATTCCAAGATATTACTGCCCCGACATATAAAGTAATTCCTATTTTACCTCAAGTATTCATCTCCAGATTCAAATGCATGCACTGAGTCTTCATCTACAGACCGTCCCACCTGACTGACCAGGAAATAAATCTGAACAGAGTATGACCAAAAATTACAATAAGTCTTCTGCATCACTCCGGGCCATATTCATCAAGTGAGAGCTTATAAGGATTGCATACCGGGGGGAAATACTAGGTTTCCCATCTGGACTGAGAGATTGCGAATTTCAGTCTGACATTCAATAATAGGCTAAAACTTCCCTTGCTCTCTTGCCTCTTCATAGGTGGCTGGTATGTTTTTTTTTAATTTTCTTTTCATGTGTTTCTTTTTTCCATTTATAAGCCATCTAAATATAAGACTAGCATTATCTGCTACTCACCATTGCCCCAAAACAAAGATTAAGTGGTCTATCCATTGTCTTCAAAATTCTAAACACAATTAGATATTAAGGTTTGAGACATTAAGAATGTTATTTTTCTTAAATTGATGAGGCAATATGGCACAGTGGAAGGTATTCTATAACTGAAGTCAGACTTGGATTCATATCTTAATTCATATTATTTTTCCCAACTGTGTGGCATTGGGAAAGTCACATATCCTCTCTCTGGCCTTCAGTACATTATCTACAAAAGGAAAGTATTGAATGAGATCAACTCCAAAGTTCCTTTTAGCTCTATCTGTGGTCCTATAATTAGAAGTATGTATGAAGAGCAGCTAGATAGGATAGTGGCTAGAAGGCCAGGGCTGAAGTCAGGAGGACCAGGGTTCAAATCTGGATTTTATTAGACACTTCTAACTGTATGAGGCGAATTATTTAACTCCAATCACCTAGCCCTTGACAACCCTTGTATCTTAGAATCGATATTAAGACAGAAAGTAAAAATAAAAAAAAATTTTAAAGCATATGTGAAATTATTAAACCTGCCCTTCTAGGTTCTGAATATTAGCCCTTGACAATGCTTATGTCTTAGAATTGATATTGAGACAGAAAGTAATTTTTTAAGTATATGTGAAATTATGAAACCTGCCATTCCAGGATCTGAATATTAGCCCTCGACAACTCTTGTGTCTTAAAATTGTTATTAAGACAGAAAGTAAAAGGTTTTTTTTAAGTATATGTGAAAATTTTAAACCTGACCTTCTAGGATCTGAACACATTACAGGAAAAGAAAGCCTTATCTATACAAATTGAAGATAGATTGTCAAAAAAATATTTGTTTTTTTCCCAGAGAACAAACATACTCTGCACTGGAAGTATTCGTTCTAAGTCCCTCAAGACTCTCTGGTTCTCAACTATTAATTCAGAGAAATCACTATGAGCAAGTGAGAAAATAGATTTAATTTGTGATGGTGCATTACCTAATCTCTCTCCTAAGACTACCCAGAAGATGCTATTAGGTCCAATAATGATCTTGGTACACCCACAGGTGGCATCATCATCAAACAATCTGTAGCCAACACCCATTTGCAAAAGTTAGACTGGAAAAAATCACAAAGAGACATCAGCTCTCTTCCTTCTGGGAATTTATAATTCAGAACAATAGATAAGAACCATATTAACTGAGGGCAATATGCATGAAGCATAGCACTTTAGCTTTGGAATGGACTTGCCAATCCAACCAACTTATTTAAAATATGAGAAAACAAGGATATTTTGTATTTCATTGTGAAAAAAATTGTTCCCATTGACCAAGAACTCCCTCTTCTACCTTTCTCTACATCTCACAAATCTTTAACATCATCCCCCATCACCTTTTCTGTTACCCAATTTCCGATAGAGCTATGGCCCTTTTCTTGCAAAGCCTATATTCCTACTTGCATCTTCCATCAAATTTCCTCAAACAGATTACTCTCATCATTATCCCCACTCTATAATCTTCAGTTTAACTTTGGCTACTGACTCCTTCTCTGCTGCTTAAAAACAAGCTCAAGTCTCCTTCATCCTGGAAAAAGCATTTTCTTCATCTATCATCTCTGGTGATTGTCATCCTTTCGCTTAAAAAAGTTGTCTTGTCTGCTAGTAGCCTCTACTAGCTTCTTTTTCATGCTCTTTTTTCATACTCTTCTAAAATATCTGAAATATGAGTTCTTCCCTCATTACTCAGCTAAAACTGTCCTGTCCAAAGTGTCCAGTGATTTCCTAAATGCCAAAATGGATCTTTCTCAATCTTTCTCATTTTTGATCTCTCTGCAGATTTGACACTATTGACCACCTTCTTCTAAACACTATCCCCTCCAAAGAGTTTCATGACACTGAATTCTCTTGGTTTTCCCCTGTGCCTAAGAAGCAACATGCCATAGTAGCTAGAGTACTGAAGCTGGAGCCAAGAATACCAGAATTCAAATTCTGCCTTAGATACTTATTTGCTGTGAGACTCTGGCAAGCCTCTTAATTTCTCTGGACTTCAGTTTTCTTCTCTGCATAGCAAAGGTATCAGACTGGGTGGTGGTTTCTGATGTACCTTCCAGTTCTTTTTTTTCCCCAAAACCCTTAGAATTTTAGAATTGATACTGTGTATTGGTTCCAAGGTAGAAGAGTGGTAAGGGCTAAGCAATGGAGGTTAAATGACTTGCCCAGGATCACACAGCTAGGAAGTGTCTGAGGCCAAATTTGAACCCAGGTCCTCCCTTTTCTAGTTCTGGCTCTCAATCTACTGAGCCGCCTACCTGCCCCCTGTGCATTCCATTTCCAAATCTGTGTTCCAGCCACCACTTCATTTCATTGAGGCCACTAAGATAGTTCTACATGGAAATATTTTTCTTTTAATTTAGGGTTATATAAACATACATGTATGTGTGTACATATGCATGTGTACTGTATTAATTAGAAAAAATCTTGAATCCTTGGACTCCATCTCCCAGAATTCTTTCCCCATCCCAAAATCCCTTTTCCCTTTTCATTTATGTGTGTCTTTACATTATTGTTTATGTAGTTGTGTAACTCCTCTCTCTCCTTCTCTCTCTAGCTTTTTATGTTAGTTATTATTAATAAAACTTATTAAATATAATACATTGGAGATGTATATTAATTTTGAAGCTTACATTTTATATACATATACATACCTATATGTGTATCTATATGATGTGTGTCATATGTATACTTTATATATACAACCAAAAACATGTGAATATTATAAGTATAACAAATGTTACGTATACAATTTTAAAAAACAAATGAAAGGATAGGAGATATGAAATCATAGAATGCAACCATAATTTCAGTTTACTCCCTGATTAAAACCTATATATTATATTTTCTTTCATACATGAAGTTTAAAGTTTTTCTCTAGGGAAGCCCTTATAACTCTTAGGAAGTAAATAAACATTATTGTTCCATTTCCAAAAGTGAGGAAATTAAGACAAAGAGAGAGTAAATGACACAGGGTTCAATATTACCACTAGTACTCTAATGAACAATTTTTGAAATAACCGATAAACCACATTCTCAATGAAATGCACATATTCACACACATATATACACAGGAGAAGCATATGATATTCTCTATATTTGTGCACCAAAAAAGAGCACCTAGAATGGAGTACTAAAGCTAATCAAGAAGTTTTAAAATTCTAAATAAACCCAACTATTCAATTGATAACACTAAAATGGCAGAAGAATGAGCCAAAGGCTCCTAGCAAGTTGTGTGGACCATTTGTGATAGATTTATGGGATGACAAGGGCAAGAGTCATGCAAGGTGGACAGGCATCAATAAGTTACAATCTGCATCTTAGGAGGAAATATATTGGTGAGATCAAAGATCCACTGGAATATGGGAGAGGTTCCATACCAAATCCCTGAATATTTCTGTATTCCAAAACAATAACCATTAACAAAGCCCTGAAAAATCTGCACACTGCTATCCCCACAGGTTTTGAGGTGGTGAAAAGAGTTCTAAATTTGGAATCAAAAAGAGTTCAAATCATGCCTCTGACACACACTCGTATAAAATTTGGGCAAATCACTTAGCCTCTCTCAGACTGTGAAATGGCAATAAGAATAGCACTTACCTCCCAGAATTTTTGTGAGAATCAAATGAGAAAATAATAATCAGCATAGTGCTTACTATATGCCAGGCACTATGCTAAGTGTTTTATAATTATTATTTCGTTTGATCCTTAGAACAGTTGTCTTGGGAGCTAGGTGCCCTTATTATTCTCATTTTACAGATGAGGAAAACAGGGCATTAAGTGACTTTCCCAATTAATAAGTTTCTAAGGCCAGATTTGAACAAAGGTCTTTCTTTCATCCTCTACCACAGCTCCTCGCTTCTGAATGATGGCAATGATGATGATAATGACAATGGAGCAAGCCAGTATCCATGGAAGAATTGCACACCCAGTATCCTTATAAGTTTCAAGTAGCTGAAAACCACCATCTTTCTCTTTCTGAAGTGCACCAAAAGAAAATGCTGCGTGGAGGCCCAAGCAACCTGGACACATTATCAGCAAAGTCAAATGACAAGAACCTCAAGGCAAACTCTAAAGTGTTTAACTGCCTGTTATGCTTGCTCAGGAACAGATGGCTGTAGTGGAAGGATTTCCTCATTTGCGTTTTTTGGCATCTGGGGCCCATGATTGACACCCAAGAAGACAGGTAAGTGATCCTGTATAGTACTGGGGATAATAATATCTCCACCTGTCACCACTCCCAAGGAATGCTTATTAACATCTATGACTCATTTTGATTTAATGTTTCAGATGCCAAAGTGGTAGGTTGGTGGTAAGCAGTTTTGGAGTTTTACTTTGTGTTTTAATTGCATGGAACTGTGTCTAGGTTTAAGGGGAAAGCAATTTGTTTTTCCTTAACTAGATTCATACAAACTTTGTTTAAAAAAAAAGAAAGAAAAGAAAAAAAAAGAAATCACCGATAGCAAAAACTCAAGAATAAAGCAAGACTTGGAAGAATAGGAACCATGCATTTCAGACATCTTTAAAAATTCAAAGACCTGCTACAAAGCTTTACTATACCTATCTCAGGGATGTTCCTACTCTCATAAATGGAAAAATAATTATATGTAATAAGGACTCTGTTTTGTATTTAAAAAACCACAATTCAAACTTTTTTGTTTCTCATCCCCAGCAAATTTGTCCATGCAACTCAAATATGATTTGTGGTCAGCAAATATTTATTGATTATCCATCACACAAATCCCCATATAGAACCGTAACAGTTTTTTTTAATGATAGATGTACAAAAATAACTTGGCTTGAACCCTGCCTACAAGATGCTTATATTGTGAGATCTGTAACTGGAGAGAAAACAGATATGCATGAAACATTTTAATAAAGAACAATTAAATTGTTTGGTACTTAATGTAAGTGCAACAGGAGATCAGAGAAGAGAGTAAGCAAAAGAAGTTGATATAACAGGAAATGCTTTAGACACACTGTAATTGACAAGCCAGATGTAAATAAATGGCTGAGATTCTATGGCATCTACCCAAGACTGAAGCAAAGAAAAAAAATTTAATTTAATCTCTCTCTGTAGTCTTCTTTACATTTACATCACTGATCACTTCAAACATTTCCCTTGATTCTCTGAACTGGTTTCCTGTCTTTGATGTATATTTTTAAAACCTCTTGATTGGCTTTGGATCTCCCTGCTAGGTGTTTTTTTGTGACCCACCTAAGTTTTTGTTTGCACAAGACTTTGTTCACTCATAACTTTGTGGCCTTTCTTTCTTCTTGCCTGAGCAATCATTTCATTTTAAGAAAGATGCCCTTTTCTCCATGATGGCATTTTTCACTCTACCAGTTAGTTGTGTGGGGCTTTGATCCCAGGGATGGGATCATCTATGATTTGTAGAGTTAATATTTCTCCGCATTGTGTACAAGATGTAGTCTCTATGATTCCTGTTGACTATTTCCTTCCCATTTCCTCCCTTTTCTTAAATTATTACTTTATATAATATTTTCCCTATCTAAAAGCATGTCTTTTGTCTTTTTGAAAAAAATTTTTTTAAACCCTTAACTTCTGTGTATTGTCTCATAGGTTGAAGATTGGTAAGGGTAGGCAATGGGGGTCAAGTGACTTGCCCAGGGTCACAAAGCTGGGAAGTGTCTGAGGCCGGATTTGAACCTAGGACCTCCTGTCTCTAGGCCTGTCTTTTTGAAAATTTTGAGACTCTATAGTAGATTGCTTGACTTTTCCTCTCCTACTAGTATGTCTACTTTAATAATGTAATTACTATTATCTAGTTGTTTACCCAAAGATCTGACCCATATTAATTTCTGTCCACAATTCTGAACTAAGTTTCCTAATATGCCTTTTTTTGTGATTATAACAGTTAACAGTTTGAGCAATTAGTCATTTGTCTTTCACAAAATGTCTATTTTCTAATGGTCTCCATGATTTTTTTCTTTTACTATATCTATAGTTTCATCTGTATAGGGAGTTTCAGACATGAAATATCTATGCAAGTAAATCAACATCTTTTCTGTTAAGTATGCATTAAGAGAATTTTTATCTCCCCTTTATAGATGAGAAACCTGAGACTCAAGAGAGAGGTTAAGTGGTCTGTTGTGGGTCACACAGTTGGAAAGTTTCAAACAGTAGATTCAAACACAGTTCCATCATTCTGATCACATGCCATACTCATCCCTGTGATACACTTAAAGACAGCTATTCAATTAGCATTTATGTGCCAGGCACTATGCTGAGATTGGGATACAAAAGATGGCATAAAACAGACCTAGTTCCAAAGTCTAATGGAGAAAACAACAGGCAAATATCTATATACAGAGAAAACAAATACTGGATAAATTACAAGTAGTCTCAAAGAGAAGGCACAAACGTTAAGGGGGCTTTATGCAGAAGAGAGAACTTTAACTGAGATTCAAAGAAAGCCACTGAAGCCATTAGATAAAGAGA
Organism: Gracilinanus agilis; assembly: GCF_016433145.1. Taxonomy (NCBI): domain Eukaryota; kingdom Metazoa; phylum Chordata; class Mammalia; order Didelphimorphia; family Didelphidae; genus Gracilinanus; species Gracilinanus agilis. The sequence goes on along the minus strand of NC_058133.1, from coordinate 428,698,051 downwards.
GAAAACATTCTAGGCTTAGAGGAGAACTGATGAAAATGCTGAGTTGTGCATAAAATTGTGGGAAGATGGTGGAGTAGGGTCGGAAGCTTTTTCGGCCTCCTAAAACCCCCCACAAATAACCAAAAATGATTCCATAAAACCAATAGTAAAAATGATAAAATAGGAATCTGGGGTGAAGATGAATAGCTAAGGACAATTAGGAAGAAATATTTCTAACTTCCCTTGCCTCAATCCTATCTCCATAGGCCCTGGGGGACAAGAACAAAACAAACAGAGGGAATCCACAAAGCAATCCTGGAGGGCAGGATTTGCAACCCCATTTTGTTTTCTGAATCTAGCGATCCTAGGAGACCCCAGCTACACCACCTCTGGGGACTCAAGAAGTAGACATATCTGAAGCCACTTTGCTAAGAAATGAAGAACTTTGGAGGACTAAAAAATGTGGATTGGATACATGTTTTATCTGGAGTTTCTGTGGCAGGAGAGGAGGAGTGAGGAAGGAGCGACCATGGGTGAATGGGGTTGTTGAGGGATTGGCACCCAAGCAGCTGTGGTTGTTCCCAGGAGAGTGGAGTCCCTGCTTGTTGTCACAGGAGAAGGGAGGCTAACTGCTTGAGGTTTTATTAGCATAACTGCCCATGGGCTCTGGTTGGAGAATCTGAGATCAAGACTGGGACTTCAGTGGAGGATCAGGAGTACATCTGATTCTGAACAATAAAAACTGAAATAATTAAATAAAACCCAGGAAAAAACAAATACACAGAAAAAAAAAATCCTGAAACCTGAGACAACATATGTCAACATAATAGGAAATTTGGGACTCCAGAAAAAAGCCTATAATTAAGTCTATTGGCCTGGCTGCTAAAATTTAAATAAATAAATAAAATGAGCAAGTAAAGGAGAAAGAATCTAACTATTGATAGCTATTATGGGGGAAAGAAGATCTTGGCTCAAATTCAGAGGACAGTGAAGTAAAAATACCAACTTCAAAAATAGCAGAGAAATAAAATAAATGACCACAAACTAAAAAGGGCTTTTGGAAGTGCTTTTGAAAGATGCCAAAAACAAATGAGAGAGAGTAAGGAAAAATTAGAAAAAAATGGAGCCATGCAAGAAAATCAAGAAAATTATGAAAGATCACCCAAATAGAAAAAGAGATCCAGAAACTTATGGGAGAAAATAACATAGTAAGAACTAGAATTGGACAAGGGGAAGCTAATGATTTCCTGAAAGAGTAAGAAATAATAAAGCAAAATCAAAAGAATGAAATAATAGAAGAGAATATGAAGCATTTTACCACAAAAACAAATGACCTGGAAAACAGATCAAGGAGAGAAACCATAAGAATCATTGGACTCCTAGAAGTTTATGATCAAAAAAGAGTTTAGACGCCATAATACAAGAAATAATTAAGGAAAAATACCCAGGGATTCTAGAAATGGAAAGCAAAATAGAAATAGAAAGAATCTAACAATCACCACCTAAAAGAGACACAAAGATGAAAATGCAAAGAAACATCACTACTAAGTTCCATAGACCCAGGTTAAAGAAAAAATACCACAAGCAACAAGAAAAAAAATCGCTTTAATACTGTGATGTTTAGTTAGACTAACATAAGACAGCAGTTGAAACATTAAAAGAACACAGGATATGGCATGAAGCATTTTACAGAGCAAAAGAATTGGACTTACTACATATCCAGCAAAGATGAGCATAATTGTAAAAAGGGAAAAAATGGATATTTAACAAACTAAAGAAGTTTCAATTATTCTGGGAGAAAAACCAAGAACTCAGCAAAAAACTTGGTCTATAAGAAACATGCAAAAGGAATGAGAGACTAATCATAAACAACCCAAATGTCAACTATAGCTACTGGGAATGGCATCATTGCCTGAGTATTTTGAAGGAGTAGGTATGGATGGAAGACCTGAGGTTGAGTGAATGTAATGGAGTGAGCCAAAATGGAAGCAGAATACACCAGGAAAAGGCAGGGTAGAATAGCTGTTTCATATGGAGAAGAAATGTTTGGAGGAATTACCACAGAGATGGGGACAAGTGGGTGGAGAAGAACCCATATCTCATCAGACCTGAGATAAAGAGAGAACAACATACATAATTAGAAGGGTAAAAATTATCTTAATTAATGTATAGAGAAACAGGAGGGAAGGGGAAGGGATAAAGGAGTGAGCCACTGGGGGACTAAGGGAAGAAGAGAAGGAAGTGTGGGTTAAGAGAAAGAAGGACAAGGATAAGAAAAGGAAGAGAAAGGAGGGATAACTAGAGGAGAGTATATATCAAGGGATGAGATGAGGAGATTAGGGAATTAAGAAGTAAAATGGCACACTTGGAATACAAGGATGGGAATTTAGGAAGGTGAATAGAATAAGAATTGAAAGGGAAAGGAGAAGGGAATGACCTTTGGAAAAGGGGGACAATTTGGAAATAAGAGGGCAAGGGGAGAAGATAAGGGAGGATTTTTGAAAAGAGGTGTCAATAGAATAGGTATTGGTCAAAGGAAATTGGATATCTGAAGATGAATATGAAAGAAAGAAAGGAAAAGGGGGACAAACAGTGAGAAAGAATAGAGTAGATGGAAATGCATAATTAGTAACTCTGACATTGAGTGTAATTGGATGAATTCAAACATGGGGAGAAAATGGATAACAGAAAGAATCAAACCCCAGGACCTAACCCTCATGTTATCTACAAGAAACACATTGAAAATGAGAGAAACATAAAGTGAAGGTGAGAAGCTTCAGCATAATATACAAGGCTTCAGCTGATCCAGAGAAGGCAGGGCTAGCACTCATGATCTCTGACAGAGCTGGGGCTAAAATGTATAGAAATGAATAGGATGAGTATACTATGTTGAGGGCTGGTACTAAGGCGAATGAAGTATTATCAGTATTATACCTGTATGCATGAAATGGTATAGCACCCAGATTTTTAAAGGAAAAATTAAATGAGATACATATGAAAATAGAGAACAAAATAATAATAGTGGTATACTTTAATTTTCTTCTCTCAGAACTAGGTAAATCTAACCCAAAAATAAATAAGAAAGAAGGTAAGAAGATGAATAGAATCTTAGATAACATAAATAAGATAGCTATCTGGAGAGCCCACACACACCTGCATGAAGTTAATAGCAGAGCTAAGCCTGAACATACCTATAATCCAAACATAATTTCTGGTGAAACAACAATGGCTTAGTCAGTATAGTTATTCTGCTAATGTCTTACTTCAATGCTCACCATACTAGGGAGGTAATCCTGCATCCCTGAGGGGTTGAGCACTAGAACAAAAGTTACACTGGGTATGACCAAGCTGGAAAAACTTGTTTCAAAAAGAACAGGATCTTGGCAGCAGATCGTCTCTGCTGCCTAAGGGCCAATTTAGCAAAATATGATCCTGGTGATATATGTTAACAAAGAACCAGACAGGCTAACGTAATTAAATTCAATGTTGATAGGAACATGGAGAAATGGATCTAATATTGCATTGCTAGAGCAGCTGTTAATTTTTTTTTTAAGAAAAAAAGATGGTAATACACATTAAGAACTGTAAAGTTATTCATGACCATTGACCTAGCGAGCTCAGAACTAATATTAGGCCATAAGGGCATTATTGAGAAAGTAAAAAGCTGAGTTTTTATGAAAATATTCATGGGAGCTTGGTTTGTTATGACAATATAACTGGAAATAACACAAAAGCAATGAATGAGAGAAATGGCTGAATAGATTGTGATATTTGAATATAATGGATTGTATTATGTTATTAGAAATGACAAATATTGGAAAAATAAGAGACAAAAAGAGAAGAAAAGAGAATAAGAGTAATATACTCCATGATTATATTAAAAAACAAAGCCAAAAAAATAGAAGGTAAAAAGTATCCAAGTAAAACAAATCCAAAGAGAAGTCAAAAGCAGAAATGTTTTCTAGCATACATATATAAATTACATATTTTTAAACAAATTGAAAACAATGTGGAGCTTGTGGTTTTGTGGTTTTGCACATACTCTTTTAGTGCATTTGTTTAGTTAAATGATTTTTGGTGGTGGTAGTAGTTACTAAGTATATAATCAAAAAAAAGAAAAGAAAAGAAAAAGAAAAATGCGGATTTGTGAGATAAAATGCCTTGTGTGAGAAACAATGAGGAGGCCAGGGTCACTAGACTACAGAGTAATTGAAGTGTAAGAAGGTTGGAAAGCTAGGACAGGATCAGGTCATGAAGGATTTTTGTATCTTATCCTGGAGGCCACCAGCATTTATTGAGTAGAGGAACCCCTTGAAGGGGGGTTTTCCAATAAATTGAAGAACTTGGGGTCTTATTATACCCTTTGGTGAATAAAGGAAAAGAAGGACAATTGATTGGCTTACATGGAGTCAAAGGAAGGAGGAGTTCAGCTTACCTGGGAGAGGCTTTTAAAACAAACTTCTAAAACAAAAAGGGCATTTAAGATTTGATTATATATATTATTATCTAGGCTGAGATCATTGAGTAATTGAAGATTTATTGCTCAATCTAGGGAGAAACCTACTAATCCTAAGTAGGGTGATTCCCCAGCTACCCAAGGGTTACATAAAACAACATATCAAAGGATTAGTGAATTAGAGCATGTTTGTAGCCACTAGGGATCCATTACTCTGGATTTTCTGAGAAAATACCAGCACTGGCTCTAGGGGTCAGAAGAATCTGAATTCTAAACTGGTCTTAGATACTTACTTGCTGTGTGACTCTGGGCAAGTTGTCTACCAAGAAAACCCCAAATGGGGTCATGAAGAGTCAGACGAGTCTAAATAACAATTCTATAAATCCTTAGAGTTTTAATTAAAACTAAATTGCCTAAAGAGAATTGCCTAAAGCAATGAGAGGTTGAATGACTTCCCCAAAGGAACAGGCAGTATGTGTCAGAAGGGAGAGATCTCTATTTAGCCTCTCCTGTACACATTTTCTTATTCTAACATATATTGTTTGCTTCTCGCTATCTTCTTCTTCCTCTCACAACACCTCCCCACCAAGGGCAAACATGGAATCATTTTTCACCTTTGTTTCAGCAAAGTGCCATACATTTAGTAAATGCTTAATCAATATTTATTGAATTGTATTAACACAGATAAAAAAGTTAAATGTACATAAATGTATTATTTAATTATTCTTGACAAAACTTCATGCATCATAGTCTACAACAGCTCCAACCTGGTTCTTTCTAGTCTGGCTAGTTGATTCCTTTATCCCTGATCCTTGGTGTTGCTCAGTGTAGCTATGTCCTTGGGTTCCAAATTGAAATAGCTATGTCTACAGTTATCTGAGCTCTAATTGATGGTTTTATATTCCCCTGGACTCTACCAGCACTTCTTTATGAGACCCTCTCTCTCTCTATATATATATATATATGAATAAATTGCTCTAAATGACTGATCAAATTTTTTAAATTTAGTTGACCATGCTTTCCTAGTCCATTCTAAATCACCTTATTGAGTGATAATAGTTTCTCTGAAAGTGTTATTTTTCTCTTTGTGCTCATTCCCACCCCCCCCATCCTACCTCCAACTTAGTTCCTACACATAGGCTTAAGTTTAGAGGTCTATTGGTCATTAGCTAGCTTCTTTATCCAGCCTCAGTATTCTTGCTAATATCTTCAGTCTCCATGAAGGTATCCTCCATACCTGAAACAGACTCTCATTTCTTTTCCAATCCCACCTGCTGGAGTCTTTCCTTCAAGAGCCAGTTCAGATGCTTCCTCTCTTCTCAAACCATCTTAGGCAGTCCTTGTCCAGATGAAAATAATCTCTCCATCGAATTTCTCATAGCACTTTGCTTAAGTCACTCCTTTTTTGTATAATAGAATAGAATGTATAATAGAAAAGAAATAATAATTCTAGAGCTGGAGGAGTTAAAAAGTCCAACTGTTTCATTATTATAATAATAAAAATCAAGTTGTCCTTCAGTTGTTTCAGTTGCATAGGACTCTTTGTGATCCCATTCAGGCTTTTCTTGGCGAAGATACTAGAGTGGTTTGCCATTTCCTTCTCCAGCTCATTTTATAGATAAAGAAAACTGAGGTATATAGGGTTTAGTGACTTGTCCAGAATGACATAGTTAGTGAGTGTCTGAGGCCAGATTTGAACTCTGGAAGATGAATCTTCCTGACTCTAGCCCTAATATTCTATCCACAGCTAGTATATGTCTGTGGGTGGATTTAAACCCAAATCTTCCTGTGTTCACATCTACTGCATCCCCTATGAATGAGAAGACTGTTGCACAGAAAAGTTAAGTGGTATATCCAAAGCCACACAGCAATTGTCAAAGAAAGAATTTGAACCTAGACCCTTCCTCTGATTCCAGGACCACTGCTCCCTCCACTCTACCCCACTGCCTCTTAATAATTTTTTTGTACTTGCCTTTCTCTCCATTAGATTTTCAAACCCTCAAGCCATAGGGTCTGTGTTGTATTTCTTCATCCCTTACTCCCAGGATATGGCCTCTTACAAAGCTGATGCTTCAAAAATATTTGCTGAATTAGACTGAGAATTTTTTTAAACCCTTACATTCTGTCTTGGAGTCAATACTGTGTATTGGCTCCAAGGCAGAAAAGTGGTGAGGGCTAAGCAATGGGGCTTAAGTGACTTGCCCAGGGTCACAAAGCTAGGAAGTGTCAGAGGGCAGATTTGAACCTAGGACCTCCCATCTCTAGGCCTGGCTCTCAATCCACTGAGCCACTCAGCTGTCCCTGGAATTAAACTGAATTAAATTAAAATCAACACTCATATTTTAGAACCTTATAAACAAGTTCTAATCAAGCCTTAACAAATGTGGAGAGTAAGCATTTCTCTATGGGACACAGAAGATATTCCTTACTATAATATTTTATTCTTATATCATACCCTTCATCATCATCATCATCATCATCATCATCATCAAAAACAAACAACCAACACTACTCATTCAGCATTTTTTGCTTATTGAAAAGTACTAGGCACTGAGGAGTCTTGTATGGAATTCAGTTAGACATTTATCTCTTTCTGTGCCATACAGAGGAAGCCTGGCATAATGGCTAGATGGCTGAACGTGGAGTTATGAAGAAATAGTTCTGAATTTGGACTCAGAGGACCTGGATTCAAAGTCTAGCCCTGCCATGTGACCATGGGCAAGTTGCTTAACGCCTGGGATAGTGATTGCCACATCTGAAATCTGCAGTGTTTGAACTAGATAAATTCATATTGTTTTATGGATTTCTATGGCCAAATAATTCATCACCAAGTGGTGAGGAGTGTCTCTGTATTGAGGTAAACTGATCCTTACTTAGAAAGAAAACTGAGATTATTCCTGGAACCATAGTTGAAGTCTTTCCAACATGATAGAACCCACCATAGCTCATGATCCCCTGGGGGAGTCTTTGAGAACACAGGGTCACCTCCATGCTAAGATGAGATAATAGAGTAAGGCAGCTTGATAATAGAAGAAAAATGGAATAACCTGCTAGAGGTAGACAGGAGTAATCAAATACAAATTGTATTTATAAAATCATAAAAGTGCTAAAGTAGGAAGGAAACAAGGAGAATGTCTAATCTAACTATCTCACTTTATTGATGAGAAACTGATTCCTGGTTCAACTTTCTTTCCACTTTATGTTGCAACAGAGTAATTAATTTTTATTATAACCTGGCATGATTTTTCTGCAAAATATCATCATCCTTAATGCAAGAATTCAATGATTACAAAAGAATTCCATTTATAAAAAATATTTCTTGTGCCCTTCCCCCCTCAAAAAAACCACTTGATCATTATGCCACATCTCACATTCTTTTTTTTTTTCTTAAAAAAAAACACAACAGAACTCTTACATTCTGTCTTAAATTGATACTAAGTGTTGATTTCAAGAGTAAGGGCTAGGCAATTGAGATTAAGTGTTTTACTAAGGATCACACAGCTAGGAAGTGTCTGATGCTATATTTGAACCCAGAACCTTCCATCTCCAGGTCTGGCTCTCCATCTACTGAGTCACCTTACTTCCCCAACTCCCAACATTCAATAAATTCCTGGGCTGCCTATTACTTCCAGGCTCAAATAAAAAATACTCTATTTGCCATTTAAAGTCCTTTATAACATAGTCCTCTCCTACATTTCCAGTCTTCTTAAACCTTTCTGTTTGTCATATAGTCCTCAGTTTAAAGGCACTGCCTCCTGGCTATTGCATGAATAAGGTACTTCCTTGCTAAGCTCTGGGCATTTTCTCTGGCTGCCTGCCATTTATGGAACACTCTCCCTCCTCCAATCCAACTATTAACCTTCCTGGCTTCCTTTAAATCCTAACTAAAATCCAACTTTTACAAGAAAACTTCCCCAGTCTTTCTTAATTCCAGTTGTTTCCCTCTGTTCATTATTTCTTATTTACCCTAGACATAGCTTGCTTTGCATATATTCATTGTTCCCCATCATAAACTCCTTCAGTGCAAGAGCTTACAATTTTTTTTGTCTCCTTTTGTACCTAGGTGCTTAGCACAGTGCCTGATATATAGTAGGCATTTAATAAATGTTTATTGTTTGAGTGAATGATTTTTACACTCATATAAATAATTCCTTTCTATTTTATGAATAAACTAATAACTCCTCTTCCTAATTTTTAAAGGTGAGTTTTTCTAAGGTTCTGACCTCGAACTGTTTCTCCTTTGGCTTGGCAATCTCATTTATTCCCATGGTTTTAACCATCATCTCTATGTAAATGACTAAATTTTTATATACTTCCCTGACCTTTCTAAGTAGTTCTTATTCCTGTGTCTCCAATTTTCTATAGGAAAGCTCCACGTCAAACTCAACCTGACTCAAACCAAGAATATTTCCTCCCCTTAAACCTGTTATTCTCTTTCATGTTCACTATTCCTGCTTTGGGTACCACTAGTCACCTTTCTTCTACCTTTTGAAACCTTGCTGCTTGCTTTGATTCTCCTTTTTCCTTCAAATCTCATATTCAAATTGTCATCAATTCCTGTTGATTCCACATCTGTAACGTCTCCTTACATCATAGGGGAAAAACAATTGCCTAGATACTTAAATTTAATTTGTTGTTGATTATGCATCTTAAAAATGTCTACATAAATAATAAATTTGTTGGATTTTACATTGTTTTCATTACAAAACCAATCCCCCCCCTCCCAAGCAAATCAATTTCATAGTTAGTGCTCACCGCAGCAGTAGACAATTTATGCTGACATTTGATACCTGCTGGCTACTGTTCCCAATTATGCCAGATTGCTGGAGAGCAGGGTTGTTGAAATAACAGTGGCAATGGTGCAATCAGATTAGTTAAGATTCTAGGAGTGTATTGGGCTTGGTTCAGTGAATCATCAAATTTCCACCATAAGCAGAATAGTGACATCTCTTCTTTTAGGGGGTTAACTTCTTATCTAGTACTGAAGTAACACGTTAATTCAATGTAAAGTTGCATCTTTGGATGTGTGACTGGATTTGCCCAGCGGCTAAAAACAAAATCAAAAGATTATAGAGAATGTGAATAAAAAGCAAACATCAAAACTTATGATCAAAACTTATACTAACACAGCCATAATAGATGATGCTAAAAGAGTGCCCTCGAGGCAGATCATGTGTTATATTTGTCCAGTGTCTTACAAAGCAAAAAGGAAACAGTGAGATCACCTCCTCAGGTCCTCTTCTCTTCCAGAACTGACTCATGACTGCTGGGCAGGGCTGAAGTAGCAAAACAAAAAGGCCAGAAGTTGTGTACACAATATAAATTCTTCTGGGACCAGGGGGTAAGCCTTCTTTTCTGTGAGAGTCATGACCTAGTCAAAGGGTGGGACAGAAGCAGGTTGAGGGAGAGAAGAAGAAAGAGAAAAAGGGAATTTGGCCAAAGAAGTGCTGCCATTTCATTTCCTGAAAGTCTTATAAGAGAAGTAGGATTGTAAAATTAGGACAAAAAGACTATTAACAGATCTTTTTAAACACATGGATCTTGAAAAAAATATATATGTAATTACTCTCCTTTGTACATTTCAAAACAGAGTGTATTTTAGATGTCACACCACGATCCAAACTCAGAGTCCCTAAAAATAGTGGGGGGAAAAGCTCTTCTTTATTATGGCTCAGGCGTGCTCATCACCAATTTCCTTCTGCAGGCGATAAAATTGCCTTGAAGTCTTGGATGGCATCATCTGCAGGAATGAATAAACAGAGCAAAAAGATTTCGCAGAAACACAAAAACCCAAGAGCAAAAGACTTACATCTGGGAAATTATCAGAATAGCCTAAAAAAAGAATAGAACTACCATTTAGTCATCTTATGTCTATACTGCTCATATTTCTATTCTTCTTACATCACTGAAATCCCTGGATAAATAAAATAGCTTAAGTAGCACTGATAACGGGATTGGGCTGCATCAATAGCCTAGCCCTAGTTTTACATCAACAGGATAGTTTTTCAAATACTGCATAATAGTATTCCCTGAAGTTCACATATTGCAACTAAGGTCATGTCAGGTGTTTTTGACTCCCCCAAACCCTTTTTTCCCTCCTCAAGCTTCTTGTGCTTTCCCTTCCCTTTCTCAGTTGAGTATAGCCCCTTACTTTACTAAGATAATTAAGGCCATTCCATGTGAGCCTCCGTTTCTCACTTCTACACCTCAAACTCCCTGGATATCATCCTTACCATCTCCTTTTTGCCTCAGCCTCTGATCATGAGGTGACCCTCCTTGCCAAGGTTAATCCTTCTACAATGGTTTCAGCCTTAATCATCAATCTTTTCCCACTAATCATCAACCTCCCCCATTTCCTCATTCCTTCCCTATTGCTTTCAGATATAGCCAAATCACCCACATCCAAAAAGTAAAATCCCTTATTAGACTCTCCAGTCACTTCAGATTATACTATACCTCTCCTTACTTTCTTAGCCAAACTAATAGAAAAAGCTGTCTATATTTTGCCTCTATTTCATCATTTTTTCTGGGTTTAATTAGCATCTCTAAATAGAAGAGGCTTAGATCTATTTATACATTTCCATTATCTCCACATTTAATTCCACATCACCGGCTGCCCATTGGACATTTCAAACTGGATGTCCCAGAAGCATCTCAATTCCGACAAATCCAAAGAGAATTCGAATTGTCATCAATAATTTAGTAAGTGCTTATTATGCACCAGCAATTGGGCTAAGTTCTGGGAATACAAATACAAGCAGAAAGGGTAGTAGTCCTTGTCCTCAAGAAGTTTACATTCTAAAAGGAGAAAGTTGCTTCCTACATGAAGGGAATTATAGAGAAAAGCCTGTGGGGATGAGTCAGCAGTATAGCCTAAATCAGAAGAAAGAGGAATGACATCATCAAACCCATCCTTCTACCAAACTTCCCTATGTCTATTGAAATCATCAGCATTCTTCAACTTTCCCAGGTTCATAATGTTGGCATTATCCACAACTCCTTGCTCTGTCAGACTACATAGACAATCAGTTACCAAATCTTGCCATTTCTATCTCTAAAACATTTCTTAAATCTGATTCTCTCTAATCATACAGGTGCTACTTTATGTCAGGCCTCTTCCAAACATCATAGTGAATGGCTCCCAGTTGGTCTACCTATTCAAGCTGCTCTCAACTTGTCTTTTCACTACCTCTGAAGTGATTTTTCTCAAGTCCAGATTACATGACACTCTCCTACTCAATCAACTCCATTGGCTTCCAATGGTTCCCTATTGCCTCTCAAATAAAATATAAACTGGTCAATTTGGCTTTTAAAGTCCTCCACAGTCTGGCCTCAACCTGCTTTTTTCTGCCCGATGATGAATTCATCCCTTTTCTGTACTCTACAGTCCAGCTAAATTGCCTTATTTTCTTCACACTCCATCTCTCACCTCTTTGCTTTTGTACAGGCTTTGTTCTATTATAACTATACTGCAACTTCATTTCATAAAATCCTACTCTTTTTTCAAAATTGCTCCAGGACTACATTTTTAAAATAAATTTTATTTTTTCAATTAAGTATAGAAAAAATTGTGACAATTGTTTTCTTATTTTTTGCAATTCAGATTCTCTCCCTTTCTCCTTCTCCCTGCTATAGTAAGTAGTCTGATATAGGTTATACCAGTCCTTTCATGCAATCCATATTACAATATTTTCCATTTTGTGATAAAGACATATCACATACATAATAAAAAGTCCAAGAAGGATGGCATGATGTGATTTGAATCAGATTCTAACTGTTCCTTCTTTGACTGTGTTTGGTGTTTTTGTTATCATGATTGGCATTATCTTGTTTTGTGTGATAAAAGTTTAGTCCTTCACAGTTGATCATCATACAATATTTCTGATACAGTGTAGACTGTTCTGGTTCTGCTCACTTCACTTTGCAACAGTTCATATAAATATTTCCAGGTTTTTCTGAACTCATCCTGTTCATTATTTCCTATGGCACAATAGTATTCCATTTACAGCCATATACCATAGCTTGTTCAGTCATTCCCCAATTGATTAACACCCTCCATCCAATTTCCAACTCTTCGTCCCTATAGAAAGACCTGCTAAAAATAATTTTGTACTTGTAGGTCCTTTTTCCAACTCTGATCTCTTTGGGATATAGACCCACTATTGACATTTCTGGATTAAAAGATATGCATAGTTTTATGGCCCTTCAGTCCTGGTTCCATATTGCTCTCCACAATGGTTATATCAGTTTATAATTCTACCAATGGTGCATTAATACTCCAATTTTCCTATATTTTCTCCAACATTTATCATTTTCCTTCTTGGTCATATTTGCCAATCTGATAGGCATGAGATGGTATCTCAGAGTTGTTTTAATTTGCATTTCTCTAATTAATAATAATTTGGAGCATTTCTTCATATGGAGATAGATAGCTTTAATTTCTTCATTGAAGAACTATTTGTTCAGATCCTTTGACCATGAATCAAATAGGGAATGAGACCACTTTCAATGTGAAGTCTTTCCTGATTTACTCAACTGCTAAGAACTTCTCTCTCAAACTACCTTGTATTTAGGCACTATGTATTTATTTATGTTTTTCAAATATAATTTGGTATTTTTTGTCAAAATTAGTAAAATTTTATTTAAACTTTAATAAAATGAAACATATGAGGCAGCTTTGTGTTGCCTGAAAAGAGTTTGTGATATACCAATTAATATAAAAATAATGCCAAATAATAAAATGTTATAAATGTACTTATAAATGTCATTATTTGATACAATAAAACCCATTGGAATTTTGCATCAGCTATTGGGGTCAGAGGGTGGAGGGAAAGAACTTGAATCATGTAACCATGGAAAAATATTCTAAAAAAAATTAAATGTCAAAAAAGTAAGTGTCATTATTCATTGTATTTGTATCTCCAGTGCCTTAAACAATGCTTGGTACAGAATAAGCCCTCAATAAATATTAGTTAATCAGTCAATTGATTGATTGACAAGTGTTATATTCATAATCTGGGAAATGATGGATGCCACCTTGACGGACAGGGATGGCATTTGGAAGACTCGGAATGTTCCCAGGTGCCCTGAGCCAGAGGCAATCATCGGTTGGCCCCACGGTATAAATACCCCTGACAGACACTTTAAGGAGAGGCTCTCTCTGGAGATCTCTGGATAGGAGTTTCTGGACTGGGAAATCTCTGAGTGGGTGGTGAAGGGTGGCAGGGAGGTCTAAGAAAAAGAGGGTAGGAATAAATCTGAATATTTCCTGATAGACTGTGAGAACTAGTGCATCACCAACACTGGTAGTGAGAAAGCTGAGAGAGTAAGATCATCAATACAGCTGTATCAATAGCTTCCCCATTCTCTGGCTTGGCTGTGGCCAGGTCTGGCCAGAGGTAGTGGGAGTGAGTAAATCTCCAGCTTCCACGTGATCAATAGCTTCCAGTCCTGACTGTCAACTAGTTTATAGATAATAGATCAATAGGGTCTCCAATCCCCAATCCTTGTCCTTGTTATCCTTTCCCTGTTTATAGATAGTGTTCAACAACAAGTACCTTCCTGAATGGTCTTTATATCACAACCCTTGGGAAAGGAGTCGAACACAGTCAGATCCTAAACGTTATCCAAGGCAAATCAGTAGCCCAATACTAATCTATCCAACCCCAGCTTGGACCTGGAAAGGTTACCCATCTATCTAACCTCTCGAAGATTCTTGCTTGGGCAGCTATTAGAAAGAAGGGATAACTTACAGCAGCAGTCAAGAGTATTAGGAGTAAGTGTTCCTCCATCAACTGCAGCTGAGGAGAGTACAGATAGATTCATCAACATCATTGTACATCTATACATCTCCTTTGGACCTTTTATTTGTAACACAAGTCAAATGAATCTTTAGAGTTTTTTCTGACTAAATCTTTTCACATATTTAAGTTCATCTGAAAATGATATTTCTGAATGCAGTTCATTTCTCTTCTCTCTCCAAATTACAGTTTCATCTTCATCTTGTCACTGTGCATTTGTTTTCAAGTGCAATTAAGGACTATACCAGAGAATGAGCAGCACAGGTGTTGCCACTCATAGGAGTGGAAAAAAAAAGGTACAGGCATGCCCTGCCTTGCATAATATTGTCCCAACCAATGTCACTTTACAAAAACACCATTTAGAGCATTATAACCAAAATCCAGTGTTAGGGTGTGAATGCCACTTATAACATTACCTAAAAGGTGTCCTTGGATACAAATCAGGTGGTCAACAACTAGCTGACAAAAGCTATCATTTCATCCCCAATAAATAATGTTAATGACCCAGAATGTCAGTCTGCCTATTACTCACCACATGTGAATAAGTCTTGTTTAAATGGAATTAGTCAGTATTGTGACTTTGCCAAACAATGTGCTTTTGCAGAATGAAATTAATAAGAGTGAAATAGAACAAACTGACCAATCTACTGCTTTTTGGGGACCACTCAGAAACAAGAGGACTAATGGAAGGTCCTAGCACATTGGATGAAAACCCTATGAAGGTTCATGGGAGGATATATTGGGATGACAACATGTGAATGGGTAATAATATGTGTTATTGGTGAAAGTACCTACCTCGGAAAGCTCACAGATTCTTTGAAGCAACCAATAACATTAAGTAGGGAATATCTCTATGCATTTGTTTCACTGTGACTCAAATGATAAAAAAAATTTTTTTTAATTATGCCCCTTAATATGGTCGATATTCAACTCGTTATCTTTATTTATTCATTAACATTTTTATTGTTACTACTATTTAGGTTTGCTGTTATTATATTACTAGCTGTCTATATGAATTCTATCGTTTAATAATAATTTTTAAAATTTCTTCAGCATTTATTTAGAGCCTACCATATACGAGCTTCTATGGGTGATTCAAGAATGCATAAGACATTTATTTAGGACTTTAGAGTTAATAAAACTTTGTGTGTTTTGTATTTGTAGTTTGTATTTTCTCACTGGATCATCACAAAATACTCTATAAAGTAAACATTAGTCCAAGTCTTCTAATCTGAAGGTTCAGCATTCTATCCACACTTCCTTTCCATTAAGTGCAAGGCATATTGGAAGCACTTTATGAGTGCTTGATCTAATTTGACTTTTAAAAGTTTATCTTCTAGCAAACACTGCTTATCATTCAGTTGTTCAGACATGTCTCTTTGTGGCCCTGTGGACTATAGCATACCAATACTATCCATGTTTTTGTTTTTTTTTTTGTTTTTTTTTAGCGAAGATACTGGAATGATTTCTCATTTCCTTCTCTGGTGGATTAAGACAAACAAAGCTGTCTTGCTCACCTTTGCATAGATAGTAAGAGTCTGAGGTCAGATTTGAACTCCAAGCCCAATGCTCTATCTACTGCACCTCCTGGTAGCTGCCATTACAACTTTACTGTTCAATAAATTTTACTCAAGTATTTTAATAGTTCCTGTGACTTTAAAAAGATTGCAAATGCCTCCCACACTATATGGTTCTCAGGATTTTTAATTTTAATTTTATCTATAGTTTCAGTGTTATAGGGAATTCTTAATAAGAAGGTTCTCTAATGTAGACTGGACTTCTCTATATGTCAGAGGCTAAACTTGAATCTCTAGGTCTTGCACTCCAAAACCAATTCTCAGTTCTCTTCATTAAACCTTAGCTATCTTTTATCCTCAGAAATATGGGAAGAAAAGTTGAAACAAAGATAATTAAAATGAATTAAATTGTCAGTTCTAAAGAGCACAATATTTACTAATATATGCTAGTTAGTTGATTCATTTTGACACTAAAAAGAAAAAGAAGAAATCTTTGTAGCTTAAGGGTGCTCTGGAATCTGAAGCAATGTTGGAAACAAAAACAACTCCTTGGTCATGGAAGTTGGTCACAATCAACTATATTAAAGATGACCCAAGTTCTGAAGTAGGATATGACTATTACTGATAACATTTTTAAGAACAAAAGCTGCTATGAAAAAAATACCATCCAATCTTTAACCATTTTTCTAAAATTCAATGAAACTAAAATATATGTAGGATATTTACACAAAGATCACTGTTTTCTTCAAACACATTAAAATAAGTAAAGAAGGAAACAGAATAAATCAGCACACTCACATGCCAGTTTAAGCTGAATTTTGCCCTCTAAGAGAAGAGCTTCCAAAAATGATGGGAAGTTAATGAGACATGTTATGACTAGAAAGCTATTCCATTTGAGTTGAGTTAGAATTCTAGGACTGGTCTTTTTCCATTTCAATTGATTTGCCTACCTTTTCCATTTTCTTTTAATTTTTGCATAACTCTTACACTATTCTAGAGAAATTTCATGAAATGATGAAAGCTCAAAGAATAAAATGAGATCATTGTGATCAATTCTGCTACAGGCAAGTTAAATGCTGATTAGCCACTTACCATAAAGTGTTATTACAAATTTTGACTTTATGCCAACAAGTACTTTATGTACCCAAGCCCTGCCAAAAGCAGTCACTGGGGACAGAATGATAAATGCAGAAAATAGAAAGAATCATAAAATCTTTGTCCAAATAAAGCTGGCTAAAGAGCCACAGTGGATGAAGAAATTTCATAGAATGTTACAAACACACCTCCATGGTCGTATAAATTTATAATCTAATAGAAGATGGTACCAGAGTAGAGAAGGAAGACTCGCTAGTGAGAAGGAATAAAAGAAAGGATGAAGAGAGTAGAATTTCTTCAGAACACCATTTTGCAAATATTAATAGAAAATAATTACCATGTGTATTAGGGTATTAGTGGAAATAAAGCAATTGTAAATCAAATGCTGCTGGAAAAATAGCATCAGATAAGAAGAAAAACCCCAAAGCTTGCTCTTAAAAAGTTAGGAGCTTCCAGCCCTAGAGACCTCCAGTGAACAAACAGGCAGTTTGTGCATTCAGGAACTTAATAGCCTACGTTAGCAACAAATGTCACAGAGAACTGAAGATCTGAGTTTCAGCAAATATGGAAGGTGAAAGAAATTATCCTGTGACCCTTAGAGACTGTGCATTGTTTGCATTCCATCCAAAGTCAACTAATAATCGCAAGTATGCTAAATGTAAATTGGTTGCCCTTTAAGAAAAAGGATAGGGCTGTATGACCATCATTCTACTTAATTTTTTTTTTCCAACAAATTGTTCTTTAATCAATTTTGTATTCTGAAAATGAAAATACAACAGGCAGAAATTCTCTCACTACAAAAAATAATAAAAGAGATACAAAAAGTAATTTAAAAAATATACAAAAGTCATACAATTTCCCATGAGCCAAGATGGAAAAATAAATAATAATTTCAACTCAATTGGAAAGCAAGTTCTTCAGGCTAGTTAGGTGATTTGATAATAGCATACCAACACCAATGTTTATGAAAGTGACTAATAACTATTTTGAAGACCAGTGATTCCTCCCCCACCCCCAGAAATGATTATTTTTAGAACCTAGCTTTATGTTTCTAAAAGTCATTATTGCTAGGCTAGGCAGGTTTAGTTATATAAACAATTAACTATATTTGAGATGCGTTTCTGTTCCAGTGGCCTTAGCTCTGGGGTTTACATGTTCAATATCCCACAAATCGGATCCCTTTGTCTCATTTTGCCTCACCTAGAGTAGACTGTTGAGGATAAAAGGGTTTCTAGTTCTTGTGTAAGCACAAGAAAACAATGAATATCAGCTAGAGGATAGCCTTTATTTTACTTCACAGAAAAAATAAAACACAAGGACTCAAAATAGCTCATAAATAATCACCATAATTCTCTGCCAATTTCTGATGAGAGCCACTATTAGTCCAGACCTATATAATCTTCCCACTTTTTATTACTAATGAGTTTGGGATTCTGCAGAGGTTCTTCTTCATGCTTTAATGACTTTCACCTTTGACTCAAAGAACTATTTAGTCTTCTAGCACTATGATAAGAGTTTGACCCATCACCAGAAGAGAAACTATTTTTTCCTTTTTTTAACAATTTTTTCCAGATTACATGTAGATATAATTTTAATAATTTTCTGATATGTTGTGATTCATGTTCTCTCCCTCCCTTCCCCCTGCCAGAAATGAGCTAATATTGTTTCATTTATGTTTTTTGTTTATGCCAGAAAGCCAATTGTGTTTTCACAATAATTCATGGCAGAGCTGGAGTTAAAATCCAAGTTTTGGTTCCTCCACATTATGGCTTGTTCTTTTCTCCCCAAGTCCCAGAGCATATGCTTGATCCTTTGTCCAATATTGTGAATAACTAGATGTCCACCCTCTTTCTCTAGAAGGGTGGGTTCCAGAAGTCCAGGGTTAGGAACTCCCTCATCTTCTATGTAGGATGCCATGGCCCATGACTCCATCCTTTCCAAGGGCCTCCTGTTCGAGAGATTCAGCCATTGCTTCCCTCTACCATATCTCAGGTCATGTAACTAAAACATACCTCTAACTCAAGGCTGCCATTTACAATTTTGGGATATAGGGAGGGACAGAACCACTGTTCCCTGGACAACTCTTGATGGATATAATAAAAAATGGTCTTAAGGTGTAATAATGGAAATCCTTTGATATGCAGACCATTCTGTGTTATTAACAAAAGACAACCTTAAGCAGAAAATTTTGAATTCCTTCCCTCATTTATAACTCAGAAATTTTAAATCTTCTAGAATTTATCTTGGAAACAACTTTAAAATATCACATATTTTACTATTGCCCCTCCTAAATTCTCCATTTATTTCAATTACTATACTGGATTTGTTCCTTCATTACTATTAAAATAGTAATGGTGTAAGGTGCCACTCACAAATATCTGTCTTTTGACCCCACTCACAAAAACCTAAAGAACTTTATCATTTAAATAATTTTGTTTCCCCTAAAAGGACCACTTCTTTCTTGCAAGCACTCAAGCTAATAAGAAACAGAAAGATTTACACAACGAAACAGCTAGAACTCATACCTAAGCCTATAAGTAATAAGTAAAACTTGGCCACTTCTTACAGGCATCTGTCTATCATCTATCTATCTATCTATCTATCTATCTATCTATCTATCTATCTATCTATCTATTCCTTCCAACTCATATTATTACTCAGTGTGCCTCAGGGCAACTAGAGTATCAACCATCTCCTGTCCTGGATGTAAACAATCTATAGAACTAAAAACACAAAGAGCAAGGTTTGGCACTCTATCACTGCATTTGGTTCATCACTTGTCTCATTAGGTACAAATTCTTTCCCATGAAGGATGGATTGTATGCAGTAACCTTCATTGAAGGCCTCTTTACCATTCTTGATATATCCTAATCTGGTTTACCACTATTCCCAGATCCACATGGGTTGTTTTCTCCAACTGTCTCTGCTGCTAACTATATTTTAAAGGTTAACCATAATGCTAATGTGTATTTCTTTTGTTTCTTTACTCAATTGTAATAGTAAAGACTGTGTGCTAGGAAGTTTCTACTTCTTCATTTATTCTCTTTTTTTTAAACCTTAACTTCTGTGTATTGGTTCCTAGGTGGAAAAGTGGTAAGGGTGGGCAATGGGGGTCAAGTGACTTGCCCAGGGTCACACAGCTGGGAAGTGTCTGAGGCTGGATTTGAACCTAGG
>NC_058133.1:428525387-428665482 GCF_016433145.1 Gracilinanus agilis | reverse complement strand
GAAGGAAGGAAGGAAGGAAGAAAGGAAAGAAGAAAGGAAAGAAGGAGAGGGTAAATAGAAGGAAGGGAATAAGCTTTATTAAGCACCTACTATAGACCAGATACTGTGTTTTGCACTTGACAAAGATTATCCCATTTTAGTCTCATATGATCCTTACAATAACTCTTGTGAGGCAGATGTCATTATTATCCTAATTTTATAGATGAAGAAATCAAGGTTTTGTCAAGGCTAAATGACTCACCCAGTGTAACTCTGCTAGTAAGTTTTCAAGGCAGAATTCAAACTCAAGTCTTTTGACTCCAAGTCCATATTTCTATACACTATACCATAGAGCAACTAAATTGGCTACACAATGACTTGAATCTAGATAAAATTTACTAGGCATAAATGTAAAGTTCTAAAAAAATCAGCTGTACATAGGCAGGAAGAGAGAAACAGGAATGGATGAAAGATTGTATTAAAAACAATTGAGTATTACAGTGAAATATAAGTTCATCTGAATTAATGGTATGATGTTTTACACAAAAAAAATCTAATGTGGTCTTCATCTGCATTAAAGTTCCATTTATCTCTTTCTTTTGTCATATCACAAATAGAGTGCTTTATTCAGCTTTTAGTAATATATTTTAGGAGATATATTGACAAACTAGAATGTACTCAGAATACTCAAGAGTCTTTTGAAGGAACTAGAGATATCTTACCTGCATAGATATCAGAGACATGGAAGTTGTCTTCAAGTATTTGAAAAAATATCACATGGAAGAGGATAATTAAAGTGTTTTTTTTTAATTTGGCTCCAAAAGGCAGTACTAGGAGTAATGGATCAGATTTCCATTTTAAATAAGGAAAAAATATCTTATCTTTTAGACCTGTCCAAAATGTATGATTGGTTACTTCAAGAGATAGTGGAATGCCTATTACTGGATATGATTATGTGAAAGCCTGATAATTAGAAACATTGAGGAGGAGATCCTTGGTTATGGGATCCCAATTACTGAAAAACTTTTAATGAAAACCTAATGATTAGAAATGTCATGGAGAGGATCCTTGGTGATATGTGGGTTGGAGTAGTTGATGGCTGAGGTCCTCTCAGAGTCCAGAATTCTATGATTTTATTATCCTAGATTATAAATTCCTAGAGGATAGAGACCATAAATGTTCTCCTTATTGCATAATCCTTATAGCACCTTGCCAAGAACACTGCCTTCTGTTCCATGGACTCTTAAGTAAACAATAGTTTATGATGATCTCAGTGATAAAAATTCATGCAAATGAAGTGTTGCCTTGTGGACATTTTACAAGCCTTAGAGTTGAATGTTATTAGTGATGCACAATAGCATCTGCAATGTTTTGATACCTACTAAGATGACCATCATGTTGATGAATATTTTCCATGTGACTAAAGACAAGGAAAGCGTTTAAAATTTATAGTTTTTCCTTCATTGTCTATTTCCATCTAGTAACCCATGGAACAGAGCTGGTTATATTTGATTAAACACACTAGACTGAATCTAAACAGCTGATGGATGGTACATGTGCCATCTGCTTGGCAAGTAGACTAGGTTGGGGATGCCTATCTCCAAGCCATTCTGGGAGGTACTAAACATGCATCCTTGCCAGCTGGGTACACTATTCTTCATATTGGCAAGGATAAGGAGGTTTGGAGAGAGCAATCAGCTTGCTGCAGTGGTCTCGGCATTCCCTTCTCCACAGACACAAACCAGAATGAGGAATAAAATATTGACTGAGAGGCCATTTCAGCTGGCTCATCTCCATTTCTTGACCAGGAGCAGAGTTATAATTAATGCTTTCCTGGGCCTAAAGGCTAAGTCAGATGATATGTAAAAATAGAAAATGACATATTTATTATAGCAAATAGAAAAATTCTGCCACAAAATGTGAAAATTATTTGAGCCAGTTATAGATATCAGTAAAGCCTCATGATCATTAAAGCCAATGCAGCATGTTCATAGAAATGTCAATTTTTTAGCTAAATCAAGCAATCAACAAATCTTTATTAAGTGACTTCTTTGTGCTAAGAATTATACAAAGTATAAGAGATGATAAATAAATAGACAAGAGAGAGGAAGAGAGAGAAAAAGAAAGATGGATGGATAGATAGATAGATAGATAGATAGATAGATAGATAGATAGATAGATAGATAGATAGATAGATAGACTGATTGACTGATTGATTGATTGATTGATTGATAGATAATGGACAGAGAAAACAAGCAGGCAGTTCCAGTACTCAAAGAACAGAAAAATTTCTTTCAACATTTAGCCAGAGCAAGCATTTTCCAAAGAGGCCAAAAGAGATGATTCTCAAATTCAAAAGTTCTTTGTCCTCATGAAAATGACTTACTAAAAATTCTTTTGTGAATAAAGTTCTTTGGGCCATACAAATTACTAATAATAAACTAGACTTGTCAATATTCACTTAATTTTCTTGTGAATATAGCCATGGGACTTCACTTTTTTCCTCCCAAAGAAATATTCTGATTAGAAGACATCAAAGCAAACTATATGATGGTATAACCTCTAAGTGATTTTAGTACAAAATTTCCAAAGTAGTTCAAAAATGTAAGATTAGCAGAGAAAGAAGTTGGAAACAATGGGTGGCACTTATCAATGAAATGAAAGTGTTGGACTAGATGGCCTCTAATCTCCCTTCCAAGCTCTAAATCTATGATCCTGTGATGACACTGATTCTCGTACTTAGCACAACATGCATCCCACATTTTAGTGATAACCTTAAATTATCATTTTTGATAGGCAGTCACAATATGGCGATGTTCTGTCTAACCTCCTATAGCTAATCTGTTGACTTTTATCTTTTAAAAATTTCTTGAATATATTCTTTTTCTCTTCTGACACTGCTACCACCCTGGTGCAGGCCCTCATTGTCTCATGCCTACACTAATTCAATAGCAGTCTCATTAGTTTCTCTGCCATAAATATTTCTACATTCTAGTCCATCTTCCAATCTAATATCAAAATAATCTTCCTTAAGTATAAGTCTAACCATATCACATACCTTTAATCTAATTCAATAAACTCTAATGCCTCTCTGTTACTACCAGCATAAAACATGAAATCCTCTATTTGATAGTTAAAGCCTTTCCTATCCTGCCCACCATGACCTCTTCTAACATTCTTCTCTTTGTCCCAATACTATGTGGTCCATCAACCCTGGCTTCCTTTTTGCTACTTGAACAAAATACTCTATCTCCTGGTGCTTGGCATTTTCTCCAACTAAAATGCTCTCTTCCTTCCTCATCTCCAACTCCAAAGTTCCCTGGCTTTCTTCAAGTCCCAGATGATATCACATCTTCTCCAGAAAGTTATTCTCAATCCCCCATAATTCTATTGCCTTCCCTTGGTTGATAATTTCCCATGAATTCTGTTCATACATTGATTGTACATGGGTGTTTGCATGTTGTTTCCCCTATTAGATTTGGAGTTCTTTAAAATTTTGCTTCCCTTTGTAACCTCAGAGCTTAGCACATAACAGGTCCTTAATGAATGTTTATTGACTCATTGACTGTTAAAACATTTTCATAAGCATCAGTATTGATTTTTAGTGATATTAGGTACAGAACAAATATGGATAGGCTATTCCAAAGCCAAAAGGAATCACAGAAGAAAACCAAACCATAAACAAATGAAGAGTGAGACAAATGTGTCTTTCCAAGAATATTTGGAGAGAAACAATTAAATTTTGAACATATAAGATTTGTGATTTTTAAAACGATTTCCCTTTGCACATGAAAAAAAAATAGTTTCCCTTGGTTCTATCCTGAAACAAACAAACAAACAAAAAAGACTGGAGGCAATTTCCTTTTCAGTTATTTGTTGAAATTTATGTCCAAAATGTAAAAATATTATGAAATTAAGGTTAGGTCAAGTTTATGAACATATGAAGCCAAAAGATGTGGGTTCAAATACTCTGTTATTTTCTACCTGTGTGATCCTGGACAAGTCATAAAATCTCTCTGGGCTTCAGTTATTTATCTATAAAATAAAGGGAGGAGAATGAGATTATAGACAATCTCTAAAATCCCTCCCAACTCTAAATCTATTATCCTATGATCCTAACTCCAACAGTGAATCAATATTTTTGTTGTTGCTTGTTTTTCCATTTATTTTCATCATTGCACATTCCAGATAATTGATAATCTTTTGCCTATTTCATATAACAGAGGAATGCCAATTGATTTAATTTATGAAACAACTCATTCAGGAAGATTGCTAAGATTTAGTAGTTTTTGGAGCCCAGGAATGAACAGGCAAACCTAGCCCCACAGTTATGATATTGGAATGAAATGACACACTCATAGGAGATCTGACAGTTAAGAGAATGAGATGTACTTAGCTATATCATAAGAAGAACATTAAGAACAAGGAAGGAATGTTAACTGGGATACAGTTGATTTGGCTGAGCAGAGTATTCCTTTGCCATCAATTGGTCATGCTACTGGTCTGTAGTCTAAGACCAAAAAAAGAAGGTCCAGTCCCTCATGGCCTGGAAGCTTTTGTACTTAGGGAAACAGAAAACTCCATCAATGGGTCCAAATCTCAGCTCCCTGAGCTAATTAAATCTTGAAGAAAGTTTCAATATCTTTTGTTTCGAGTTTTGATACCTGTTAAGGAAGAAATTAGCCTAACCTGAGAGTGGGGCTATAGTATATTACTCCCCCATAGTAATACATGAGTTGACATGGAGTTATTGACTACTTGAGGATAAAGAATGATCCCTACCCTTATAGTGATTAAAATCCAATTGGAGAAATGAGACTAAAGTTCATGAAACAAAAGAAGTAGATTATGCTTCAAAAATTTTCTAATTTCATCAACTTCTTGAAGCTAATAGAAGTCTATGTGCACTGTGGAATTTAAAAGTCTCACAGTTTACAAGAGGATCTTATTTAAAACACTTTCTGAGCAATTACTGCATAGCTCCTTTTTCTTTGCCTTGATAACACTATTGGTAAACCTAGGAATGAGGTATCTCCAGCATCCCAGCTCAACTGAATAAAGCAATATAAATGTCAAATATCATTGCCTGTGAAATTTGTCACAGGAGTTCATGGGAGATTATTTATTAATATCAACATAGGTGATAGATATTAATATCTCAAGAGTGCCTGGGTAGTTGTTATCCCTAGACTGCCCTCTTGATAGGAGCCAAAAGCCCTACTTATTTATACTATATTTGATGAGGGTTCAAATATGTAATGAGTCACTTCTTCACAAAGGTGCCACTCTCAGGTTTCATTCCACTCTATCAAACTCTAGTCTCAGCACTTTCATTGACCTCCTTACTGCTCTACACAAGGAAAAAGGTTGCAATAAGCTATATGGATAGAGCATCAACCATTCCCTTCATTCCTCATCAGGGTTTCCCCAAGTATACATCTTTCTCTGTACTCACCTATTATTCCTACTTCCCAAAAGCTACTGAAGTACCTGGAAAACACAGATTCAGTCCCTGGGGAAACCTAAATGTATTCATGCCTTTTTGTAGGGACATTTTCTTAGTATCTTTTTGGGTCCCTGAGAGAATATTAGGCATCTCTGGGTAGAAGATCTTGGAATTTAAAAAAAGACGGGGGAGGCTAGAGGCAGGGAGACAAAGGTATAACCTGACTCATTTGACATTAGTTCTTGAGAGAAAAAAGATAAATAATATGTATACAAATTATATTGTAACATTTCATATGATCCATATCACAAAATATAAAATATGTCATATTTTTATACATTTTTTAAAAAGACCCCTTGCCTCTTTGGGTATCTTTTATGCTCATCCTTAGTGCTCTTTCATATTCCTTTTAACTCAGCATTTATTTTTTAAATAGCTACTAAGTATAAGGTACCATAATACCTCAATTTTCATTGATATTGGTTATAGTCGGTTTCGGTTTTTGTGGATTTTTTCCTCAAAAAATTTGTCTCCGTTTTCATAGGTTGCCTTGCATTTTGTCCACATGCCCACTTGATCTTGATGCTAATTTTGCAAAAATAAAGGGCTACCCATGCATTCTTCTGCTCAGTATGAGCAATACAAATTCATTTATTCATTGAGATAGCAAACGAAAATCAAATAAAGCACATGGAAGAGAATATATATATCTGACTATATGAAATGAATGAGTTCTCTCATTGGGAGTGAGATATCTCATCTCAGTCAAGTAGAAATTCTCAGACATAATCAAGGTAACAACTCCTCTACATGTCAGCTTCTTCCCAAAGTCTTTCCAGATAATGCCTTGATACCTAAGGTCCTTATGGAGGGGAATTCCCCTTCCAAACAATAATCTCTTTCTCCCCTCCTTGCCATCTTTCGTACACCGAAAAGAGTCTTCAGAAATGTAAATACCATATTTAATGTTCATTTATTCTTTACATTAGTCTTTTATATTCATTTTATATTAATTTCTTGTTGTTTTTAGTATTAAACACTATATTCTCTTTAAAATGTGTATTGGGTATGTATTTTGGAGTGTCTAGAATGAATTAATTGGATTTACATTGATTCATATGGAAATAATTATCTCTGTTTTCATTGGTTTGGGATTTTGCAGATTATTTTCTAAGGGATTATTGATGAAAACTGATGTATCACTGTATTGCATTAATTGCTGGAATACAAAGATGAACCTTCACATCTCTTCCATCTCTTCCCTCTTCACACTCAAGGCCATCTCCCTAGTTCAGACCTGCTTAATGCTAGCATGTACTATGGCCTTCTAATTGGATTCTCTGCTTCTAATCCTTTTCCTCTATGGCCTTTCTTTCCTGATGCTGGAAAAGCCATACCTCTAAGGTATAGGTTAATCCATTTTATTCCCCCTTCTCTTTAAACTCCAGTGGCTCCCTATTTTCTCTAGGATAAATATATTATCTATTCAAATTTAAAAACCATTATAATTTTGCTTTGGGTTACCATTTTTTAAATGTTACAAAACTTCCCAGGCTTATCACATATTGCTGTCCTTCATGTAGGCCAGTGGTTCCCAAACTTTTTTCGACTACCACCCCCTTTCCATAAAAATTATTACTTAGCACCCCCTGGAAATTAATTTTCTAAAAATTTTAATAGCAATTAATAGGAAAGATATGTATTAATGTTTCTACCTTTTTCATAAAATATGGTAAAGATAAGTGTAATTAGAAACATTGAACTTTGAAATTATGAAACTATTGAACTCAGAATAGAATGTAATACAAAAAAGTTAAAACATTCGAAATCATCTTAATGAGAAGGATCAACCTGGTGTGCTGCTACCAATTTAGTAATCCTCGGCTCTGTTTTCATCAACAGTAATCTTAAATCACCATGATTGACTATTTGCAATTGGTTTCTTTTTTTTTGTTGTTAATAAATTGGTTACCGCACTGAATCCACGTTCCACTAAATATGATGAAGGAAATGCAATTAAGAACTTTTGAATTACAGCCCATTTTTCAGGATAAGCCATAGGAATCTCCTTTTGCAGCCAGAATTGTTGGTATGCACCAAATGCACCTGTGGCCATCACTGCACCTCTGGATTGCTGCAGCACCCACCAGGGGGTGTTGGTGCCCACTTTGGGAATCACTGATGTAGCCTCTGGTTCGGGTGAATTGGCTTATTTGCAATTACTTATATAAGACTTTCCATCAATTCCCATACCTGGAATGCATTCTCTCTTTGCCTCAAATAGGGATTTATAACCCCAGGGCCTCACAAGGTGACTGGTAGATAAGAGGAACTTAACAAATTATTTTCCATTGATTAGAATTCCTAGCTCCCCTCAAAGTTTTTGAATGAACCCATTCTGATCTCCCAAAATGCAAGTCTCCTCCTTCAGCTCCTGGTATTTACTGTGTCCTAAATCTCATCCAAGAGGAAATTCTCCCAAAGTCTCTAGTGTAGCAAACTGGAGATAAGGGCTCTGATGGTGAATGCCATTTCCTTTCATGTCAGTTCCTTTTTAGAGTCTTTTATTTCAGAAGCCTGAAGTGGGGTTGGTATTATCTGTAAATTTCTCCAAGCTGGAAGTCAGAGGGCCTGGAGCACTTGAAGAGAGTCCCAAGCATAAAGAAGGACAAATTTCTACTCTCTTGCCCTTACCAATTCTGTTTCCCACACCTCATTCAGGTACAGGGAATAGATCTCTAGCAAAGAACTCCATACCTTTGGTTTTGGGACTGGGGTGACATTTTATTTACTTATTCATGTATATGTTGTGTTCTATTTGGGTTTTATGTTAGGAAAACTACTAAAAATCAGAGCTATTACACAGTTGAATGGGCTGCCATTTAGAAGAAGTAGATTTCCTTTCATTTCAGATTTTCAAGTCAAGATTAGGCAGTGGTTCTGGATTCAGCTAAAACAAGCCGGTTGTTAAATTTGTCAGTATAAACATTTATATCCAAGAAATTGGCAACAAATGAGGGCTTGATTTATTTTGCTATTGTTGATTGTCTAGATTTGAGAAAGTATTAATAATAAAAATCAATCATTAAATGAGGAACAAGTTGTTAAACATTTGCCTGCATATCTCTGTCTTGCTATATATCATGACAGTTTAAAAGCTCAAGAAATGAAGTCCTCACCAGAATGGAACCCTGGTGCCTGGAAAGTTAACAATTAATAATAATAATAATAATAAATGTCATTTATATAGCACTAAGGTTTGCAAAGTTATTGCATCTAATACCTCATGTGAGACACAATACTCATGAAATTGAGACTAAACTTTGGTTAAGGCCTCTGCTGGAAGATGAACTTCAAATGTTAAAATTCAATGATTTGGGGGGAAAGGAAACAAAAATGAAGGCCATTTAATCAAGGAGAGAAAGAAATTTCTGGCCAGTGAGGAAACATAAGCTCAAAATAAGAAAATTTATTAAATAGAAACCAAAAGAATTCTGAATACATAAGTGACTGGACTAAAGAGATACTGGGAAGTTTTGTCAAGCCATAAGGAAGAAACATTTAAGAATAATCTTCAAAGTTCTACTCTGTGCTACTGTAAGAGTTTATCTTGTAAATTTTTTGTGTTCTTTAACCTTACAAAATAGCTATCATTGGACTTAAAAAGACTAGATGTGTATTATTCTTCTGACAGATTCCAGTGAAGAGGGATCCCAGTGCCTGAGTAGTATAGAAGTTAAGGCTCCATTCCAAAGTCTATAACCATATGGGAAAGGGCCATCCAAACCATCTGTGGTAGTATCAAAGGCAGGAAGCTGGATGCCAAATGACTATTGAGCTACTAGAGAATAGGATGGTCTATTTACCCCTCTATGCCCTCCATATAAAAAGAGAAAAATGGAGTCCCCATGACTCAGGGTTCACAGTGGGAGGAGGATCCTGTGATGTAATCCCTCAAACATCTGCTTCTTTATTCATCTATGCCATGTGGTAATTATAACATACCCCAAAGCAATCAAGCTATAGTCATATCAAGAATTTTGTCCTTCAAAACTAAATTTCAACTGGTGAACATACTAGAACATTCAGTTCTTCAAAAAATTAAAAAAAAACCTCATATTGAAGAAGAAACAATCCTCATTCAGCATTTTGAGTGATGAATGTGTAACATGAATTTTAGCTCAGCCTTTGGATGACTTAGTGGTCCACAAATGTCAACATTCATTGATGGAAATGAAATCATGAGAACAGAATACAAGATGAAAATCTGAAAAAAGGCATTTTTATGCAAAACAGAGACTTAGCCCCAATAAATCAATGAAATAAACTGAAGGAAAAAATTACAAAAGTTGGAGCAACTCCATTAATTGGGAACGAGGTAACAGAGGCCAGGACAATAGAGTTAATATAGAACATGCAATAAGTAAGGCTGAATTTAAAGTCAGCCTTGCTTTAGGAATATTGTAAGAAATTTCATCAGTGTTTAATTGTTTGAGAGTATCTGAGCACCAACACATGTCAGAAATGGGAAAGTAGACAATACGTAGTAGCCAGCAACATTTGCTTTACCCAAGATTACCCTTATTGAAGATAGAAGTTCTTTCTGGAGATAGAAAAAAAAAGCTAAGGCACAATTAATCAAGCCATAAGAAGGAAAGCAAATCAACTAAGAAACACCATCGCCTAGTTTAGATTTAATGTCTTTGTATCTTAACTTCTTTTGATGATAATAATAATAGTAGCCTGTTTAAATCAGCAAATATCAAACTTCTGTTTTGTAAAAGGCAAGATTTCTCACTAAAAGAGTCCATTGTGGGAACTGTAAGTACGCACCAGTCAAATTCAGGAAAGAAAGGGAAAGTTGCCTATTTCATAAAGCAGGCAATTTCAAGTTACTGAAATATGTATTTATGTGTAATCATGATAAACATAAAAATAAAAGAGAAGGAAGTTGTTGGGGAGAGGGTTTTTCTGTTCAATAGTCTTAATGATTATGTAAACCTATGCCTAAATGTACTAGTATATGTTATATACAGTTAGAGGAAGGAAACAAACATTTATTAAGCACTCCTTTTTATTTTCTGTCATTAGTACGTCATCTAATAAATATCACAAATTTCAGCATTAAAAGAGAGCTCAGAGAACATCTAGACCAAGTCAGATGTGAAAAAGAATACTCACAACAATGTACGCAAAAATGGTCATCTAGGCATTGCTTTTTGTGGTTCAGTAGTGCCAATTCTTTGTGATCTCAGGGGCCATAAAATACCAATCCCTTCTATGTTCCACTATCTCCTGAATCCTGCCCAAGTTGATGTTCATTTTTCTGTGACACTATCTATCCATCTCATCTTCTGAAGTCCCCTTTTTTCCTATGTCTTCAATCTTTCCCAACATTATTTCCAATGAGCCCTGTCTTCTCATTATAGGGCTCAAACATTTAAGCCTCATTTTCAGTATTTGACCTTCCAGTGAATAGTATGAATTTATTTCTTTAAATATTGACTGCTTTTATCCCCTTGCTGTCCGAGGGACTTTCAAGTCTTCTCCAGCACCACAACTTGAAAGTATCGCTCAACTTTCCTTGTAATCCAACGCTCATAGCCAAACATTATTACTGGAAAAACCATAGCTTTGAATAGAAGGACCTTTGTCAGCAAGGTAATGTCTGCTTTTTTAGTATATTCTCCAGATTTGCCATTGCTTTTCTTCCAAGGAGGAAGCGTCTTTTAATTTACTGTCTGCAGTGATCTTTGAACCTTAGAATATAAAATCTGATACTACTTACATTTCTTCTCCCTCTATTTGCCAGGAAGCAATGGGACCAGTTGCCAAGATCTTCATTTTTATTTTTTTATCTTAAGCTTCAAACCAGCTTTTGGATACTCTCCTCATTGACCCTTATCAAGAAGCTTCTTAATTCTTCACTTTCCGCCATCAGTCTGTATGGGGAGATTGTTATGTCTCCAGTGAGCCTTAATTACTGCTTTTGAAAACTATCCCCTTCTGCTTCATTGACTACCCTAAAGCTTTTGGCTCAATAAAACGCGATGTCCTCAAAAAGATTGAAGTACCAGATTATCTTACTTGTCTCCTAAGGAACTTATATGCAAGTCAAGAAGCAAAAGATTAGAATTGAACACAGAACAATATATTGGTTTCAGATTGGAAAAGGAGTACCTTAAGGCTGTATCTTGTCACCTAATTTATTTAACCTACATATAGCCTTTGCTAAAAGACCTTTAATGCAGTTAAGGGGGTAATTACCTTCTAAGGATTGTCATTCCTCTTTTAGATAACTCTGATTTTTAGAAAGTTTGTTGTTGTTTTTGTTTTTTCTCATAAAAATTCCAAATTTGGCTCTGAAACTTCCGACCACAGCTCCTAGTTCTGTCCTCTGCAGTCCATCTACACACATCCAATCCTTCAAACAGGACAACTCCTGGAAACACTTGAAAATAGGTATCAACCCCACCATCACTACCACCACCACTATCCATTCTTCTATAGACCAAACCTACACAGTTTAATACCTCCTGAATCACTCTGAGCTTTGCCATGCAGGGTTCCCCAAGATAGATGAGGCATAGAGGAGAGATTGGACAAAAAGTGATCCAATGGAGAAGGAAATGATGAACCGCTTCAGTACCTTTGCCAAGAAACTCTCATGATCAGTCTTAAAATTCTAAAAGATGCATCAGATGATAAACCCTTCAGATTGGAAGGTGTCCAGTGTTCTGAGGGTCTTACTTGCCATGATCTGTAGGGTCAGGCACTTCACTGAATGACTGAACAATAACAATAGCAACCTGGTTTAAACTAGTGAGGCAGCTGTGAATTACAGAATGTTCTGAAAGAAATGAATCTTCATTATTTTCAGGTACATATAGTAATGGCCAACTAGCAAAATATTGCCCAGCAGAACTGCTTAGAGAAATTGTTATAATGAATAAAGAATGTTATGTAAATGAATGCTTCTGAAGCACTTGGAGGTACTTAAAAACAGTTTGTTCTCTTAAGCAGTTTAAACATTCCCCCAGGTAATCTCTGGAGTTTTTTTTCCCCTTCTCTTAATTAGCTTAGCAAATTATTTCTTCATAAATGTGGAAAAAAGTAAACTTTGTTCCATGTCCTGATCAAATTATCATAAATTACAGATGAATACAGTCCAAAGGAAAGCCATAGATCTATATGCTGGAATTTAGTCTGCTTTGCTCAGTAAGTTGACTCACAGGCATCCCTTCCTCTTCCTGTCCTGCCTTATCTGTCCCTGCACCTTCCTCAATCATTCTTGGCAACTTCAATGTTAAATGTAATTTAACAAAGATTTGTTAAGTATTTACTGTGGGCAAGGCATCATCCTTAGCAAAGGGTCTACAAAACAGATATACATAGACCCTGCTCTCAAAGAAGGTAATGACAAAAACACAAATATCTATAGTATATTAATATTAATAGTAGTTGAAATTCATTTAGTGCTTTTTAAGTTTGCAGAGGCTTCACAAACAACTATCTCCTTTTATCCACAGAACAACTCTAAAAAGTGTTATTGTTACCCCTATTATACAGATGAGGAAACTGAAGCCAACAGATGATAAGTAAAGTATCAAGCCAGGACCATAGAAAAAATGAGCATCTGAGTCCAGATTTAAACTCAGATCTTCCTAATTCCAGGATCAGCACTTTACCTACTCTACTGCCTAACTATGATAATAATTCTATTCACTAAGATTAACTAACATTTTGACATTTCAGTTCTTGATTTTCTCAACCCCAATACCCTCTACTGACTACTTGTGGTGGAAGAGAATAGGGAATGGGTTATATCCTAGACTTCATTATCATGTAAAACTGTTTAACCTTCAAGTCAACCATCATGTAGATAACATCTTGATTTCTTCTGAGCCCCAATCTCATGTCACCAATTACCTATTGGATTACCAAATGAAAGTCCTATAGTCATCTTTTAAAATTAACATTTCTATATTTTTAAAAAAAAACTTACCTTTCTCCACAAACACTCATTACTTCCTAACTTTCCTATCATTTTTTTTTTTGGAGAGAGGGAAGGAGAGACATTATCATCCTTCCAAATAATGTATGTTCACAGCCTCATAGTATCCCTGATTCTTCCCTCCTCTATATTCCTCACATTCCATCATTTACCAACTATTGTCCATTATGCCTCTACAACATCTTTAATATCCATTCCTTTTATCTGTTTTCATTGCCAATAAGTAGTTGGTCTTCTAGCCTGGCGGAAAGACATGGCAGCCAAAAACAATATCCATTGAGAATACAAGGTGGTTTTGGGGGGGCTTGGGGGAGGTGTGGTTTTATTTTTAAATAATTAATTTCATTGTTACATTAAAATACCCAGTTAATTCCTTCCCTTCCCATCCTCCTCTTATTAGAGAAGGCATTATTTCATCAAAAGGTATAAGTATACATAAAACTATGTTTTGCTTATATTTCTATTAAAGTAGACATATGTAAGTCATTTTTCAAAGACTATTGCTGTTATTGTATAATGTTTTCTTGGTTCTATTCATCTCATTCTTCATAATTTCATGTAGTTCTTTCCATGTTTTTCTAAAATTAACCTACTCGTCGTTTCTTATGGTGCAATAGTGTTCTATCACAATCATATTCCACAACTTCTTTAGCCATTACCCAATTGATGGGCATCCTTTCAATTGCTAGTTCCTTGACACTACAAAGAGAGCTATTATAAATATTTTAGAACATATAGGTTCTTTTCACTTTTTCTTGGTCACCTTAGGAAGTAAAATAGCATTTCTGAATTAAAAGATATGCACAAATTTGTAATTATTTGAACATAATTGCAGATTGCTCTCCAAAATGGTTAGATCATTTCACAATTCCACCAACATTATATTAGTGTCTCCATTTTTCAAATCCCCTCCAATATTTGTTATTTTTTCCTTTTATCATTTTAGCCAGTCTGATAGATATGAGTTAATATCTAGAGTTATTTTGATTTGCATTTATCTGATAAAGATTTAGACCATTTTTCATACAGTTATGTATATATCTTTGATTCCTTCATCTAAAAATATTTCTTCATATTCTTTGACCATTTATGCAGATTGAAAGAAACTAGATATAGACAAATATTTTATACCATTTAACAAGATAAGAACAAAATGGATACAGCACCTAAACTTAAAGGGAGATATCATAAGCAAATTAGAAGAACTGGGAACATATTAACTATGAGATATATGGATAGAAGAATTTAAAAATAAACCAAAGATAGAAAGCATAAAATATAAGCTAATTAAGCCACTTTAATCAGTTTGTATTTATTATTTTATGACTTTTTAGAACATTCTCCTCTGCATGTAATCCTTTTAAGATATCTAATATTATAATGATAAATTGCAACCATAATTTTAGGAATAAGTAAAAATCCCAATTGTTGATTGAAAGATTGTATATGAGAATTGGTAATCAATAATTATATAGTGAGTAAAAGTCATAAAGAAAATCCTCTGATGTCACTTACCCCAAGTCTATTCTACTGATCCTCCCTTCTGTCTCTTAGCCAGTACCATATTGTTTTGATGACTTCTACTTTATAGTATAGTTTAATATCTGGAACTGCTAGTCCACCTTCCTTCACAGTGTAGGATAAACCCAAAGAGCCCAACTTTGGGGACAAAAATCCACTATTTGACAAAAACTACTGGGAAAATTGGAAAACAATATGGGACAGATTAGGTTTAGATCAACATCTCATACCCTACGCCAAGATAAATTCAGAATGGGCAAAAGACTTGAATATAAAGAGAGAAACTATAAATAAATTAAGTGAACACAGAATAGTATACTTGTCAGATCTCTGGGAAAAGAAAGATTTTAAAACCAAGCAAGAGTTAGAGAAAATTACAAAATGTAAAATAAATTATTTTGATTATATTAAATTAAAAAGCTTTTGTACAAACAAAAACAATGCAACCAAAATCAGAAGGAAACAACAAATTGGGAAAAATCTTTTTAACAAAAAACTCTGACAGTGGTCTATATATCAAATATACAAGGAATTAAATCAATTGTATAAAAAATCAAGCCATTCCCCAATTGATAAATGGGCAAGGGACATGAATAGGCAATTTTCAGATAAAGAAATCAAAAGTATCAGTAAGCACATGAGAAAGTAGTCTAAATCTCTAATAATTAGAGAAATGCAAATCAAAACAACTCTGAGGTACTACCTCACACCTAGCAGATTGACTAAAATGATAGCTGGGGAAAGTAATAAATGTTGGAGGGGATGTGGCAAAATTGGGACATTAATGCATTGCTGGTGGAGTTGTGAACTGATCCAACCATTCTGGATGACAATGTGGAACTATGCCTAAAGAGCTCTAAAAGACTGCCTGCCCTTTGATCCAGCCATAGCATTGTTGGGTTTGTACTCCCAAAGAGATCACAGATAAACAGACTTGTATGAAAATATTTATAGCTGTGCTTTTTGTGGTGGCAAAAAACTGGAAAATGAGGGGATGCCCTTCAATTGGGGAATAGCTGAACAAATTGTGGTATATGCTGGTGATAGAATACTATTGTGCTAAAAGGAATAATAAACTGGAGGAATTCCATGTGAACTGGAAAGATCTCCAGGAATTGATGCAGAGTGAAAGGAGCAGAACCAGAAGAACATTGTACACAGAGACTGATACACTGTGGTAAAATCGAATGTAATAGACTTCTGTATTAGCAGCAATGCAATGATCCAGGACAATTCTGAGGGACTTATGGAAAAGAACGTTACCCACATTCAGAGGAAGAACTGCAGGAGAGGAAACAAAGAAGAAAAACAACTGCTTGAACACATGGGTTGAAGCGGACATGATTAGGATGTAGACTCGAAACAACCACACCAATGCAACTATCAACAATTTGGAAGTAGGTCTTGATCAATGACACATGTTAAAACCAGTGGAAATGTGGGTCGGCTATGGGGGAGAGAGAGGGAAGAAGGTCGGGGGGTGAAGGGGAAAGTAAGAACATGAATCATGTAATGATGGATAACTTTTCTAAAAAATAAAAATTATTTTAAAAAAATAAAGTAAATCTTCAAGTCACAAAAAAAGAAAATCCTCTGAAATGTCTCTTGAAATATATTTGTCTAGGGGAGTTGTGTACATGTCTTCCATATCCTTCGGCATACTGCTCAGATATTCCTAACACGAGGAATTTTTGACATCTCAGGTGTCTTTGAAGCAACAGTGACCTTGACTTTTTTTACCTTACATGGAACAGAAATGACATAATGAGCCCCAAGATATGAAGAGTGTAATTTCTTGAAGAATGAAGCCTTTTGGAAGACAAAAACTTTGGTTGCCTTCCCTAAAGAAGAAAGATTCAGCTGAGCCTGCCCTTTCTGGGGGAAGTTTGTATAATCTGACTATAAAAACTTGGGCAGTTAAAATGTCTGCATCTTTGGCTAAGCTGGAATGGACCTGGACCCTGACATTCTGAAATTTACAACTTTCTACAATAAAATGTCAGTTTGGCTCAGATAATTGCTTCCCGGTATTTATTTTTCATTTAATTGTGAGATCTAAAATGGATAATTTTGAAAATGTTAAATTAAAAAAGGTTTTGTACAAATAAAACTAATGTCACTAAGATTAGAAGGAAAGCAGCAAGTTGGGGAAAACATTTTATAGACAGTTTCTAAGAGGACTCACATCTAAAATATAAGGAGAACTTTTTCAAATATATAAGAATATGAGCCATTCCTCAATTGAGAATACAAGTTTTTTTGTAAAACCTTACACAAAAGAATGGCAGGTTTCATGTAGTATCATATCAAAAAACAGCAAAGGGCAATGAAGAGTAAAATGAGCTCTTTGAGACCTCATCATGGGACATAGCTAAACTAGATTACCCACAAAATATACATAAATGACACTAAAGGAGTGCTATTTGGCAGCAAGGTGGCACAAGAGATAGAATGACATTTATATAGGATTTGGGGGAGCTGGGTGGCATAGTGTGTCCACTGTGTATCCAGTGCTAAGCCTGGAGTCAGGAAGACTCATCTGCTTGAGTTCAAACTGGTCTCAGACACTTACTAGCTATGTGACTCTGGACAAGTCACTTAACCCTGTTTACCTCAGTTTCCTCATCTGTAAAATGAACCAGAAAAAGAAATGACAACTCATTCCAGTATCTTTGCCAAGAAAACCCCAAATGAGATTACTGAAAGTCAAACACAACTGAAATAACTGAACAACAAAGGAGTGCTTTATAAGAGGTGAAGAGATGTTTTCCATTCTGATCTTGCCATTTTCCAGATGAGGAAACTATAGCCCAAAAAGTTAAATACCTTATCTCAGGTCACGTAGGTAGGAAATGAAAGATCCAGGATTTCAACCCAGATTTTTCTAAATCCAAATGTCATGTGTTTGAGAGCCACACTCAATCACAAGAGATATTCCTAGCAATCCAAAGGAAAAACCAAATAAACAAACAATATCTCTGTCTTACAATTGAATAGCAATTTATTGGCTTACTAGTTGTCCTTTGGCCAAGAATTAAGGCCACCTGATGAACTAGGTCCAGAACTGAACAAGAAGAGAACATGCTTGATGTCACTTGGAAATTTGGATAGCATGTTCAATGATCTCAAGAAGTTCTCTGACACCCACGCGTATTTTTTCTCACTGATATTCAGATGTTGTTTTTGTTTTGTTATTTTTCAGTCATGTCTGACACTTTCTGCCCCCATTTGGGATTTTCTTGGTGCAGACACTAGAGTGGTTTGCCATTTCTTTCTCTAGCTCATTTTACAGATGAGGAAACTGAGGCAAACAGAGTTAAGTGACTTGTCTGGGATCATATAGCTAATAAGTGTCTGAGACTAAATTTGTACTCAGGTCTTCTTGAATCCAGGCCCAACATCTATCTGCTGTGCCACTCAACTGCAATAAAGCATTTTGGTGGTATAATGTTATCAATGCTCAGAAAAAACTATTTGTATGTCAGGAACCAGTATTTCCCAAAGTAGTGATTTGCCTTCAGATCTTCTAGCACTGAGGAGTTTGCCTAATAAAAGTACTTAGCAAAGCAAATGGAAGATGATTGTAGACTGATGAAATATTCAGGATAGCAAAATGGCTACAAACGGGAAACGAAAGCACTTGCTACATTACTAACATATCTTTTTTCCTTCAGGCTTCTCCAGATTGAAAGATGTGTCAAAACACACACATACACGTGCACACACACACACACACACACACACACACACACTCACACAGAGCTGCCCCCAACATCAGTGATAAACCTCAAAAACATCTCCCTTGTGGACTTCAGGCTTTCACTTGCTGCTAAGTTGAATGCTGGACCCCATTTAAGATCCTGTTGATTTTTGAAGCACTGTACAATTTAGGCTCCCTGTATAACTAAATGAGGTTTTGGTTCCCTATTGCCCGGGTCATGTTCTGTGCAGTGCAGATACTGGGCTCCGGCTCATAGAGAAATACCGCCATAAATCATTAAGTGTCAGAGCCTTTTCAAGTTAAATCCCTTAGCTCTGGAACAGAGTGCAAGCAGAGGGTTCAGGGAACGTCAATTATGGAAATGCCTTCAAGTTAAGATTAAAGGTATATTTGGTTATTCATTTACTTTCCGTTCCTGAATAGCAATAACTCTATTTCAGGAATCATTTTTGCAGTATACTCTTTGGTATATAGCTTACCAATGCAAAAGACATTTAAAAAAACTCTGGAAATAATAATGGCTAGCATTTACATGGCACTTTTTAAAAGATTTGCAAAGTACTTTACAAATACTATTTCATCTTATTTTCATACAACCAACCCCAAGAGGTAGACTGCTCTTGTTATCCCCAGTTTAAAAGGGAGGAAATAGAAGCTGAGAGATCAAATTACTTGTCTTGGGTCAAAGTCTCAGAAAGAAATTTTATTTTTATTATTTTTTAAACTCTTACCTTCTGTCTTGGATTCAATACTGTGTATTGGTTCCAAGGCAGAAGAGCGTTAAGGGCTAGGCAATTAGGGTTAAGTGACTTACCGAGGATCACACAGCTAGGAAGTATCTGAGGCCAGATTTGAAACCAGGACCTCCCTGAGCCTGGTTCTCAATCCACTGAGCCACCCAGCTGCCCCAAGATATTTTATTATTAAAACAGGGTGTCTGCTTTATTATTAAAATAGATATCCTGAGGATCTATAATGAAAAATTTTAAACCCTTACCTTCCTAGTAACAACTCTAAGACAGATGGTAAAGACCTAGGCAAGCAGGATTGAGTGACTTGTACAATGTCATATGGCTAGGAAGTGTCTAAGGTCACATTTGAATCCAGGTTCTTCCCAATCCCATGCCTGGCATTCTATCCACCATGCCACCTAGTTGCCCAAGACTTATACCAAATTAATGTAAAAGGAACGAGATGCTCCTCCTAGGATAAGCTGATCACCTGAAAACTCATTATGATGTCACCAACTCAGCCTTCGATATTCAACATCTTTCCAATTTCCTTGCCTTCTCTCCCCTCTGACTGAAAGGTTAGAAGGCAGAACACTTAACTCCTCCCAAAGCTACCGAGGACAGAGATCTAGACTTTCCAGTTTATTCTCCATTTTCCATCTGCAGTTCTACTTGTTTTTTTTTTTCCACAAAAAAAAAGATGCCCCTTAGATTGAATATCCCCCAGCACCCAATTCTCCCTCCAGCTTTCCAGATTTCCTGTATGTATTTTCTTTTCCCATTAGATTGTAAACATTTTGAGGGCAGAGTCTGACTTTCTCTTTATTTGTATCCCCAGCCTTTGGCATAATGCCTGGCCCAAAGTAAAGACTCTTATCAATTTTTATTGAAATGAATTGGTGTCAAATACAATCTCCATTTCAAAGCCTAGACAGTAAATCAAACAGGAGAGCGCCTTTGAGTAGACTGGCATTAACAAAATCAAGAGTAGATCCCTGCTCTTTCAAATCTCAAGCTCTACCTTTTCTAATGTACCTTAAAAACACCTGCAGTAATGAGCATTTTTATTTATGTCATTTTGAGAGATTAGAATGGAGTTCATTTCTTTCTGCTTACCATTTAAGTTAGTTTTAATCCTTTCTCCCTATAAATGTAATTGCCATTTTGCTAGTCTCAAAGCAGCTCATCAAAGCTTTCATTAAGCATCCCTTTAGTAGGTTTCTTTTAGATATTTACTACATTTCCTCTTTAGTCAGCAAAAGGGAACTTTAAAGATGTTTCTTCAGATGAACAAAACTTTTAGGATAAGGTAACTAGTTGAGAGGCCAGGTGATGCAAGAGGGAAAGCCAGAAACCTCTGGGAGTGAATGCCACAGATTCTTACCACCTGTGTGACCTTGAGCAAGTATCAACTTCTCTGCCTCACTTTCCTTACTGGTAAAATTAAGATAGTAATTAGCATTTACCTTACAAAGTTGCAATTATAAGACATTCCAAGACGTCTCATTAGATCTTTCTTCCTCATAAAGCTGTTTGGCATCACTTTGAGTTTTCTTTGTTTTTACAAATATATATATGTGTGTGTACATATGTATATATTTTATATATTTATAATATATTACATTATATATGTATATGTAAACCGTCTCCGCACTCCCCATCAGAGTCATAACCAGGGATGGGGCAACCTACCTTAGATTGGGGGGGAAAATTCACCATGCTTGAGGAACTAGGAGTGTTGAGATGACATAAATTAAGGTGGAAACTTATAAAATCCTATTATACCTGAGAAAAATGCAAAAAATAAATACTGGGAAGCATTCCTCTGACATTTATTATATAAAATTGCAAATTACAAGGCCCCAGTGCTTATGCATCATGAGTGTAGAGAGTCAAATTACACAGACCCCACCCCTCTCCTTTTAAAGGGGAGTGGACTTCTGAACATCTCTTCTCAAAGGATGTGATCAGAGAAGTTCTCTTTTTTTAAGAAGGTATATTCTATAAAGTAATGACCAGTTCCATAGATGGTAAAATCAACGTCACTTCAAATAGGTTCAAAACCAACTAAGATATCATAATACCTGGACACCTTTCAGCATACAACTCTCCTTGGCAAGACTATCTTCAGAGGATTTTCTTTGTGACTTTTATTCTTAATATGATTATTGATTACTGATTCTCAGGCATAATTATTCAATTAATTAATAATTGGGATTTGTCTTTATCATTAATTCCACTACGACTACAACTTATTGTTATAATATTGCCTATCTAAGAGGATTAAATGCAGAGGTTATGTACAAACAAAATATTAATAAAACTATGAATATATCCTAATTAAAACAGCTTAACTAAGTTATCTTTTACACTTGGGAAATATATGGCTAAATCAATTAATTATAAAAGAATTTACAGCTAAACAGTAGAAGATTAAACGACTGTAGAAGACTGATCACTTCTTTTTATTTATGCTTATGGACTTAAAATAGCAATAATTCAAGTTCTATATATCGGTAATTATTAATTATCTTTTCCAAACCAATTTTTTTAAGATTTTGTTCACTCTAGATGATGAGGATAAGTCTGTCTTTTGATCTTTTAAATTACATCTGGTACAACAACAAATAAACTAAATAACCTAACAGTCAATGAAATTGTCTTGTGTGTGAAAGATTCAGGTTCTGGTGAAAAAATGATGTGAGTGTATTTGTTTTCCTTGTTTTGGGCTATAAGAGGCAACTTATTACATCATGGCAGCTATTATGTTTACCCCCAAACTCCTGTGCAACTTGGACTATATTCATTTTGAATATTTCATGTACCTATTATTTCATTAT
This sequence comes from Gracilinanus agilis, assembly GCF_016433145.1. Taxonomy (NCBI): domain Eukaryota; kingdom Metazoa; phylum Chordata; class Mammalia; order Didelphimorphia; family Didelphidae; genus Gracilinanus; species Gracilinanus agilis. The sequence goes on along the minus strand of NC_058133.1, from coordinate 428,643,230 downwards.
CATAAACATTATAAAAAATTTAGTGCTTACTAGATGTCTGGCCTTGTGTTGAGTCTTGTCATTTTAAGAAAAATATTTCAGAAAAAGATTCAACATCTTTTTCTTTGATCTAAAGAACACCAAATGCGTCAAACAGACAGAATTGATCTTAAAATGAATTCATGGAGCCCTGAAGTTTTTACGTTTAGTCCAACAAGGAGCACAATCAGTGTTTATAAAATTAATCACCAGGTTTTGTTTTTGTTTCATTTTTAAACTATGTATTTAACTCAGGACCAAGAAATGAAAAAGAGTGGATTATCTTAGGTAATACAGTGAAGGATTTAATCAAACAATAGTCAATTAGGGGTCAAATGTAAATAATGACAAAGAAAGCAATACATGAGTCCCATCAGGGATTCTGATTAATAGCTACTATTTCAGCTCTTGTGTATTTATATATTGAATTTCTCTCCAACATGGCAATGTTTTTGTTTTTTCTCTTTTTTTTACCCTTTCAATGTAATAATAGTTCTATTGGGGCTTTAATTTGAGATAATAGATAGGTTACATAGTCAACTGGATTCAGATACAACATCTGTAATGTTAATTAAAAATAGAAAGCATCCCATCATTGTATCATGGTTAGGCCACTGGATTGTGGCCATACCATCCTCAGCATAAATTTGTATTAAAAAGCAACTCGGTATAGTATAACAGGTACTGGCACTAAAATCAGAGGACTTGGGTTCAAATCTTATTTCTGTCACTTGCTGCATGTGACCTTGGGATCATTCAACTTTTCTGGGGCTGAGTTTCTTCACCTGTAAAATAAGAGTGTTGGAATAGATGACCTTTGATCTATGACACTAATGTACTGATTTTAATAGTAATTGTAACAAGAATCCTAAGGTTAGATTTTTTTGTCCCATGTTCCTTTGGAGAATGGATTGGATATCATTATTTTCCAGAATTATGCTACATATATCTGTTTACCATAGATGAACAATAATGGTAAAAAACCATTGACTCTGAGTGGCACTGAACTCAAGTTGTCTTAGTGATGCCTATGTGCATCCTTTGCGCCAAATTTAGACAATGAGAACAAACAATTGCTGGTGGGAACAACTGGAATACCTGTACGTGGTCACCCAAATTTGCCACTATTATCATGTCATGGCTGACAAATGACTTCACCTTGCCATCTTGGTAGCACTCAACAGTCAGCCTAAAAAAAAGGAGCAAATCTGCAAAAGCAAACTGAGAGGAGCTTTTATCTTCATTATTCTAATGAATTTCTCTTGTTGCTTGAAATGGAATTTATGAACTCTGACATCAGTAGAGAACAACACAGTAAATACCAGCTGCCTGTATTTCTAAAAATGTAAATAGTAGTTCTACAACTGAATGGGTGATTTGGAGTAAGAGGACCTGAGATCATATCCTAGTTCTACCATTTACTACCTCAGTGACCTTGAATAAATCATTTAAGTTCCTTGTGTCTCACTTTCCTCATCTGTAAAATGAAAGGGTTGGACTAGATGACCTCTAGAGTTCCTCTAAGATCTCTATGTAGAAATGGTTAAAGCTCCAGCAAACTATGAAATGGCAAATTATCAGTGAGTTTCAAGTGTTAATCAACAAGCATTTATTAAGGGTCTGCCTAATGCTGGGTACCTTACTAAATGCTAGGTATAAAAAAAGAGGGGGGAAAAAGTCTCTGCCCTCAAGAAACACAATCTCATTTGGAGGAGACAATAAGCAAACAAATAAATACAAATAAGCTAAAAAGAAAAAGAAGTAAAAGTGAAGAAATTCTATCATTCATTTACAATCTTTTTGGCCCAGTCTTGTGATTTTTCAGTGTGGAAAACTCAACTAGAATCAAAGGATCATACCTCTAAATTTGGAAGGATCTTCAGAACCCATCTAGTGAAGAAATTGAGACCTGTGGAGATTTGGTGACTTAATCAAGATCATACAGATAAACAATATCAGAGATGGGACAGAAATAGTATTTAATTTCAGGTCCTCTGACTCCAGAAGCAAGTCCTACTTCCTATATAACATGATGATAACCACCCAATTTATCTGTAACTTTAACAATCACAGAGCGTTGTCTGGGGGTTTTGAGAACTCAGATGTTTATAGCCAGTCTATGTGAGAGTCAAGTCTTGAAATCAGATCTTTCTGACCTGATAGCCATTATACATATCAGAAGTTCAAATAGTAAGTGCTTAATAGATGTTTGATTCATTATATTGAATAAAATATTTTGTGGGTATTTGTGGAAAATCTCCTTCATTCACCTACTTCCTATGGGAACTATTTTGTTCTTAAGTCATTCCTGAATCCACCACTATCTAGACAAAATGTGACCTCTGATATTAACTTTCACTCTCCCGTTTATTTAAAAAAAACAAACATCTGTTCAATGGGAAATTCAGTGTCTGAGAACATTTGTTTGCCCTGAATTATAAAGAGTACACAGGGGTTAAGAACTCCAAGCACGATATCAAGCAGCTAATCAGAAAAGGATTTTCCAAGAACCAGGCTAGAGTTCTAGTCTCATGATGGGCTAATTGTGCTGATAAATCCCTACTATGGTCTTCTAATAGACTGGATTATCTGATTTAGTAGTGTGGAAAAAAAAGAGTCCTTAATGGGATTGCCAGTGAACATCAACTGAATTTGTAGCCAGCATATGCTCCCAGCCCTTGATGTGACATACAGACTGAGAAAGAGAAGGGCCAGATGTCACCTGGCTAACAATAAGGAAAACAGTTGAAAGAGTCTTTTGAGTAAATGACGTTGTCATGGAGACAGTGTGAGCTCAAAGTAGCATTATGAGAAGTTGTATGATACAATTCTTACCTTGGTGAGAAGCTACATATTGTGCTATATTAACAAGAGTGGGTAACTCACTTGCTAGTTGGTTTTTTTTTTAATAACATTGCATCAATGAGGTAGGAGTTTCCACTTGGATATCCCCAGCTAATCCCTTTGGAGATCATACCAGGTAGTACACCAGACAAGAATATGGTATCTAGAGTCTGATAGACCTGCATTCAAATCTAGTCTCAGAAATTTACAAGCTATGTGGCCTTAGGCAAGTCATTTCATTCCTATGTGCCTCAGTTTCCTCATCTATAAAGTGAGGATCATAATAACACTTACCTCCCAAATTTCTCATATGTAAATAAAGTTTTCTGCAAACTTTAAAGTACTAGACAAGTACTATCTATCTATCATTATTGTTGTTATTGTTATTATTATTATTATTATTATTATTATTATTATTATTCCTTCCAGATTCCTCCTCAGAAATTTCTCCTTTCCATCCACATTTATATTTTAGCATCTGGTTGAAATGAGAGGAAGACAGAGATACATAAACACAATGAAAAACACAATGAATGAACCTTATGAATGAAGCCCATTATGAATGAAGAAATGTCACAGGAGATTTTAATTGCTGGATTTCTTATCCTTTCCTTAATCTATGATACAATAGACAGAGTGATGAATTTAGGGGGAAGAGGAAATAATTCAAATCCTAGCCCTGTCAACCTAGGTCAAGTCCCATCTTTCTGGTTCTTTATTTTTTCCCCATCGATAAAGTGAAGCAGTTGGACTAGATGACCCCTAAGGTCTCATCTAACTCTACATCTATGAGCCTATGGCCTTGGTGACCTGAGGCCCAAGGCACTGTCCGGAGTGCCTGGTCTCTTTATTATTCCTGTAACATTTCTGACTGGTAGTTTCAAAATGTGTTTTCCTCTGTGGTGCTGATCCTCCTAATTAAATCATTCATCTTCAAAGCATTTCACTTAAGTTAGTACAGTGATGGGGTATTTCCCACATTTTTAGAGACAAGAAATCTGAAACACAAGATTCTGTCAGTTGTTCAGTGTCACAAAAGAAACAATTGTCAGGCACATGGCATTTGCCAGATTTTTTCAGGACAATGGATTAAAAAGAAATAACACTACCTTTTTTTTTTTTTTTTAGACAAGATAGTAGGAAGGAAGCAACGTGTTTATTCATAGGAATTTTTAATTTGGAATTGTTCCTAGAATAATATTTGTGTCTTGTGCTTTTCTTTATACATAAACAATAGTATAGTCTCAGCAACCATATCATTTATCTTCACAGCATGCCCAGGATTATTTTATTATTATTGTTAAGAAGGAGAACAAATATTCATAATAACCATTCCACAAATGGAAATGCCAAGTTATGGAGATTAAACAACTTATCCATGTTTGGTAGGAGGGTTGAACCTGTAGCCCAGATCTACTTTAGTAATAATAACTCACATTTATATAGGACTTTGATCAGGGAGCTCGTATACTGTATCCACTGCACATCCAATGCTAGTCCTGGAGTCCAGAAGACTCATCTTCTTGAGTTCAAATCTGGTCTCAGACATTGACTAGTGGTGGTACTTTGGGTAAGTCACTTAACTCTGACTACCTCAGTTTCTTCATCTGTAAAATGAGTTGGAGAAGGAAATGGCAAATCACTGCAGTATCATTGCCAAGAAAACCCCAAATGAAAAATAACAAAACCAACATAGGACTTCAAAGTTTCCAAAACACTACTAATGACAGATTATCTACAAAGTACCTTGCAAACTTATAAAGCACTTATATTAATAACATCATCACACCACTCAAATCCTGTTCAGTATTACAAATATGTTGTCTCCATTTTTCAGTCGAGAAAATTGAGGCTCAGAGAAGTTAAGTGATCTGCTTAGGGTCACAAAGCTACTTGTGACTTTAGATTAGAGCTCGACTTGAAACCAGTTCTCCCAACTCTTAAGTCCATTGTTCTTTCCATTACCCGACTCAGCCTTCTTTGCAGTAAACTATGCTGCTATATCAAAAGATATAATGATGGTGGGAAGTTGTCAGTTCCAATTTCAAGATTTCATACACATCCTGCCTTACAAATTTTCTAAGAATATATTTGTATTCATGTATATTAATGTGGACATGAAATCAATTTTTTCAGCCCAAGTTCTATTCACACCTTGATGTAGTTTATAATAGAGAAGGCAGTAGTAAAATTAAAAATGTTGTTAACTTCCAAATCATGCCTTTTTTGTTGTTTTACGTTTGACATAACTGACCAAATGGGACATGTTCTCTTTTAATGGTACCTTTATTTATTTTTCCTACACTATTTCTTTAGTACTTCTTCTTCTCACATGACATATTAATACATAATTCAGAGCTTTTATGTCTCCCTGCACTGCTGGCAAGATTTCTTGTGCTATTGAACCATGCTATTTATGACCAAATGGTCAAAATGTCTTTTATTATTCATTTGGGGGGGGGCAATTTTCAAAAGCAGCTGGAAATGTTTAACCCCTTGAATACCAAATTATTTCTCCCATCCCGAAAGACCTCAACTAATATCCAGCTCCTAGAGTTCTAATCTTTCTTTCTACATTTCTAGATAGCTGATGCTCTTTTTCACTGAAAGGAACAAGGCACACAGTGACATGAGAACAGGTGCCCCTTTGGTGTTCACAGACTACTATGCTTTCATTTCTAATTCATCACAGCCATTTTTGGAGCCTCCTTTCAGAATTGGTTTGGTGGCTGTTACTTTCTCACTCAGATTGCCATTCCCTTGGGGAATTATTTTCTTTTTATTCTTACTTCTGTCTTCTGTTATTTCATAGGAATAGCAGTTCATTCTAATAGGACTGTGCTTAGATAGTCCTTAACAATCCTGAGAAAGCTAAATTCCAAACCCATCCTCTTCCTCACCCTACAACAACCTATCACCTCATCGTTAATGCTCAGCAACCCCTCCCATACGTTTTCCAAAAGATTTTTTAAGTGACTTCCATTGAAATAGCAAAACAAATCATAAAATTTCAAAGAAGGAAAGAATTTGGGAGATTATTGAGCTTAGCCCCTTCATTTTACAGATGATGAAACTGAGGTTGAATGAGAAAAACTTGGCATTTTAAATCTTTAAGACTTTTTTCATCCAACTAATAAGTTGCAGACTTGAGGGTGGAACTGACGACTTTTGATTCCTTGTCAGTTATTCGTTCCTTTACACACTGAACCCTAAAGCCTTGGGGAAAATGATGCTTTCAGCCCAGGGTCCACAAACATCATATTGAGAAGCAAACACTGTGAAGAAGTAGGCTAGTAGGTTAGTCATCGCTCCTATAGATGCTACAGTTATTAAATTCCCAGAAAAGAAAGTCTTTGTCACTGTCTATTGGTTGCTCATCAGACTATATGATTATATCAGTGGAAATGACATTACAGAAGAGGCATTATACTCTGCTTTGCTGCTTCACCCTAAGGACTATGGGTCTTTTCCATATGACTTGGCAGCTGAAATCTTCCATATATGTTGTTGTCTCCAACAAAATGTGAGTTCATTGAGAGAATAGATGAACTTTTGTGTTTGTATCCCCTGTACTTAGGACATTGCTTTGTACATGGTAAGTACATAATAAGTGCTAGGTGACACAGTGGATAGAGTGTGAAGCCTAGCAGTCAAAAAGACCTGAGTTCAAATGCTAAGCAAGTCTCTTAACCTAAATTACTTTAGTTTCCTCCACTGTAAAAGGGACCTACCCTAAAGCATTGTTATGAAGATCAAATGAGACAGTATTCATAAAGTGCTTAATATGGAACCCAACACATAATAGGTATTTAATAAAAATGGTAACTCCCTTTCTCTTGTTTGTTTATTCTTACCCAGTTGCCTATAAAATTCTTACATATATTTTTCTAAATTCCTAAGCCGTAGAGTTAGCTCTGATCTGAAGTTTGGCCTATGACCTTTAATATACTGGCCAAACCTTTGTCCTATTCTCAGTTGTGACATAGACACATATCTCTTTCAGCTGGTTATGTTTTCACTATTAAATACTTTTACACTCACTGAATAGCTCTTTTGAATTAGAAAAAAGTCACAAGAAGGAAAAGCAGAAGGATGTTGATTATGGCCACAAGGAAAGAATTTTTCCTATTCTTCCTGCCTCACCTAATTATTTTTCCACATACTGTATTCTCATACCTATCATCAATTTAGTCATTCTCTCCTGTCAAGGAGGATTGGGGCATACAAAGCCTAAGGGGCACACAACAAGAATGTCACGGTAAAAAAAATTAATTTACTGACATATGTGATAAGCCGAGCAAGTCTATGCCCATGACAATTGTGTCCCTGAGTGACACTGAATGTCTTTTAGGAGGGCTGCTCATGTGTTTTCTTTGTTGCTAGGAAGGAAGCAGTAGATGAAGCCAGAATCTATCAGAGGAATTCTCACAGAGGGGCAAATTCTGTAGAAAATGACACAAGGCACTTCTGGACTCAGTCTTTACCCCCAGAAGACAGCCTTGATATGACCAAACCTCCTAGGTCAGAGGTTCTTAACCAGTTTTGTATGATAAAATCCTTTGACAATCTGGTAAATCTTATGGTTCTCTTCTTAGAAGAATGTTTTGAAATGCATAACAGACAAAGAATTACAAAAGAAACTAATTATATTGAAATAGAATAATTAAGATTTTTTAAAAAGGAAATTCATAAATCTCAGGTTAAGAACTTTCCCCTAGGGGAGGCTGTTTTGGGCCTGGGTTAGGCCTAAACTTGGTCATTCCTATTCCAGTGAATACTTTGAAGCTAACTCCCTGAAGTAGGGACAGGAAATTGAGCCTATTCCACAATTGTCCTGGATATGCAATTTCATCTGAAATGTCCAAGGCCTTTCCAGGCTAGTACGAAACTAAACAGGGACTTCAAAACTGAGTTGGTTGCTCTAGAGGACATATAATAGTAATATGGATCAAAGCACTTTGGGGAACATTCATTAATAAACAGTAAGACACTTCTTTTCTCAACCTAAATTCCCAAAATAATAATGTTAATTTGTGGCTTTCTAAATAAATCTGTGAGTTTGACACCACTGTTCTACCTCATTATGCCCCATTCCTTCTACAACCTCTAGCAATTTGGGTTTTTACTCTAAACTGAAACTTTTTCCCTCAAGGGAGTCCTTACTTAAGAAACATGAGGGATTTTTATTCTATCCTCATCTTCGTCAACCTCTTTGCAGCATTAAATAGTGATGGTAATCTCTAGTTCTGAGATTTTTGTCTTTTCCTATGCTTTCTGTGACACTCTTCTCTCCTGGTTCCTCTCTCTCCTGTCTCACCATTACTTCTTAGATTTCTCTGCCATATCTGATGTCACCTTCCTCTGTCACTTAAACATGGGCATCACCCAAAGACTTTATTAGGGGTCCTCTTCTCTCTATTTTTTCTCTTTTACTGATATAGTCTGCTCTCATGGATTAAAATAAGTCTATATAGATTACTTCAAAACCTAGCCATAAACTCTTCCTTGAATCTTAGTCCTGCATTTCCAATTGCCTATTTGACATTTCTACAGAGATGTCCTGCCAGATCTTCAAACTCAATGCTCTTGAAACTGACTTCATCATGTCTTCCTCTCCTCTAAATCAGAGAACCACTATTGTTTCAGTCATCCAGCCTTGAAATCTCATACGCTTTTGTGACTCTTCCTTTTCCTTTGCCTTTCATATGTCTTGCCATGTCCTAAAAATTCTACCTCCATATTCCTGGCACTACTCAGATGGACATCCCATTAGTTCAAATTCTCATCAACACTAATGTATTAATGTACTAATTGCTTTTCTTGCCTCTCATCACTTCCAGCTCAAACTCATCCTTCAAACAGCTACCAAAATAATTTTTCTAAGGCCCAGGCGGAGTCATGTCATTGCCCTACTCAGAAATCATCATTGGTCCCCTTCTGTCTGTGAGATAAACTACAAATCCTTTAGCTTGCCATTGAAAGCCCTTAAACGTGGAAGATTTTCCAGATTCTGCCTTAATACCTTCCCTCTGCAGTTACACTCAATTTATCCTGTATATATCTCTTTTGTACATAGTTGTTTACATTTTTCTCTCACATTATCTCCCCATTGTGAGATCCTTGAAAGCAGGGATTTTTTCCCCGTCTACCTTTGTATTGCTGGAACTTAGCACTATGCTTGGCACATTTTAAGTGCTTAATAAATGTTTATTTAGCTGACTTGATATTAACTATCCAAAATCTTCATTTCCCCTTTATTTCATATGAAATTCCTTCATTTACTCTGTTTTTAAAGTATTAGGATACTAGCTATTCTCTGAATTCAAGATTTCATCTTCTACCTCTTTGGAATCCCATGGACCATCTCCCTCATTTGTAATGCACTTGCTTTTTTAGAACTGTTATCTTCTTTCAAGATTCAGTTCAGATACCACTTCTAGTTAGCTTTCCATCATCCACTTCGCTCCAATTATTTTATCTATTCTCAAATATTCTAGAACTCCCCTTTGCATCATTATTCCCTTCTTATATTTATCAATGTATTGTCAGATACCAACATTAGGCTGCAACATCCTTGAAGGAAGGGACTGTTTCAGTCTTGTCTTTATCCCAGGTTCTTAGCACTACTCTTTGTACATGATAGGCATTTAGCAAAGGTCTATTGAGCATATAACCTATCCGCTAGACTGCTGAACTGAGAATTACACTAAACCAAAAATAAAAGATGTTTGATAGTCTCACCTGGCAAATTCAGAGCTTCTATTTATGTTTACTCTTACTTACCTAGGACTACGGTCCACAAACAGTACTCATTAATAACTTTACAATTACAAAAACATTAATAAATGTTTGCTATTTTTTCTGAGAGTAATTCTTGGATAATAAGAATGTAGGTGCTGCCCTGTGGATGAAAGTTTCTCTTTCCTTCCCTACCCCCAAACTTACCTCCACAAGTACAATAGGTAGGAAGGTGACTGGCAGGGCTTTCAGATCCTTGTTACTAACCCAGCAGCAACATAGTTGTACCCCCTTGCCCTCCTATGGGGTTCAGGACCTAATATTTCTCCCCTTCTCTCTACCTTCCATTCTGTCTACCCCCTTTCTCTTTCCCCTTCTAAGTCCCCATATCTTTCCTTTCTTCTCCACTCTCCTCTAATCTCTCTTTCTAATCTCCCTTCTCCTCTCCTCCTATATTCTCTTTTTCACCTACATGTATAGGTGTGAATATGATCTGCTCTATGGATCTGAAATATGGAACCAAAACACCTTGATTCCCCTACAAGTTGTTCCATAGAGCATAGCCCCCAAGAGAGGGGGAATCCATTAGTGTATCTTCAATCCTTGGCCCATCTCACTGCCACCCTGGTCTTACTGCCTGTCTGGCCGCTCTGGCTTCTTTTTGGCATTTTATGTTCAGCAATAAAAGTGCCTATGTCTTAAAAAAGAATGTTAAATGTGCTAAGACTAGCTGAGAACAATATCCCAAGCTTCTCAACAGCACGAAGTCCCATCTTTTATATTTTTAACACCAGTATTCTTCTAGTGAGGCTATACAGCACAACCTCCAAAGAAACAAGTTTATGGGTAATTCAGACAGCAATGAAGAGACATATGGAAGGTGCAAGTAGGCCATTGTCTAATTCCAATGAAAGGGAGTAGAATCGAGTAGAATAGAATACACATATAGGACCTACTATGTACCAACCAGGGCAGCCAGGTGGCACAGTGAATAGAGGGCCAGGCCTGGAGTCAGGAAGTTTAATTTTCCTGAATTCAAATCTGGCCTCAAATGCTTACTAGCTATGAGACCCTGGGCAAGTTGCTTAACTCTGTTTGCCTCAGTTTTTTCATCTGTAAAATGAGCTGAAGAAGGAAATGGCAAAACATTCCAGTATGTCAGCCAAGAAAACCCCAAATGGAGTCACGAAGAGTGGAACATAACTGACAAATGAACAACAGCAATAACTTGTCCTAGCCACTGTGCTAAGTGCTTTACAGTTATTATTTTATTTAATCCTCAAAACAACCCTGTGAGAGAGGTACTGTTATTATCCACCTTTTATAGATGAAGAAAATAAAGCAAATAAAGGTTAAAAGACAAGCCCGGGAGCACACAGCCAGTAAGGGTCTGAGAATAGATTTGAACTCAGATCTTTCTGATTCCAGGTCTAGTACTTTATCCATTGTGCTACTTAGCTCTTCCAGTGACCCTACCCTTTCTAGGGAAAGTTTGTATGAGCTGACTTTTTTTGCATAGACTATAAAAGCTTGGGCGATTCAAATGTCTGCATATCACATAAGGCATATCATCAAAGAAATATCTGATCAGAAAAGAAAGTATGATGGTCATGTGAGAAGAGTGAGGATAACTTTTGGAAACCAGTGTGCCCAGAGTACCCACAAAATGCAAAAAGAAGTAGAAAATAGCTTATATCATATAGTTCTTCTGGGGAATTTCCTCAGATCCATGGGGAGGGGGTGTAGATAGAATGAAATTCCCCAAAATGAGAATGCATGGATCAGGCATGATTGGCCCTAATGGAAGGTCTTTTCCTCTCCCCTATCCACAGGTCCACTGAAATACTGAGATACACTGAAATTCAAGGCTTCACGGGCTAGTGGACATTAAGTACTTAAGGAAAAATCATCATAATGCTGCCTGGTATCCTTGCACTGCTGGTCTTTCAGGGTGACTCAGACATATAAGATACTTTCAAAACAAGCTCACAGGAGTCTACAGATTGCATGACACTGGAGTACCCCATTTTTACTTAGATCTAAGGTTACAATTGGGCTTTCAGATAATGGAATCCACTAGCTATCTCTTCCCCTCCTCCTTTAGGACACGAGAGACCTAAACACAGTAGAAAGACAGAAAGAGCTTCAGGAAATAATGTGGCATCAAGAAAAGAGTATTGGAATTGGAGTTAAAAGACCTGGCTTTGAACCTCAGCTCTTACTATATATATGTGAGACCCTGAATAAATCATTTAACATCTGGATCTGAGTTTCCTCATATGTGTAGATTTTAAAATTAATATCCAATATCTCCAAGTTTAATATTTATTAAGTTTATTATTAAAACTAGAGGGAGCTCATCTAAATCGCTCACGTGGAAGAAGAGAGCAAGAGGGAGGAGTTGCAGAGCTTATAAACAATCTGTGACCACTCTATGTAGTGGAGAGATTAAAAGGAATTCTGGGAAATACTGAAGGACTTCTGGGGGATGAAGTCCAGAGTACAAAATTCTAACTGATACATATGTGAAATGAGGGAAATAGAAGAGATGGTGTTGAAGAGATCTGGAAGATCAAGTGCTCTGCTTGAAGTTAGGAAGAACTGAGTTTACCACCTGCCTCAGATACTTACTAATTGTTATAAGTCTAGGCAAGTCATTTAACCTGAGTCACGATTCTCTCCTCTGCAAAATGGGAATAATAATAGCACCTACCTCACAGGTCTGTTATAAGAATGAAATGAGATATATATTTAAAGCATTCTGTTAACCTTATAATTTAGCTATTTTCATTATCATTATTATTATTTAAGTTTCCTTCCTGAGATAAAATTATAATCCTTTAATCTTCCTTCCTACTCCTATGCACATGCCTAAAGAGGTCTGATATAACAGTTGAAGTCATTATAGCCACCACTGTATATAGATACAATGTATATAAAGACTAATTATATATCATTATCCATAGTATATGTTATATAGTATATTTATTTATAATTTATAAATGTACATTTGTTTTATTTATTTAATAATACTTTCCTAAATACACTGTAGAATTCATTTGCACTGCTAATAATTCAGGTTCAATAGATGTCTCTACTAGAAGTATCTATTTCCAAAGTTTTACAACCAAGACAAAAAAAAATGTTTTTTGCTGCTTAAATTAATGAAAAGGAATTTTATTTATGTGTGTGCATATATGTAATAGAGTCTTTTCTGTGTATAAATTACTATATTTATCATTTTATACATACTACGTATTAATTACATATAATTATATATAATATTTTACATGTACAAAAGACTATCTGTATTTAGATTTACAGAAATATACATGGAACCAAATATAATTTTGGAAGGCTATTTCAATCTATTCCAAAATCAGGAATCTAGTCCAGTGATTCCCAAACTTTTTTGGCCTACCACCCCCTTTCCAGAAAAAAAAATTACTTAGCTCCTCTGGAAATTAATTTTCTTAAAATTTTAATAGCAATTAATAGGAAAGATAAATGCACCTGTGGCCATCACCGCCTCCCTGGATCGCTGCAGCACCCACCAGGGGGCAGTGGCACCCACTTTGTGAATCACTGATCTTGTCTGTAACATCCTAGATAAATGATAACCTAGCCTCTGAGTAAAACCCCTCCAGGGGTGGGAAAACTCACCATTCTATGAGGCAGAACATTTTCTTTTTGGACAGCTCTTTTGTTAGAAAATTGTCTTTGTTATTTGTTTTTTTTCCCTTAGTTTGAGAAACACCTGCCTCCTTGTATACTTTACCTACTGCCTTCTGGGGCCAGATAGAACACATTTAATCCTTCTTCCACATGACAGTCCTTCAAATATGTGAGAACCGTAATCATGCCTTAGGATCATAGATTTAAAACTTTAAGGTATCTCAGAGGTCAACTATTCCAACCTCTCCATTTTGCAGATGTGAAAACTGAAGGTAGAGAGCATGACTTATATAAAGTTAGATCCGTAATAGGCATCAGAAGTGGTATTTAAACCAAGGCCCTCTGAAGTCAAAGCCAGAACTCTTCTTACTGTATCCTGCTCTCTTCCCCAAATTTCATCTCCTCCAGGCTTAATAGGCAGTTTCTTAACCCATATTCTTACAATATAGTGTTAAATCCCTATTGTTGACCTGACTCTAATAACAATACTATCCTCTTAATTCAGGTTCAATGTTGAGATGAAATAAATGAGGCATCCACAAGGCACTCAACATTTAGCAAAGTAGGTGGCTCAATTTGCTCTAAGACAGCAAAAATATTCAGTGAGGATAGTTTCCCTGGACTCTGGCCTGTATGGGTTTGTCTGGATGGTTTAAGTCATTTAGCTAGGGTCACTTCCATGGTCTCAGGCACCCATCAAGATGGAGAGCCTATGGCAATTGTGACTATTAATAATTCTTTGCCAGGAAGCTACATGTGGGGAAACTGGGGCCAATTAGGTTCCATGGTGAGGAGAAAGCTGGTAAAGTCAGGGAAGCTGGGACTGAAGGAAATCAGGAAAGCCTTAGTCCTTTCAAAGTCCTTTTACCATTCAGATCAGCTTCTTTTGATCATGCTTCAGCTTGTCAACATCCCTTCTAAAATGTACCTCTAGACATTAGAAATAAAATGCATGAGTAGGTACCATCCCAGAGACTACAAAAACTAACCCAGTCTCAACAAAATCACAGCAATGCAATTGTGTTTCATGCATTAGGGGGTGACTATCCAGTGCCTTCTATTTTCATCCCTATGGGGGAAAAAAGCAATCTTCATTTAATTTCAACACTGTCGACCATTGAGAGCTTGGCTACATTCTTTCTTATTCAGCAGTAGGTATATGACTCCGCTGAGAATAAGGTGCAGAATATAGAGCTAAAGCCATAAGATTAATTCAGTTATGCCTTTCAGTGTTTCAAAAACACAATTCCCATTTATTATTTAATTTATGTTACGCATCATCTCTACAAGGATTTCCACTATCTAGCTATTTCTAATATAATCCAAGAGATAGTGCTGACTTATGTGCCCTGCCATCCTGCTCAATTGTACCCTCTTTCTAAATGCCTCTTTAGAAATCACTTGCACTGCTATAATTAAGGTGCAGTTGAAGTCTCTGGTGGAAGCACCTACTTCCAAGGGTTTACAACCATGCCATAAAAATGTATCGTGGGCTGCATGAATGAAAGAAGAGGGAATTTCTTTACCAGACCTAAAAATGAACAGTATATTGAGAATTTCTTTGTTCCTTCCACAGGAAAAAAAAAAAGCCCAGAAAACTAATGAAATTAGTACAATTCTGGGATCTAGGAGGAAATACCATATGGACACAAGAGTACTATAGGTTTACACAAAGGTGAGTTAATCCCACTGGAGCCTTCTGTGGGAAAAAGATATGGGTAGGTCTCTATGACACATAGAATTTAAACGATAATAAAAAGCTGAATATCTCCTTTAGAAATTTTGAAACAGGAAATGGTCCAATCAAAATCAGAGATGAAAAATGGTTATACCAGGGAGATTTTAGACTTTAAATTTTGACTTGATATTATTTTTAAATTGGATCTTATGTTAATTTTCATGCAACATATGGTATTATAGTTATCAGCCTTAGAAGGGACCTCAGAAGACCACTAGTCTAAGCCCTTTATTTTACAGATGGGAAATCTGAGGTCCAGGGAGTGTGACTTCCCTAAAGTCATAGAGATGGTAATAATAATCACATCACTGAACATTATCAGAGGAAGTTTACTTTGATCTAATATAGCAAGAATATGCAACAAGGGTACAGTGGTATACCTACCTCTGCTTTGATTTTCTTTGTAATCTTCTGTTTTATTTTATGCATTTCAAAACATTCTGAAAAGAGGTTCTTAGACTTCACCAGACTCCCAAAGGGTTGATACAAAAAAGGGGAAGAACCCATGCTCAAGGGGGTTTGATCAGATTAGGGTTGCCCCTTGGGAGTGAGGATTGAGTCCAAAAGGGCTTTGTGACCCCTCTATGAGATAACAACAACAACAACAACAACAACTAGAATTTATGCAGTGCTTGCATTTTTGTAACATGCTTTAAAAATATTATCTCACTTAATCCTCACAACACTGAGAGTTAGGTTCTATTGTTATTATTCCTGTTTTAAAGATGAAGAAACTTGAATTAAATGACTCACCCAAGATCATGTAGCTGATAAGTATTTAAGGCTTGATTTGAACTCAAGTCTTCCTAATTCTGGTCTCAGTATTTTATCTACTATATCACTTAGAATTTATTAAGCACCATGCACAGTGGGCAGCTAGGCAGATAGTGGATAGAGAGCCAGACTCATCTTCCTGAGTTCAAATCTGACCTCAGAAATTTACTAGCCATGTGACCCTGGGTAAGTCACTTAAATTTGTTTGCATCAGTTCCTCTTCAGTGAAATGAACTGGAGAAACAAATGAAAAACCACTCCAGGATCATTACCCAACCCCACACCCCAACAAAGAATTCAATATAACTGAAAAATGACTTAAAAACAACAATGTACAACAAAGGCCACATTTACATAAAATAACATATAACAAAGGTTATCTCATTTGATCCTCACAAAAACCCTTATGTGGTAGGTGATTATATTAATTTTACAAATGGGGAAACAGAGGCAAACAACGTAGCTTATAAATATTTGAGGTCAGGCTAGAACTTGGGTCTTGCTAACTCCAGGTCTAGGGCTCTAGCCACTGTACTGTCAAGTAGGGGAGTCACAAGGGCAGAGGGATTTATTAAAAAATTGGAATTTAACCAATTTCATGAATAATAAAAATTATGGAAAGCAGAAAAAGAATTGGAACTAGTCTGGATATGTCAATATAATTTGTAATAGGACAAGAACAAGACCCTTCATCTCTCTAAACTTCATTTTCTTCTTCATAAAAGGAGATCATTACACACTTTCTATTTATAAACAGAAAATTTACACATTTGACCACTTCATAGAGAAGTTGTAAAAGAAGCACTTTGTGTTTCATCTACAATCCAAAAATATTTATTACATGCTTTCTTAATACTGATCAAGTCACTTTACATTAATCATTAGGAACAAACAGGAAAAATAGATAAAAATTCCTGTCTTCAAGAAGTTTACATCCTACTGGGAGCCCTATCAATGAAAGAGATAAGTATATACAAGACTTTTTGATGAGGAAGATAGCATTGACAATTGTAGCTTTCAGAAAGGATTTCTCTAGGATATGTCACAAAGACTATACCTTAAAGGAATCCATGGATTCTAAGTGAAGGTGAGATGAAAGTACAATAGTCACACAGGCAACCTATACAAAAACATAGAGACCAGATGGAATTTCAGTTTGAGGAAGATCCCATAGCCAATTTGACAGAAATATAAAATATTTGGGGGGTCTTAATATGAAATAAGTCTGGGAAAATAAATTGTGGTAAGATTGTGAAGGTTTTTAATGCCAACTTGAGGATTTTATGTTTAAACCTGGAGGCAATTGGGAGCCATTGAAGGTCCTTGTACAAAAGAGTGGCATGGTCTTACAATAATTTAAAGTATTATTTGATTAGATGTGTGAAGGATGAATTGTTTGGTTTGGTTTTTTAAACCCTTGCCTTCCTTCTTAAAATCAAGACAAAGCACTGGTTCCAAGGCAGCAGAACTGTAAGGGCTAGGCAATGGGAGTTAAATAACTTGCACAGGATCACACAGCTAGGAAGTATCTGAAGTAAGATTTGAACCCAAGTTTTCCTGTTTCTAAGAAGCTTGGTTCTGAAGGATGAATTATTCAAAGGACAGACTAAAATCTGGGAGACTGCTTAGGAAAAAAGGCAAGAAGGCAGTTGTAGTCATGTAAACAGAGGAGAGAATGTTTAAGAGGAGTGATGGCAGTAGACTTAACATTACTTGGCAATTGATTAAATATGAAGGTTAGGGAGAAGAAAGGTTGCAAGCTTGTGCATTCAACAGGAAGAGGGAAGTTTGAAGGTATGGGTGAGTTTAAAAAGGTGATAATAAATCCCACTTTGGACCTGTTGAAGCCTATCAGCCATTGAGCTGGACATACCTAGCAGGAAGTTAATTAATGAAGGATCACAATGCAGGAGAGACTTCAAAGATTAACTTACAAATTTGGAAGTCATCCATCAAAGGAATGATAGTTGAATCCATTGAAAGCAGGAAAAAAAAACACTGAAAAAAAGAGTAGAGATAGCAGAGAAAAAGTATAAAGAGAATAGAAGAGCCAAGTCAAAGTTTTAGGAGTCACCCAAAATAACAAGAGAGGACGTGGGTGAGAATTCATCAAGAATACTTGGGCAAGCAGTCAGATGCATAAGAGGAAAATCAAGAAAAACAATAAAATATCATAAATTATTTTAATTGTCGTTTTAGGCATTGCCCTAGAACCAGTGGCAGCACAGTCAACTCCCAGTTAGAAAACTGTTTGCTGTTTATTGTATTATTTCACAGTTGATTCTATAATCTGTAATAGAAACAAGCTCCCTTATTGGTACTTTCTCCCTCTTGCTTCTGGCCTTTTGACCACACTTATTATCACCTCCACAAGAGAATGGGCAAAGGGAAGACAAATAAATGAATGTTAATACTTGTAAATAGTTCTTAAGAGTTCAGTTAGAACAAAAAAATCAAAACAATTAGCTTAATTCAAGTTTCAGGTTGGGATTTCTTATATCCATTCATGCCAATGATTCTATCAACAAGTTTATGGGCTCCTGCTACATGCAAAATATGATGCCACTGTGGGGAAACAAAACATATGCACATGAAAATTTAACTAATAATAGCATGATCCTGAGTGCTACAGACAATAAATCCTACCTGGCAATAGCTCAGAGGATTCACAGCTGCCAGTTTACTCCAATTCCATTACACAAAGGCCCAGATAGAGTTCCTAACCCAACTCAGAAGCAGTCAGGCTCATGTTCCATAACTCAGTAACATAGAGGGGCCAGAACTGCTGACTGTGACTATCCCCTTCCTAGCTTTGCTGAGGAGTTATTGTGTCTCTCTGAGCCTTTGCATTGCTTGTCTCCACTTCCTACCTGGTGGTACCCCTCTGAATTTCATCATGCTCTCCAGATCATCATCATTCTTCAAGATCACATCAAACTGAAATCAACACTTCCTCAATAACCTCTCCCCTATTCCCCTCCCCCTTACTTATTTTTTTTGTTTATTTGTTTGTTTGTTTGTTTCACCAATTACATGTAATAACAAATTTCCACATATATTACTTCTTTTTTTTGATATTTTAAAAATTATTTTATTTTCAGGTCCAAATTTCTCTTTCCTTTGCCTAATTAGTGGGAAGGGGGGGGGGAACCTATTACAAAAACATATAGTCATGAAACTCAAATTTCTGAATTAGCCATGTTCTAAAAAAACAAGAAAAAAGAAAAATATGTTTGAACTCATACTTTGACTCCATCATTTCTTTATCTGAAAGTGAATAGTTTTATCAGGAGTCCTTTGGAATTATGGTAAGTTTTTGTGTTGATCAGTTAGGAGACTTCTCCCTCTTTCTGACTGGTAAGGATGGAAGTTAAACATTGGAGAGGTTCTCCCAGATCCTTCCTCTAAGGAGGGCACCCAGGTCCTATGTCTCACAATTTCCCCCCTGCTTATACTCCCCTGGACTTCATCATTCCCTTTCCTTTTCAGATTCTTTTTACATGTAGTCTCCCTCCATTATATGATGAATTTCTTTGGGGCAGAAACTAGCTTTTGCCTTTCTTTGTATCCCCAGGCACAATGCCTGACACAGAGTAGGTTTTTAATAAATGTTCATTGTCTAACTGTCTGAGCTGCTCCCTTACCTCCACTTAGTCTCCCTGGCTTTCTTTGAGACTAAGGTCAAATATCTTCTTAATTATCAAAGATATCTTCCTGAAGTATTGGAAGTACTCCTAGTCAGTAAATTCCAGTGGCTCCCTAGTACCTCTGAGATCAAATATAAAACCTCCTGTTTGGCTTTTAAAGAACTTCATAACCTGAACCCTTCCTACCTTTCCAATCTTCTCATATTTCTTATCACATACTCTACAATCCAAAGACACTGGATTCCTTGCTCTTCCTCACACCAGACACCCCATTTATTCTTCTAGAGTAAAACTGGAACCCCCCTCAGAGTTCTGGGGTACCCCATGAGGGTTGGAATGTCGCTTCTCTAATGTTATTAGTTTGCTTCCCCATTCAAGTATACTTCAATTAATTTCCAGTGAGAGTTACATTTAATAAATTAACATCAATCAATTTTTGTAATGGTGAATTTATGAAAATAGCATTAACATAAATACAAACATTACCTTGTCTAGGGGGCAACTAGGTAACATGATAGATAGCATATTAGGCCTAGAATCAGGAAGACCTCAGTTCAAATCTACTCTCAGAGATTTACTAGCTTTATGACCATGGACAAGTCATTTAACCCTGTGTGCCTTGGTTCCCTCATCTGTAAAATGAACTGGAAAAGAAGATGGCAAATTACTTGGAAAATCTTTGCCAAGAAATTCCCAAATGGGGTCACAAAGAGCTGGTCACTACTGAAATGACTGAATAACAGTGACAATACTCCATCAGCACCATGAGAGCATGTTCTCTTCTACCTTATTTCAATCTGTGGGCAGAAAGGGTTCAGATTCAATACAGTTAAATTGGTTGCATCAAGTTGACAACCAAATGCAGCTTCACTGACAAATAAATCAAACTGGCTCTGAAAAATCATTCCTGCCTCCATGGAGCCTCCAAGATAGATTGGCTGGCTAGAAAATCCTGCATGGACTTGACACCCAGACCATTCTGAAAGCACAAAATTATAGCTTCTAAATCATTCCACCCATATTGAACAAACGTCAATAAAAGGTAGCTAGGTAGCACAGTGGATAGAGTGCCAGGCTTGGAGTCAGGAAAACCTGCCTTCAAATAGGGCCTTAGATACTTTCTAGCTGTGTGACCCTAGACAAGTCACCTAACTGCAACTGCCTAGCCCCTGACACTCTTCTTTTTAGAATTTATACTAAGGCAGAAGGTAAAGATTAAAAAAAAAATGCCAATGTAAAGAACCAAGGCCACATTTTGGCCTCAGATGGGAAGACCCCAAGTTTTCTCCTCTTATAGCATTGTCAATCTTCTCCAGCTAAAAACACCTATAGGCAGGAAGAAGTCACATCAAATGAAGGTCAAGGTTCTGGTTGGCTAATATCATTTATTTTTAACACTTACCTTCCATCTTAGAATCAATACTGTGTATTGATTCCAAGGCAGAAGAGTGGTAAGGGCGAGGCAATGGGGGTTAAGTGATTTGCCCAAGGCACACAGGTAGAAAGTGTCTGAGATCAGATTTGAACCCAGGACCTCCTGTCTCTAAGCCTGACTCTTAATCCACTGAGCTACATAGTAATATCTAGTATTATACCCCTGCTCATATGTTTTGAATGTCCCTAATTTCATCTAAGCTCTCAATTAATAGAGGTCCCTTTCATCAGAACCAGGTATAAAATATCTGTACACTTTTCATCAGAGGTACTTCGTGCATGCTTATGAGGACTGGGCTCATTGGCCAGTTCATTATTATAGATATCTTCTAGGTACTTAGTTATTTCCATGTCTCCCCTATTAGAGTATAAGCTCCTTGAGAGTAATGACTGTTCTGGCTCTTCTTTGTATCCCTAGTATTTGGCAAAGTTTCTGGCACATAATAAAATCTTAATAAATTCTGTTAACTGACTGACTAAAATAAGTGAGGTCATACATGTCCTCATGGACCCAGGGAAATTCTGCTGCCAAAACGACTAATGATCAAATCAATCCTTTTTCTCTGTAAAGGTGTAGCTCCCTTAGGCACTGATCTAAAAGAGATGAGATTCATCTTTTGTGTTCCTAGGATGGATTTCTATCATGGACTCCACTGATTATTACCTATTGTAGATGGAAGGAGAAAATTAGGCTATTAAAGAGCTAAACAAGTTACCTGGGGCAATGGGCAGATGATAAAGACTGGCTACAGACCAATCTGGCTAGATATGTTTAAGAGATTGTTTTTCTGAAGCTTCACCTTTCTCTAAAAGCTGATAAGAGCTAATGAAGGAAAGATAGTATCCTGGAATCATGGGAATTCAGAGGAGGAAGAGTATCATTTAGAGCCAGGGTTGTCATGGAGAGCTTCTTGAAAAAGTACCATTGAAGTAAGAGAGGGCATTGTAGGTAAGCCAAATGGCATCAGCAAAGGATGAGAGCAGAGATCATGAATTGCTACATCTATATTGAGAAGTCATGGGAGATGGGTGAGAGGGAGGGGAAGATTGATAACAGATTTCAGAATACTTTGAAAGCCAAACTAAGGAGTTTAGACTTTACCTTTAGACAAAAGGGTTTGGTATTGACTAATGTGGAGATTACAACCAAAAGTGATCCAAGTTCAATGGTATTCTAGATCTTTTAAATTGCCAAGACATGAAATTCAACAAGACATTGTACTGAATTTTCTCCCCTAATCAAATCTACTTCTCTCTTCATAACACATCTTATTAATTAGTGCAACACTATGTGTGATTTCTGGAACTTGCTGATGACTAGTTTCTAGTGGAGCAGGACGATAGCCTAGCAGCTGTCTTTCATAGTAATAGGATAGAAGAACAAAAGAAGAGTAACTGGAAGCATCCTGGGTCTAACTAGTCAGCATGATCCACTGCCAATAGCTGGCAATGGCAGGGCTTTTGTCTCCTGCTAAGCAGATCAGAGATGGAGGGAGTCTTTTCTGAATGAGTCTTCCTGTTTCAGGGGCAGGGAACCTCCTGTTTGAGTCCAGAGAGTTGGAATCTATAAACTCAACAGCTCTCCCGCCACAGGTTATAGGCATCCAAATGCCAGCTATAGAAAGCATAGCTTTCTATAATGGCACACTGGAATAGCAGTTAAATTGGCATTTTCCTAGTTAAAAAAGAAAATCTGGCCAATGTTATTAATAATGGTATTGGGCTAAATATAAGAGAAGCCTGGATTTATACCAAAAGTAACGTATAGAAATAGCATTTAGCTGGTTAATTTGAACAATGAAGATAATCAAAGTGGATTTAGGGGAAAGGGACGTGGGGAACCCCATTAGTGATTTCATTTATAGGGGTAAGTGCCAATGATGAAACTCACTTTACCAATGTAGATCAGTACTTACTTTGATATGTTCTGAAAGAGTCATCTAGGACATTGAAGGCAGATGATTTCCCCAAGATGGCATAGGTGGGATGTATCAGAGCCCAAATTTGAATCCAGATATTTCAGACTCCAAAGCTGACTTTTTATTCTTATTCAACATTGCCTCTCATACCAAGATGGAAAATATACCCCCCCCCCAAAAAAATCCATGATAGCCTATGCAGAGTTTGTACAAGGTGACCAGATGTCCCCAATTTTCTGGAACAATCCTAAATTCACTCTCCTATCCCAGCTACCCAGCTGTCACAATTCCCAGTCAGGATTAAATTTTTGCTATTGCCAAAACCATTCAATTAGACTATGAAGTTTGAACTTTGTTTGGTAGGCAATGGGGGGACATGATCAAAGTAGTATTTTAGGAAGATTAATTTGGCAACAGTGTTCAGGTTGAATTGGAGCAGGGAGAAAAGAGACACTTAAGAACAAATAAGTCATTATAGCAGTATAGTTGTATAACTATGAGGACTAAGTTGGTGAAAAGAGAAATGGAAAGTAAAGGTTGAGGTTAGGGAAGAACTAACAAGACTTGGCAAATGATTGCACTAAGCCCTTATTGAGTGAATTGTCCAGTTTTACAGGGGTATGTATTTATGTGTTAAGGGCTGTAGCAGAGTGAAGGGATCAGAGGAATCTGTGAGGCTGATCTCTTACCTCAGAGAGAAAAGACTAGACTACTCCCTAAAAGTAGCAGGATCCTATTGGGCTTTTTTCAACATGCTTCAAAACTTATAATTAGTGAGTAAAACAAATAACTTTAAAAGGTCTGGCAATGGTTTGGAATGCTTCGAATTGAAATGGACTCCAAGGGTCATCTAGTCCAATATGTACTCAAATTATGAATCATACCTTTAAAGCTGAAAGTTTGTCAGAGGCCATCAAATCCATTCCCCTTGTTTTAAGGGTGAGGTTAATAATGAAGAATTGTTAGTAAGAATAATGATATAAGAAAGCATTTATCTAATTTACAAAGACCTTTACAAAGATAATTTCATTTTATCTTCAAAAATACCATGGGAGGTAGGTGCTATTATAATCCTTTTCACAGATGAGGAAATTGAGACAGATAAAAGTTAAGTGACTTTCCTTGGGTCACACAGCTAATAAGTTTCAGAGATCAGATTTGAGTTCTGGTTGACCACTCTAATCATTGTACCACCTGAGGTCCGGTGACTGAGACTTTTCTAAGACCACTTAGGCTATAAGCATCACAGGTAGGATTTGAACCTATATCTTATGACTCAAGGGTCAGAGATTCTTCCATGTACCAAGTCCTCCTGAAGTTTGTGAAAGAAAAGAGGTATGACCATACAGAACAGTTCAAGATCATTTTTGGAGGATTTTAATTTAAGCCATAATTTAAGTTCTGTATTTCTTTTTTTTTTTTAAAGAACATTCCAAAATGTTCTCCATAGTCCCCCCTGTTTTATTTTACTTCTCACTTCTCCATTCACTTTTCTTCTTTATCTGACAATTTCCTTTATATTTCTCTAGTCTTTTATTCTATGAACATTGCAAAATAATGATAATAACCTTAACATGTCATATGTATCAAGAAGAAGGCACAAAAGCAAAGTAAGAGAATGCCATTCAGTATTGCAGGTGATGGACAGTGGGGTCTCTATATATTCTGAGTCTACAACTTACTAGTTTAAAAAAGAAAACCCATCAGGAACCCTGACACATGAGACAGTTAGGCTCTGGCAATACCACAAATTGGGTTCCTATCAACTCTAGAGGACACTAATAGGTCCTTCTAGAGGAAGGGAACTCCCTATACTGTCACCACTATACTACTTACCTGAGAAAGTCCATTTTATTTTCAGATAGCTCTATAATTGTTAAGCAGGTCGTTTCCTATGTTGTATCAAAAGCTACTCCCCATAACTTCTGCCTTGATAGTGCTTTTACAATCCAGGACCAAATAGGACATTTCCAAATCTTCTTCCATGTGACAGCCCTGCAAAAATTTAAATAACATGAACTTTCATCTCCCCATACCTTCACCACAACTCCTATGTCTTCTCTCTGTCGGGCTAAATATTTCTAGTTCATTCAACTGGTTTTGGGCATTCCAGCTTTGAGGATATCACATGAGTGTTGTTGTAGTTCAGTTGTTTGTCATGTCTGATTCTTTGTGATTCCTTTTGGAGTTTTCTTAACAAAAATACTGAAGTGGTTTTCCTCCAATTTTCATTTTATAATTAAGTAAGCTGAGGCCAACTCACCCAGCATCACAGCTAAACAGTATTTGAAGGCAGATTTGTACTCATATCACATAGGTAATCACAGGTAATAACAAAGACTATCAAACATCCAAACTGGCTTAGAGATATTTTACCTTAAGATATTAAGTCTTGAATGGGAAGCCTTACTCCTGTAATCTTCAAAAGACCCAAGAATGCAGTATTGTGTAATGGAAGGATGAGATGCAGTTAAAGCGGGCTTCAGTGGAAAAAAAAATCATATCCCTGATATCCATTATCAAAACAGAAAAGGAGAGGTTTAATAAACAGAACACATATTTGAAGAATTAGGAAGTCAACAAATAAACAAATCTAAAGTAAGCACAAAAGAGGAGATATTAAAATAAGAGGTAAAATAGATAGACTGGGAATCAGGAGAAGAAATACATAAAGGACAAGTAAAACTAAAAGCTAGTTCTTTGAAAAAATGAATGAAATCATTAAACTTTTAGTCAATCCTATTAAAAGGAAGAATGAAGAACATCAAATCAACAAATTAATGATTTGAAGTCACAAGAAAATCAGATTAAAAAGCATTATCACAACTTACTATTCACAGTTAGGCTAGCAAAACTGAGAACCCACAAGAAAAAGGAATACCTTCAAAAATATAAAATGCCAAAGAGACAAAAAATCAAGTAAAGATTTTAAATGTTTTAACCCCAGATAAAGAAATGAAACTTGCTGGATGGAAACTCTGAAAGTTGGGGAAGAGACTCCTGCTCCTAATGCATTGAAATGAGAATTATATCAAAGTTTCAAACAAACTTTCAAAAATCATTTAGTACCTATACTACACAAATTATTCTTAAAAAATGAAAAAGACTCTAACAGATAATTTATAAGATACACATAATTCTAATACCTAAATCAGGAAAGGATAAAACAAAGAAAGAGAACCATAAACCAATATCATTAATGAATATTAGTTTTAAAATTTTAAATAAATAAAATCCTGTCAAATGGACTACATTGATTCATCATGACCAAATTGCCTTGTACAATGGATTCAAGGACAATTCAGCTTTAGGAAAACAATCAATATAATAAATCATATTAAAAACAAAAACATCAGAAACCATATGATTATCTCAATAAATATGGGGAAAGTATTTGTGTAACAGGTGAACAGGTTTTAGCAAAGGAAAGCCAAGTAAAGCATGGAGCTTTGAGATAAAATGGAATTCAGAACAGCCCCTGGAAGATGCTGGAGGATCAGACTGTTAGGGAGGGGCCAGAGAAGGAGGGAATCTGTGGAGAAGTTCCAACTGCCACTCTCTACACATCTCTCAACTTTGGAGGGAGGTGGGTGGTTTTGGGTGGATCTTGAGAGATTCTGGTTCCTCTGTACCCCTATATTTGAGACTTATTGGAGATCACAACTGCTATTGTCATTTCTACAAGCTTCATTTACCAGCTAAGAAGATATTTGACACAGCTGTACCCCCATTTGGGCTGTAGAGCCCAGACCCCAGAGGGAGTGGGCTCTGGGAGACCTTTCCCTGATCCAGCTAATCCACTTATCCCTGTTACTCCCCTTTATATTAGTTTATTGATTAGTGATTAGGAGATTGTAGGAGGGTGAGGGACAGTTACTGAGATCAAAGCCCCAGAAGAGACCCAGTACTGCCTACCCCAGGGAGAAATTCATCCCTTTCCCTCTAATCTCAGTTGCCAAATGTCCTTTTTCCTGAATCCTGAATTCCTTTGTTCCTTTAATAAATTCCTGTTCATTTTTACTAGTCAGAGTTTGGAGCAGTGACCTTGAGGGGGGGGAAGGTGACATTGAGTGGCTGAGGGGAAGACAAGAACAACACTCCATCTTGAGGGAAGAAAGCTGTTTGAAAGGGGAACAGGGAGGGGTGGTCAGTTGACTAAATAGTGGTGGCTATGTAGATGAGACCAAGTCCATTTTGGTCTCATTTGATTTCTAACATCTGCCTTCATCAACCAAACTACAAACTCGCCATTTTGAAAAGCCCCTGCTTGAAGACCTCAAAGGTCTTCCCAGCAGGAGGGGGTAGTGAGAAGCCTTGGCCCACGTATCCCGTTTAAGTGGAGGTGATTAAAACACCCCATCTATCATCTATACCCCCTCCTACATTTGACAAATTATAACACTTATGTATATTAAAAACTCTATAATGTATAAGCATACCCTAAGAAATGATGACCAAGACAATCACAAAAAAAAAAAAAAACCTGGAAAGATTACATGAAATGATGCAAAGTAAAGTGAACAGAACCAGAACATTTTACACACTGATAGCAATAATGTACATTGATCAACTGTGAATGATTTAACTATTATCAACAAGGCAAGGATCCAGGACAACTCCACTCATGATGAAAAAAGCTATCCAATGCTATAAAAGGAACTGATAGAGTCTAAATGCAGATTGAAGCATTCTTCATTTCATTTCCTCCAGGAATGTAATGTAAGCATGACTTTTTTCACAACATGATGAACATGAAGATGTGCACTGATGATAACATATGTACATTCTACATCATCTTACCCACTGCCTTGGGCTGAGGAGTAGGAGGGAGAATAAGGATCAAAAATGTCAGAATACAATAATTAAAAATTGTATCAATGTGTATTTTTCAATTTAAAAAAAATAAAATATAAACATAAACCTTTTTAATATAAAAATACCCATCTAAAGAGAAAACAAACATCAAATACAAGGGAATACACTAGAAGCTTTCTCAATAAATATGGGAGTGAAACAAGGAAGCTCTCTTTACCACTATGAATTTATATAGTTCTGGAAATGCTAGCAATGTAAATATGGCAAGATAAAGAAATGAAGGCAGAAAGATACCTAAAAGAAAAATAAAACTACCTCTTTTTTGGTGATAACATAATTATTTAGAATATCCTAGGGAATCACCAAATATATAAATTGAGATTTAACAGAGTCAAACACAGGTTGCAAAATAAGCCCTTAAAAATCAACTGTATGCCAATATAATAATTACAAAATCCAAGAAGGCAATAATATATAGGTAAATCCCATTTCAAGTAACTGGAAAATACATTAAAAACACCTAAGGATTCTTCAACCAATGCACACAAAATACTTGTACAGATTCAATTGCAGTGTTCTGTAAAGCAATAAAGAAAAACTTAAATATCTGGAGGAATATTCAGTGCTTGATTAAGCCATGCCAAATAATAAAAATGATAATATCAAAGTTAATATGCAGTTTTAATGCTATACCAATCAGATTATCAAAGGGACACTTTATAGATTTCAATAAAATGGTAACAAAATTTATTTGTAAAAATAAAAGGTCTAGAATATCAAAGAAACTAATGAAAAAGGTAGACACAAAGAGGGAATAGCACTTCCATATCTCCTATTATATTATAAAACCACTGTCATTAAAATGATCTGGAATTGGTTTAAAAATAGAGGGATAGATCAATAGAACAAACAAGACAAGGGAGAACCAGATACAATAAATAATAATCCAATGCTCAAGAAACTGGAAAATTTAAATTACATAAGAAAGAACACCCTATTTGATTAAAAATTATTAGGAAAACTTGAAAGCAAATTGACAGAAATTAGACTTGCTTTTGAATTGATAATACTTTATGAAATTATTGATTGAGGGCAGGCACGCCTGATTCTTTGGGAACTGCCTGGGAAAGAAATAGGGTGACAATCACTCTAATTAAACACAGAGGGTTGAGGGAAAACAGCACAGGAAATAAAGAGACAAGCAGTGAAAATCGGGAAAGATACAGAGACAGTAGCATGGGAACAGGAATGGTGAAGAAAGGCTTGAGAAAGAGGATGGGAAGAAGAAAAAGCAGAGAATATCACTCACATAACTATAGATTAGAGATGAGAGTACTAGGCAGCATAGACCCAAAGGAGATGGGATTCATCGCTTATTACCATGATGTTAATTTTGGTTAATATATGACCCAGTTTGTAAATTATGCTCCTTTGATCTTTGGGACAGTTTATGTATGACATTCAGATTTCCTTTTGCCATCATATTTTCTGCTATTGACCCTTTATACTGGCTACTTATAAACTTACTATACTGACTAAAAAGGTTGGGGGAAATGGTCAGAGGTCAGATCAAGATACAATTTTAACACAGACTAATACTCTTAAATATATTCCATTATGCATCATTAATGTATATGTGACCTTAATATTATGACAATGCTAAAAAAAGATTTATACAAAGAGATCAAATGTAGCTAAAATGAGAAATAAAACTGGGAAAAATCTTTGCAACAAGTTTCTTCAATAAAGGTTTCATATCTCAGATATACAAATAATTGGTTCAAATTTCTAAAATTAAAACCCATTTCCTAGTAGATAAATGGTCAAAGCAAAGAAACAATATTCAAAAAAGGAAATCCAAGCTATCAAGATCCATATAGGAAAAATTATTAAAATCACTAATAATTAGAGAAATGCATATTAAAGCAAATCTGAGGTTCTACTTTCTACTCTTCAGATTGGCAAAGATGACAAAAGAAGATGTGACAATTGTTGGAAAGACTGCAGGAAAAATATATGCACTAAAGCACTATTAATTAATAGGTCTAGTCATTCTAGAAAATATAATTTTCTGAGAACTACACCTCGAAAGCTACTAAATTATGAATATCTTTGGGCCCAGCTATACCACTACTATTCCTATATCTGAAAAAATCAAAGAAAGAGGAAAATATTTACAGCAGCTCATTTCATTAAAGCCCCAAACTAGAAACTAAGGGAGTCTCCACATACTTTTGTTGTTTAATCATTTAATCATATCTAACTCTTTGTGTCTTCCTTTGGGGTTTTATTGACAAAGATACTAAAGTGGTTTGCCATTTCTTTCTCCAGCTCATTTGACAGATGAGAAACTGAGGCAAACAAGGATAAATAATTTTCCTAGAGTTACACAGTTAATCTATCTGAAGTCAGATTTGAACTCAGGAAGTTGAGTCTTTCTGACTTTAGGCCAAAGCACTATGGCCACTATGCCACCTAGCTGTTTCTCCCCACATACTAGGGAATGGTTAAACAAATTATGACATACGAATGTAATGGAATATTATTGTGCTATAAGAAACGATGAAATGAAGAATTCCAGAGGAAAATGAGAAAACTTCTATGAATTGACACAAAGTAATGTGAGCAGAACCAGGAGGACAATTTGTACAATGACAACATTAAAAAGAAAATTAACATTGAAATACTCTAAAACCACTCATTTCAATGATAAAACACATCCAAGAAGAATGAACACAGAACCTCTGAACCAAGAGGTGATGGACTTAAAATGTAGAATGAGATATATTTTTGGAAATAGCTTGTATGGGAATTTTTCTGGACCATTGTAAGATTTAAATCAATGTGTAATACTTCAAGTATTATTTTTATAAAGTTTATTATCTAACAAAATAGAACCATGTGACTAAGTTTTTCTACTTGCTCAAAAATCTCCTCTCCACCAAAGCCAAGACAGGAAGGAAAGAAAAGAAAGAGAGGGAACTACACCCAATTTATATCCTGTCTACATCAGCATGTAAGGACAGGAGGTGAGTAAGGCACTCAGAATCATAATTTTTCTGGGAATCATAGTTTTTAGGGTAACTAATTACATGCCATGCATATTTGTTATAAAGGTTTTATTTTTCTTTTTTACCATTCAGCTGAGGTGGGGGAAGTGGGAGACAGATAGAATAAATTTTTATAAAAACATAATATTCTGGGGGCAGCTGGGTAGCTCAGTGGATTGAGAGCCAGGCCTAGAGACAGAAGGTCCTAGGTTCAAATCAGGCCTCAGATACTTCCCAGCTGTGTGACCCTGGGCAAGTCACTTGGCCCCCATTGCCTACCCTTACCACTCTTCCACCTATAAGTCAATACACAGAAGTTAAGGGTTTAAAAAAATTTAAAAAAAAAATAAAAAAAAGATAATATTCTTTTTTAAGCACATGAAACCAAGACATTAAATGCCAAATGTGAGGGACAGCAAGTAGATCAATGTTGCCAGATAATTAAATGTATTAAAGGTAGTAAAGACTAAGTACAGTGGGAAGGAAGGAAAACAGGAAAGATTCAGGCTGTGAGGAGCCTTTAAAATCAACTATTTGTATATCTTATCATGGAATTAATAAGGGTTCATTAGAGTTTATTGAGATTGGGGGTGGAGGGCTATTGGGAGAGGGAATGCTCATATTTGTACTTTAAGAAACACACTTTTAGGGGGCAGATGGGTGATTCAGTGGTTTGGGAGCCAGGCCCAGAGACAGGAGGTCCTGGGTTCAAATCTGGCCTCAGACACTTCCCAGCTGGGTGACCCTGGGCAAGTCACTTGACCCCCATTGCCTAGCCCTTACCACTCTTCTGCCTGGGAACCAATACACAGTATTGATTTTAAGATGGAAGGTAAGGGTTTTAAAGGGGAAAAAAACTTACTTTTACAGGGCAGTTTAAGATAGTTGGAGTGGGGAGAGATTTGAAGAAGGGAGACCAGTCAGAAGGCAATTTCAATAGTCTAGGCATGAGGTTATGAGAGCCTGCATCAGTGTGAGTAACAATAACATATGTTGTGAAGGTAAGATTTTGCAACAAACTGGATATGTAGAGTGAGTGGAAATAGGGTGTTGGGAATGATACTAAAGTTGCAAACTGAGTGGCCTAGGGGATGGTGATAGTTTTAAAAGTACTAGGAATTTTGGGAAGAAGGGAAATCTTCAGGAAAAAGATAATATATATGTCTTTGGGCATTTGGGTTCGAAATATCTGTGGGATAACCAGTTGAAGATGTTCAATGCAATTGATGATTCAAGACTATAACATACATATGGCTGTATATATAGATCTTGGCATTATTTGAATAGATATGATAACTGAACCTAGATGAGTTAATTAAATCAAGAGAAATAGTATAAAAGGAGAAGAGAAGATGGCTAAGGACAAAACCTGAGGAATACCAGGAAATAGTGGACTTGAATTGAAGATCCAACAAAAAAGATTGGGGAGTAATTAGACATAAACTAAGAAAGTGTCATAAAAACCATGAAAAAAAGGTATTATCCAAGAAAATGGGAACTCTATAATATCAAAGGCTACAGAGAAGTAAAAAGGATAAAAATTGAGGAAAAGTTATCAGGTTAGCAAAATGTCTTTTTGTTTATTTGTTTTTAAGTAAGACTCCTACATATCAGATGGTCATTAGGATTTAAGAGCATTAATCATCTAGTTCACATGCCTGAGCTCCTGAACAGTCTTTTTGGTACCATAAATGGTCTTCAAAACAATTTAGCCTTGGCACATATTCAAGACTCTTGATAGCCTTAAATATAAAGCCACCTGTTGTCTGGGAGGAGGAAAGGGGAGTATGATTGGTCAGATATACTGTCACGAACATTGAGAAGTGGCAATTATCTCCAGATGAGCAGTCAACTTAGCTTAGATACTAATAAATATCCAAGAACAGCTTTAATAGAAGCTGCTGTCTTTGAATGAGGATGACAAACACAAAACCTTATTACAGAAATTTTTAAAAAAAGATAAAATTCAAACCTTTAAGTAGCAAATGTATGAGGTTATAAACTTCATGCTTCAAAGAATGATTAACTCTTACCATGCAAGCAGTAAGTATCAAAATTTAAAAATACTTAAGTTTTTATAAGTGTTCAAGATGAAAATTTGACAACCATCTCTAGTTAGCCCCAGCAAACCTCTGAGGGTAACCACAATAAGAAAAAGAATAGCTTACTCCATCACTTAACCTAACATCTACTTGTAAAAATTCTAAAACAGTAGCACACCAAACTAAGAGGTAAGTGAAAGGAGAAAAATAAGGCAAGGAAAATTCTTTGTAAAAGTTTAAGTCCCTGTTTTGTCTTGTTTTTTAAACCCTTACTTTCAGGTTCAGAATCAATACTTGTATTGGCTCTAAGGCAGAAGAGCTGTGAGGGCTAGTCAATGCGGGTTATGTGACTTGCCCGGGGCCACATAGCTAGGAAGTGTCTGAGGTCAGATTTGAACCCAGAACCTCTCATATCTTGGCATAGCTCTCAATCCACTGAGCCATCTAGCTGCCCCTTCAGTCCCCTTTTAATGTCGTTTAAGTATTATTGTCTTAATGCTGGTCATAAAACCCTGGATTGAAAGCCCAGTGCTGGCATTCATTTGACATGAGATTAAGGAAAAGTCATTTAAATTTTCTAAACCTCAAATTCTTCAACTGTAAAACGGGAATGATACTTATATCACTTATCTCCAAGGACTATTGTGAGAAATATACTTTGTAAACTTTAAAGCACTTTGTGAATAAGACTATTATCACTAAAGATGGATCAATGACTAACCAAACCCCTGCTAGAAAAGAAAGTATAATTACCACACAATTATATCAGAAACCCAAGTTTCTGTCTCACTTCTATTGATTTATTTTATTTTTCCTAAACTAGTTTGAATTAAGACTTACAGAAGATTTTACTGTTTAATTCATGAAAAATCTGATCTTTTGTTGGTCAAATATGTCTATTGCTTCTTACCGGGATATAAACCTAAAAACAAGTGGAACAGAAGCAAAAATTCATTAGCATACATTTCTCTTTATGTCATTTACATAGTACAAATTCAACCATCCATCTATCCATATTAATTTTGTTGGTTTTCCGTCATTTTTAAGTTGGTCTGATTCTTCCTTCCCTTGTTTGGGGTTTTCTTGGCAAAGATACTACAGTGGTTTGCCATTTCCTTTTACAGCTCATTTCACTGATGAAGAACTGAGCCAAACAGAGTTAAATGTCTTGCCCAGGGTCACAAAAAGTGTTTGAGGTCAGCTTTAAATTCATGAAGATGATTCGTGATTCTCGATTACCAATTCCAAGACTCTGTCAATTGTATGCCTCCATCTTAATTAAATGAGGCTTTTCCTTGGGAAGAAATTATTTGGGGAAGGAATTAATATCTAGTATACATTATCTTGATGATCTTTTACAGAGACCTTCTTCTTAGATGTCTATCATCTCTCTTTCATCAGAATGTCCACATAATATTGTCATTATTTTCTAGTCTTTGCTGTAAATTGCAAGACTCAGTGGGTAATTTTCCTGGATAAAAATAAGTAAAATTTCTTTCTGGACTTATACTTTTCTGTAGTTCCTATATATATACATATATATATATATATTGATGGTTATAGTTTAGTGGTTTGCTTTTTTTAAAAAACTGGGAGATCAGGGATCAGCCTGCTGTAAATATCTATTTCAGCCTAAGTGGAAGGCTGTGATATTATATGTCATTTTCTCCTCTATACAGAGGCTACATTAGTCTTTCCAAAAAAAAAAAAAAAAGGTACCACATCTTTGAGACAAATTTTGCTGCACTCTGAATGATATGTGTGCTTTTTATGTTTATGAAACTACCATCCAGCGAAAAATAGCAGCCTAATATTTTGACATGAAGGTCATTTGAAAGTTTTACTGCCTGCAAGCCTGATCCATTTTGTTGACAAAGGGCTCTCTCAGGGCTCTTTAAGATGCCCCAGCCTGCTCAACTTTCCCTCTGTCTGGCATTTCTGTCCCACTCCTTGTGCACCCCCTCCCACCAGACTAATTATCAGCTCATTAAGGCT
Organism: Gracilinanus agilis; assembly: GCF_016433145.1. Taxonomy (NCBI): domain Eukaryota; kingdom Metazoa; phylum Chordata; class Mammalia; order Didelphimorphia; family Didelphidae; genus Gracilinanus; species Gracilinanus agilis. Next base: position 428,608,541 of record NC_058133.1, on the reverse strand, counting down.
GTCCTAATGAATTATGTTACAGCATTAAGAGAGGGCTCAGAATAAATGCCCATGTAAGTAAAGAGGGGGAAGGGAGTAGTGAAGTAGGGGGGAGAGATAGAGAGAAGGGGGGTGGAGGAGAGAGAGAGAGAGAGAGAGAGAGAGAGAGAGAGAGAGATTACTACCTCTGTCAACACCAGCAGCTGAAGCTAACTTGATCTGACCAGTCTCAACTCACATGCCTCCCCCTCCAAAAAAAATCATAAATATTTCAGCCAAAATGAATTTTAGATTGATATAAACATGCTCTGGGGAGGAATTGGCTTCCTAATGTTCCTTGGCTTCACAGACATAGAAATTCTCCCAGAGGTTATGCCTTATGTGTATTTGATCATGAGCAGTGAAAACTATGTGGGGGAGGAAAAGGAATATGTAGGGAACGCTATAGAGTTCTCAAGCAAGCCAAAGGACAAGTTAAATGGATCCAAATGAGGTCAACAGGCATTTATTAAACACCTGCTAAGTGCCAGACACCATGCTAAATGCTAGAGTCCCCCCCCCACCCAAAGAAAAAAGGTAAAGAACAGTCTCTACTCAATTCAGTTTAATAATTCAATAAACATTTATTAAATATCGCGCTAATGCCTGGGGATACAAAAAGAGCCAAAAGACATTCTCTGCCCAAAAAGAGATTATGATATAATGGGAGAGACAATATACAAATACATAATGACAAGTAAGTTATATAAAGGATATGTTGAAGATAATCTTAAAGTAGAAATATCACCAGAAAGGGCTTTTTGGAGTAAATGATATTTTAGCTGAGACATGAAGGAAGCCAGAAGTCAGAGATAAAGAGGAAGAGCATTCCAAATATGGGAGCAGTCAGGGGAAATGACCAGAGTTGGGAAATTCATTGCTGAGGAGACCATATCATGTTAGCCAATGGAGATGGCGTGGGGTAGGGGAGAAGCAGGTACCCTTCCTTATACACACGTAGCCTCTCATTTTCCCTATCCTCTCCACCAATATGGTCTCACTTTCATGACATCCTGACCTCCATCACTTTGGGCATTTTTGAAAGCATGATGAGAACATTTGTTCAGACAAACATCACATTCCACAATATACTCTAACGTATTATGTGACCTTAATATTAAAGAGTATTAAATAATATTAGGAGACTCATCCAGCCATCATAAGTATATTAACTTTGGATAGTGCAAATAGACAATGACCTGGGTCCAAAATTAAATGAGAGGGAGATTTAGTCTCTAGCAAATATAAAAATCATTGCTGCCCTAGAAAAGGTAGTATTTAATAAAAATAAAAAAAGAAAAAAAAAGAAAAGCATCTCAAGCACCCCTGGCTCCTTTTTTTCTCCTGGCATCTTGTTAACAATAGTAAATGATCAGAATTTTTTTTAAAGCTACATCAGATTACATAGCAAATTTAAAATGGAAATTGATGAAAATCAAGACAAGATATTAAGTTAGAAAGACAAAATACACTGGTAAAGGCCTTGTGGGATATTTTTTCTGCCCCTCATTCAGAACTTTGCCTTATAGGAGGATTTTATTTTGGGATTTCAGCGATAGCCCCTAACTCCCAACTTCTGCCTACTAAAAGAGCCTCCAAAAATAAATCAAGCTGGTGAAAGCACAAGATAAGCATTTGACAAAAGTTGAGTTGTTGGGGGTGGGAGGGTGGGTGGGGGGGAATAAGGTTTGCTTATAATTATAGTAATGTTAGCTTTTCTTTATATAGCATCTTTCCCTCCAAAGCACCCTCCAGCTGAGCAATCCATGCACAGAGACCACTTTCTCCTCTAATGAGAGGCAATCACCTCAGGGTTGGAAGTACAGAGCTAATTAATTATCATATTTGGCAAAGGATCCTTTGTAGCTAGCTAAGCAGATGATAGGGTTGATGAACAGGACTCTGTCTATCTGAGTATTTTTAAAACTTTTTTTTTTTTAAATGAAGCTTTCCCTAGACTACACAATAGCAAAACTCTATTGTCAGGAAAAAATGCACAAGTTCACCAGCAATGCCCATTTTAATGGATTCATTACCTCTAAGCAAGTGTACATCTATGCAGAGCTCTGAGTTGACATTTCCATGCAAACCTCAAAACCTTTTAAACAGCAAAGGTAATTTTAATCATGTCTCTAAATAAGAAGCCATGGACAACCAAGGACCTTTGCAGATTAAGGACTGTCAATAACTTGCTACCTTCTTACAAATCCTCAGCTGCCTGGCTTCATCCTGTGCTTTCAAATGGGGAGATTTTTTTTTTCATCATCTCCAGGTCATTGTATAATCTGCATTTTTCTTATTTAACAGTTTAGAAAAAGTCTACATAACTTGAGAATCTGCAGGAAACAACTCCGAGTTTCTTTGGAAACAAATGATGATTTCTAGTAGAATATCTAAAACCACAAGTCAAGGTGACTTTAAATAAGGGCAGGGAAAAGAGGAGCACATAGGGATGTTCTTTATGGTGATTAGTTTACACCTAGATATAAACAGAGCCCAAAAGAGGGTGTCAAGTGAATTTGCTTTTCTAGAAATCTCTCCAAATTGGACAGATATCTGGCTGCCTAAGATGGTTAGATATAGCCCTGCCTAGAGGAAGAGGAATAGACTAGATGGCCAGGAGAAATTCCTTTTAGGCCTTGTTAAACTAAATTCAAAGGTATAGACATGAAATGCATGTGTGTGTACATATATAACATATAAAAGTCAGAAAGGCATTTTTTCTAATATTAAGGAAAAAATCCTAGGCACCAAGCAGCAGATTAGTCTTATCAGTCCTCTGCAGTAAACCAGAACTGAAGGAGGGTGGGGAAGGCCTCAAGGCAATTTTTGCCAAAGGGACAGGCAACAAAAGAGGCAGAGGAACAAACTCACACTTTTAAAAGAAAAGGATAAAAAGGTGTGATTTGCTCTCTTTCTGGCCCTTTCCAATTTTCCTCTTTGCCTGTGGTGGGCATCTCATTGGTTAAGGAGCTGCTAGGAGGGATTCTGTTTTGTTAAGAGTGAAGTAGAAGAGAAGGTAAAGAGGTGGGGGAGACAGGGATCAGATAGGCAGGGAAACAGGAAGATAGAAAGAGCAACTGAGACAGAGACAGAAAGACAAAGAAGGAGAGATAGATGGAGAGGCAGACAGACAAAAATATAGCCAGTCACAGAAAAGGGATCAATAGAGTCAGAGAGGAGACTGAAAAGGGAAAAGTCAGAGGTAGAGTGGACAGACAAAGCTGGATAGAAACAGAGAAAAGGAAAGGAAAGATGAGGGAGAGGAAGAAAAACAGACAGGAGGAGGAGGGGTTGCTGTAGAGAAAAGAGAAGGAGAGAAAGGGGAGGAGAGAGTGGGGAGGAGAAAGAAAGAGAGAGGACAGAGAGGGAAGAGGAAGAGGGAGGGAGAAAGAAAGAAAGGGGGGGGGGATATAAGATTCGAGGGTGAAGTGAAGTCTCTGGCGATGTTCCTTGGGCCACGCTGCCTGACTTCCTGCCTCCCACTCTAGGCTTTTCCACGGAGTGACAGAAGCCTTCGTAGAGCTCCTGCCTGGAGGCTGCTCCGTAGCTGCGGCCATGGCATCTGAAGGAAGAATCTATATAAAGATTGTTCCCCAGGACAATGTTTATGGACACAAGACTGGAAGCGTTGCCATTCCCAAGACTCTAGGGATAATGGTTCTGAGCTATCCCATTCAATATCTGAGGGGAATGATAGTCAAGACTGTGGTAATTAATGAGAAAGAACGCTATCCACATCCAGAGAAAGAACTGTGGGAGCAGAAACACAGAAGAAAAACAACTGCTTGAGCCAGAAGAACATTGTACACAGAGACTGGTACACTGTGATAAAAGCAAACGTAACAGACTTCTGTACTAGCAGCAACGTAATGAACCAGGACAATTCTGAGGGATTTATGGAAAAGAACTCTACCCACATTTAGAGGAAGGACTGCAGAAGTGGAAACAGAAGAAAAACAACTGCTTGAATACATGGGTTGATGCGGACATGATTGGGGATGTAGACTCGAAACAACTATACCAATGTAACTATCAATAATATGTAAATAAGTCTTGATCAATGACACATGTTAAAATCAGTGGAAATGTGCGTCAGCTATGGGGGGAAGGAAGGTTGGGGGATGAAGGAGAAAGTAAGAACATGAATCATGTAACCATGGAAAATTTTTCTAAAAAATAAAATTAATAAACATTTTTCAAAAGAAAAAGAAAAACAAGTGCTTGATCACATGGTCAGTGAGGATATGACTGGGGATGTAGACTCTAAGCAATCACCCCAGTGCAAATATCAATAATATAGAAATAGGTCTTGATCAATGACACATGTAAAACCCAGTGGAATTGAGTGTTGGCTATGGGAGGGGGTTGGGAGGGGAGGAGGGAAAGAAAATAAATCATGTAACCATGGAAAATTTTTCATAATTAATCAATAAAATAAAAATAAATTTAAAAAAGACTGTGGTGATGATTTGCTTTGCTTGGCATGTGCTACCTCCTGCTCTCTCTCATGGTTGTCTTTCTGCAACAACTAGACTGACCTGCCTCTCTTGCCTGTGGAAATTGGTTGGCAAATAGTAGGGATAGGTGACCTCTTCTTTATAGCAGTGGCTGCCCTGGATGACAGCTATAAGGTCTAGGCTGGAAGCAAAACCCATAATCTGTGAAAGAGTATTAATATCTGAGAGAATCCAGAAAAGGACTCCTTCTAGGGAATTCGAGGGAACCCTGTCTCCTCTAAGACAAGAGCCCTTAATCTTTTTTGTAGCATGAATCTCTTTCACAGTTTGGTGAAACCTATGGATGAACCCCTTCCAAGAATAATATTTTTAAGTACACTAAATAAAAGATATAACACTAAAAAAGAAATCACTTATACTGAAGTACAGTTAACAATATATATATTTTTTAATTTCATGGACTTTCAGGACACCTCCAAAGAGGTTGGCACTTAAGCTATGACTTAAAGGAAATAGGGGTGAGAAGTATTTTCCAGGTATGAGAGGCAATAGTAAAATCACAGAGGAAGAAAATGAAATTTATATTTTAGGAAACAGTTTAACAGAAGTAGGCCAGTTTGGTTAAACACAGAAGGCATCATAGGGAATGATGTAAAATGCATCTGGAAAAGTAGTAAGGAAACAGATTGTGGAGAGCTTTACCTGCCAAGCAGAGTAGTTTATATTTTTATCCTAAAAGCAATAGAAAGGCACTGAATATTTTTGTGAGGCTAGGACAAGGACATGAATTAGGAGGATAGCTCCAGTGGCTCAGGTGAGAGGTGATGGGAACCTTGGGAAAAAGTAGTCACATAAAATGTGGGAAAGTGGTACTTAGGTGGAATTGATAAGAACTGACCCTTATAAGATGAATCCAATGCAAACAGAATGATTGGAAGGAGGTTGGTACCTATAATAGAATTATGACATTTAAAGAAAGGATAGGTTTCGCTTTGAATTTCGGGGAGAAATTATATGTTCCATTTTGGACATACTAAATTAGTTATCCCAGTGGAGATATCTAGCAAGCAATTGGTGACATCAGACTAATTCCAGGAGAGAGGTTAGAGCTGCTTCTACAAGTCTGAGTGTCATCTATGTAGAAATGATGAAAAGAAGATAAAATAGAGAAAAGTGGATCCCAAAATTCAGGTCCCATGAAAAGTTTTGGAAATACTATTCATCCAATGTAGCCAATGTAGTCATATTAGACATCCAGTATTGCCTAAATATGACACCTTTTCACTGCCTATCCCCTTCAATATTCATTGTCCTGCTGGGTCAGTGTCTTAAGGATTATAATTTTGAACTTTTCCTGTTGACTTGATTCTTGCCCCCAACTACATGCATCACAAAGTGGAAAAGAGAATTTATTCCTTCATTCAAAAATATGTATTGAGCACCTTTATTTAGCAAATACTTGAGAACTGCAAGTGATAAACAACATTGAGAACATAGTCCCTGAATAGCATAGATCTTTTGAAACAATAGTACTACATATATGTCCATGCTTAGATGCTTCACTAAGCAATAGGCATTATAATTTAGTATAATAATTATGTAGCCAACTTCCCTAGTGAAGCAAGATTAGAGATGTCAATGAATAAGTCAAGAAGCAAATCTATCGAATCCTATCTCTGAAACTCTAGATCCCTCTCCACCTCCAACACATGCCATGTCATGGAACATAGTTATTGTTAGGGGTTGTAGGTTTTAAAAAGTTGGTAAATATGAAGAAGTGGATGTAGGCTGGGTGGACCCATAAGAGAAGGGAATGATACCAGCATATTGTTCTGCTGGAAAAGAGAAACATAGAAGAATCTCATCATTTATCAGTGACTCAGATAAAGGCATAAATGCCACACATTAAATGTTCAGGTTGTCCAAAACTGGCAGGATGGAGGGAGAGAGAGGGGGGAAGGATAGTTAATACAATGACTTACAGGATTCAAAACAATCTTAATAAGCTAAAAAGAAAATTGGCTTTAGATCGCAGACATAGAACAAGAAGGAAACTTAAAGATCAACCCAAATCCTCATTTCTCAGATGAAGAAAATGAGGCTCAGAGGGATTACCTTGCTCAAAGTCCCAAGCCAAATAAACAGATGAGCCAGTATTGGAACTGAGGTCCTGTGACACTAAGTTGAACACTTTCTCCATTGTGCCATTTTGCCTTCTTTGTTCTTATACTCTTCTGCTTTGTAGTCAGAAAATTTAAATTCAAATCCTAACTTTTCTAATGACTATCTGTATAATATAGAGTGAATTATTTACCCTTATTTAGATATCAGCTTCCTCTCTATAAAACGAGAGAGTAGGATAGGATTATCTCTCAAGTCCTTTTCAGTTATAATCCTATAAATAATGGACCAGAATCAACAAACTGAAACACAGCAGGTATAAATGAAAATCCCTACATTTAGTTTCAAAAAACTAATTTTACAAATAAAATGGAAGATGACCTGGAAACTGTCCATATGAAAATAATTTGGAGAGTTATACTCGAACACAAGTTTAATGTGAATCAACAACATGTTACAGCTGGCTCCCAACTAATTCCTATGATCCCCCACTACTCAAAAAATAATAATAGTAATAAAATCAAAGTCAATAGGATATAAATTCACACAAAAAAATAGAAAATGCTTCATTTTTTCTCTGTAAGACACTAAATAAATACCTTTTGAATTCAGTAACTCATGAATGTAGCCAATAGTATTAAATAAGGTTTGGAGAATATTGCCCTTGAATTTCATCAATGACTGGATGCATTCTTATAAGAGTCTGGAATATTAAGGAAATACTTCTCCTTCACCAACTGAATTTTCTAGTAGAACCTAATGATGAGCAGAGAAGAAAAGAAGACCTCTGGAAGTATTACTATCATCATTAAAATAATGTTTTCATGGGTTTCTATTCTGAGCTTTATAATACCAACAAGGCTGCCTCTACCACTTGTGTATGCTTTGACTTAAAAGCTATCTGTTGAATTTGGTCATATTTCTTTTATAATGGAAGTCTTTTGTTTCGTGGCTCATATTGTGTATTTGCGGCCTACTCCATTATCTGAAAACACTTCATTATCCTTTTCTTGTAGTAGGACCCTGACTTTAAATATCATAAATATGATACCCTTTAAAGTTTTCATGCTGGGCTCATCAATGCACTGATATTGAAGTCAATGAATGAGAAGTCAAGTTGTCAGTGGTTTATAATCAATTACCAACTCCTGAGTATATTCTGATTTTTTTCTATTAAATAAGCTTCATGCTATGTAAATAGTTCATCAATTCTGAAGTTATATCTTACTCTAGACTTAAAAGTAGCAGAGCTGATGACCCCACAAATGATACTGGAACTAAATTCCTCCCATGGAAAATACAAATTAAGACTCTCTGGGAAACTTTTTAATGTTACATGCCACAAAATCTCTCTGAGGTGAATAAATATTATTCTCTCCTTTTCATAATAGAGTTGCTAAAATACAGAGAGATTGAAGTCAAACGTGTTATTTGTACTGTTCTTATAAAAACCAACCTGTAAAGGATACTTCTAAAAAAAGGGAAAAAGAAGTGAGAGAGAAGAAGAGAAGGGAGGGAAGAAGTAAGAAGAGGAGGGAGAAAGAAAAAAGATGAAAGTATAGAAAAAATAATAACATGTTTTAATTATCCATACTCAGGATGCAGAATAGTGGGGAACTTGGAAAATTTTAGCTAATGTGCAACCCCTAGAATCTAACAAGTCTTTGGAGTTTATAAGTCTTTGACCAAAAACAGAAATTTTTCAGATTTTTTATAACTTCAATATGGATTCATTTTCTAAATTGAAAACCAAACCAATTAACTTATAAAATGAATTCATTTTACTATGGGAAAAGTTATGGAATGCTTTATTTCATTTCTTTTTTTAAAAAGCTATTAGGCAATATGAAGTAATTAATTTTATCCCTTCTGTAAATGTGATTAATTTTCATGCCAGGAAAAGTTCAAAGTCACACTGGCCCAGTAGACCATGACTATCCTTAAAGAGTCACTATCACTGATTACCAGGATATCTTATCATTATATCATTATAATGAACTATGTTGGATGGATTAAGTTGAGACAATGTAGATAAGAAAGCTTAACATTTTCATGTTTAAATGATCCAGGCTTAGAATAACTGACATTTATATAGGTTTTATTTTTTAATAAATTTCCAAAACACCTTAAATAATTACATCTTTAAATTTCATGAGGAAGAGTTTTCTTCATTTTATAAAAGACAAAACAGAGGGTTAAATGAGCTGTCTGTGGATGCAAAAAAATAAGAACACTAATATACTATTGGTAGAACTGTGAACTGGCCTAAACATTTCGGAAAATAATTTGGAATTAGAGGGTTATAAAATAATGCCTTAGATGCTGCAATACCATTTCTGGCTTTGTTTCTCAAGAAGATCAGGGGAAAGAAAAAGAAAGTATTTGTTCCAAGATATTTATAGCAGTTCTCTTTGTGATGGCATGAACTGGAAATTGAGGGGATGTCTGTCAATTAGGCAATAGCTAGAAAAATTGTTGCATAGGATTCTGATGGAATATTATGGCACTATAAGAAACAATGAGTAGGTTATTTTTAAGCATGGAAAGATATACATGAAATAATGAAGAGGAAAATAAGTAAAACCAAAAGAACAGCTACAAGATTAATATTTGAAGAATAACTTGTAAATGTCTGCTTCCAGAGAATAAACTGAAAAACAGAAACACAAAAGATGCAATGTATATTCACATATCTGTTTTTCAGATGATACCTTCTATGGTAGGGATGGGTTGAGATATCTGGAAATAAATTCTATTAAATTTGTTAAAAAGTGAGCTGTGTCCCCACAGATTATGTTAGAGGCAGATTTTTGAAGTGAGGTCTTTCTGGCTTGACGTCCAGCCCTACTACCTCTGCCAGTAGAACTGAGTTTGTATCCCAGCTCCAACTATTGCTTTAAACCACAGAATATTATGGGGATATTAAAACTTGCTTTACCTACTACACAAAGTGGTCTGGAAGACAAGAACTTTGTATAACATAAAACCCTGTAGAATACTGCTGTTTTTTTTTTTTATGTATTTAATTAATTAATTAATTTTGAAGATTTTTTTCCATGGTTTCATGATTTATGTTCTTTCTCTCCCTTCCTCCCTCCCCCCACCCATAGCCAACAAGCAATTCCACTGGGTTTTACATGTTTCATTGATTGAGATCTATTTCCATATTATTAATATTTGCATTAGGGTGATCGCTTTGAGTCAACATCCCCAATTATGTACCCACCGACCCATGTGATCAAGCAGTTATTTTTCTTCTGTGTTTCTACTGCCACCGTTCTTTCTGGATGTGAATAGTGTTCTTTCTCATAAGTCCCTCAGAATTTTCCTGGGTCATTGCATTGCTGCTAGTACAGAAGTCCATTACATTCAATTTTACCACAATGTATCAGTATCTGTGTACAATGTTCTCCTGGTTCTGCTCTTTTCACTCTGCATCAATTCCTAGAAGTCTTTCCAGTTCACATGGAATTCCTCCAGTTCATTATACCTTTGAAAACAATAGTATTACATCACCAACAGATACCACAATTTGTTCAGCCATTCCCCAATTGAAGGACATTCCCTCATTTTCCAGTTTTTTGCCACCACAAAGAGCGAGGCTATAAATATTTTTGTACAAGTCTTTTTCCTTATTATCTCTTAGGTGTACAAACCCAGCAGTGCTATCGCTGGATAAAAGGGCAGGCAGTCATTTAAAGCCCCTTGAGCATAAGAATATTGTTATTTTAATGGGCATTGGGCATTCTCTCTGTAGGTACATATATTTTTCTTAAGATTATATATAACGGATTTTAAGGCAGAAGGTAAGGGTTTAAAAAAAAGATTATATACGAGACTGGATTCTGCCAAAATTCATGGCTGGAATATTTCTACTGCTATTTGCATGGACACTATCAAACTACTTTAGAAATAATTTTCAAAAATGACTCCTCTGCCAGCATTTTATTTGATATACATCATTTGTATCAGTCCTACTCTCATTTCCAACTGTCAGCTTTTTCTTCACTGGCTGCTGTTGTTCTGTTCCATCATGTCCAACTTTTTGTGACCCCAAATGAGATTTGATTGCCAAAGACACTGTAGTGGTTTGTCATTTCCTTCTCCAATGGATTAAGAAAGATGGAGGTTAAGTGACTTACCCAGTGTCATACAGTTAGTGAGTGTCTGAGGCTGGATATGAACTCAGTTTCCATCTCTACCCCTTTCTTAATGCAATCTCACATTTCTATATTTCCTTTTAACCACATTTGTGTAGACCTTGATATGAGCTAGAAACTCTGGATGGAAGAAAGATGATCCAAAAAGATATGATTTTCTGAGGTCACCCTCAAGGTTGATCTAGTCTGTATTAGCTCAAAGCTTTGGGTTCTGAACCAGTTATATGAAAAGGGGACTTTGTAAACATTAAACACTATATAGGGGGCAGCTGGGTAGCTCAGTGGATTGAGAGTCAGGCCTAGAGACAGGAGGTCCTAAGTTCAAATCTGGTCTCAGACACTTCCCAGCTGTGTGACCCTGGGCAAGTCACTTGACCCCCTTTGCCTACCCTTACCACTCTTCTGCTTGGGAGCCAATACACAGTATTGACTCCACGGTGGAAGGTAAGGGTTTTTAAAAAAAAAAACCACTATATAAATGTGAGTTATCATAAATTTCTTATCTCCAAAGCAGTGAAGTCACTCTACATATTACTGAATTATATTTATATTTGTGCTCGTCCCATTTCCCAATGCTTTTTTGGCATTCACAAACAAAATGAATTTTCAAGGTTTCATTTGCATCTAAGTATAGGTTCATATGTACATAGATACATAGATATAGATATGTGCTTCACATATATTATATATTGTGAATGTATTGATCTTTGGAATAATGTGCTTCCTTTGTACTAATCAACTGTTACAAATTTGTGATGTTCTGTGGTAAGCTTTCTGAGCTCATCAAATAGAAACACTTAAAGACTACATGTGAAAGGGGCAACTGGGTAGCTCACCTAGGAGCCAATACACAGAAGTTAAGGGTTTGGAAAAAAAAAGACTACATGTGAAGAATTCTAATAGAAATGGTGCTTTCATTTGTTACTACAATTCCTATCCTTGCTTATTACATAGATCATAATCTGATGATTATTAAGTGATTCTTAGAGTACATTATATGTATAAACATGCTTACATATATTCAGGTGTATACATATGTATGAATAGACATGTACTATATTAATTTATGTATATATGTGTAATCCTGGAATGCATTAACCATTTCTCATTTCCATCCATTATATAGGAAATTTCAAAAAGAAAAATACAGTTTCTAAATTACATCATAATCCTATTAACCAAAACGCCAGGATTTGGAGCTTAATATGCTCATTTGAATATTTTGTTGAACAAATTTACAGAATACAATTGAAGAGGTCCTTAAATTCAATTGTATAAAATAATATTAAATTGTATAACTTGCAGTTGTTTCCAAACACAAAATTAAGGGCTTTAAAGACAGGAAAATCATAACAGATTTTTAATCTAATCAAGTTCATCAAATTCCAATTTAATGAAAATAATCATATAGCTAAAGGCATACTCTGCCTGGAAAAATGACTTTCTAGGTCATTATCTGGCTATATATATATATATATATATACTAAACCATTACTAAATATCATTTGAACAAAATTAGGGTTTTATTTTTTCACATATTAAGTATATACATGTATTATATATAAACATGTATGTGTATCTATGCGTGCATACTGCATATATAAACTGTATGTGTATGTATATATGTGTTTGCAGATACATAAAGTAATAAAAAGGGTGAAGGTGCTAAGATACATACTCCCAGGCCCCAACCTAGAATTTGCTTTGGAAAAATTTCTGAATATGGTTTTTATTTATGTCTTCACAGATGTGTATAAAAGGAATCCTCGGATCCCATAAAAACATTAAAGATAGGAAGCCAAATATAAAGTATAGACTAGCCTTTATGCCACAGAAAACACAGAAAAAAAAAGCAAAGACCATATGCAATAAAACACACACATACACACACACATACACACAATTATAAAGGACTCACAGTAGCTCATAAGCTATCAATAAAATTCTCCCTCTTTTTGTGGTGGTAAATACTTTATACAATATCCTAAAGTTCTTCAAACTCTTAATAAGACTATGTTGTGTAAACTAAATAAAAAGAAAACACATAAATCTTTCAGATAGGCTTTACTAACTCTCTTACCTTCTGACTGAACCCTCCATCCCATGCAAAGCCCAGGTTTCTTGCTTCTTATATTTTTTATATTTTTTCAGTCCTTTTCTATTTTTTCAAACTTGATACATTTATGATTGGTTTTGAGCACTCCTTTCCAGACTTTCTGGAACTATCTTCTCTTTCCATTCATTTTCCCTTTTGTGACTGGGGCAAAGAACTTTCTCTCCAGAAATTCCCAATACTCTTCCATTGTTTCATTTGCAGCTTCAAACTCAGAAACTGCCATCTCTAACAACTGCTTGAACACATGGGCTGATGGGGATATTATTGGGGACATACACTAAACGATAACTCTAGTCCAACTATCAATAATATGGAGTTAGGTCTTGATCATTGATACATGTAAAATCCAGTGGAACTGTTTCAGCTAAGGGAGGAGAGGGAAAGAACATGAAATATGTAACTAGGGGAAAATATTGAAAAGAAAAATGAAGTAGGGTTCCAGTGGGCATCAGTAGCATGCAGTATGAACATCACCAAGAGATTGTATCTCCAATCTGCATCTTCCAGAACATCTTTAACACAACCCAGGCTATCCTATGGAGACCAAAGACTATCTGGAAAGACTTTGCTCAAGTTCTGGATTCTAACTAGATCTAGATGGCTTTATAGGGTCTCTTCTTTGCCCAGGTTGGTCCCAGATGCCAGAAATATTCCTACTTAAGCAGATTAGTGCTGTAATATCTCTGGAGCTAGAGGGAAGATAATGCTGAAGGGCTACAACACATGAAAAATCAAAAAGCTCTTTCTTACCACCTTGATTAAGATCTGTCTCTGAACTAGACTTCTCACCTTAAAAGTCTCAATACCACTTTCTGAAATTATTCAAGAAAAAAATGGAATTGCTTACTGCTTTGAAGCATGACTAATGTGAAAGTTGCCCAATGCTTTAGTAAAGAGGAATTTGTGGGGGGTAAAATTAAAAGGCATGGCAGGTTACAAAGCCTTGAATTATTCATTCCTTTCCTTACACATGTATTTACTGCAAATTATGGCTTGTGTATAGCAATACTAGGTGTATACTATGAAGGAGACCAAGAAATATGCAATGTAATTCTTGTCCTCAAAGAACTTACTGAGGGATCTAACTGAGGGAGCTGGGAAGTAAGGAGGAGTTAAAAATATATAACATGATAAAAAATTAAATGATAAAATAAGTCATTTTTATATATTTATTTAACTTTTTGAGGTTGAAAAATCTTTTTTCATAAAAATCCTGTGAGGTAGGTAATAATAATAACATTCTCCTGACTTGCAAATGAAGAAATTAATAATACAAAGATTAAATGACAATAAAAGATAATAGTATAAAAAATGTCACAAGGCAGTACGTAATTAAATATCAAATAAGGGATACTGACAGTAAGTGCTATTGGCACATGGCAAAAAGAGATTTTTGCAATGGTCAGCAAAGGCTATATCATAGTAGTGGTTATCTTCATAGAAGGATATTTTTTGAAAGGACCTGGGTTCCCTCATTTCCCTACAACAAGAATTAGTTCTCCTTAAAAGATGACAAAGTTGTCCCTGGAATCTGATTGGCCCTTATTGGGCCCATTTTTGAAGTCTTTCTACTTTGGTAGGACCTGATGGAGCCCTTAAGATCTCAAAACTACCTCCATGAAACAAGGACATAAGGGACAACTTTAGTTGAGGTTGAAATGAGCTATCTTTAGGCTTCTACGACACCAGCACAAAAAGACAATAAATTCTTTTGCTGGAAGGATTTCCACAGTTTACTTATTTCATAAAGCAGTATTTCCTTGCATTTATTTTAATGATAATATTAAAGAATACCCCTTATTTTTAATACTATACCACAGAAGTAGTAAGACATGTTATAGGGTTGATTTGGAAATAAGGAAGATCTAAATTCAAGACCCAATTCTGATATATTCTGGCTGTGTGACTTGGGGAAAATCATTCAGCCCCTCAGTATATTAGACACCTCTCAAAAACTAAAAGTTTCAGATAATATATTGATTTTCAATGGCAGAAAATTTCCATACTTTTATGCCAAAAGTTCTTTATGCCAAAGAATCTAAGGTGTAGTCTCATCCCTATCACTAGAATTTATGAACCAATCTACATACCATCCATGATTTTAGATATCAGTCAGATTTCATCTTATCCTTAGTCTTTCCAGATTGATATTTTCCAATCTGTGCTCTTAGAGCAGCCTGACAATCTGCCTCGCCATTTTCATTGGCCTGAAAGAGAGTAGCAGCAAAGCAGATGTTATGAAAGATAAAAATTCTAAGAGAGTGGGTGGGTGGTGAATTAGTGAAATTTCTATCCATTTTCAGTGCTTTGGTAAGATGTTCATCTTTGTCTCTAGCAATATCTTGGAATAACAGCAGCCTCATTTCTCTTCTCACTCTTTCTGCAGCTGTCACCCAATTCATCAACGGGGAGTGTGAATCCCCTACCAACTGAGCAAAAGAACTGAATTCTTTCTCTTCTCTTCTTCCCAGCACAAAGGTAGCTTTAAGTGAGAAAGAGAATAAATTAAGATCAAGTAAAAAAAAACTGAAACAATGAAAAAAAAGACTTTACCAAAACTACAAGTGCTATAAATTCAGGATGAAAAAAAATGTTCAAGAAAAATGGAATTTTTCTCTCACATCTTGGAAACTGATCAAACATAAATTTACAGCATGACAGTTTTGTATCATAAAAAGGCAAAAAATATGTTATGTCTAATCAGAGTTCATTTATACTGCTTTCCAAATAGATGACTTAGAAAACAGATATTCTATCTTAAACAAGATCTGAGTCACTCAAAATAAATAAAGGGATAGATAGAAAATTAAATAAATAAATAAGAAAGACAATTGAGAAGCCATCAGTCATTCCAATGGCAAAATAAAACTCTGGCCGAAGTCAAAGTGGCCAAATTACTGATGTAAAATATACTACAGGGATGATAAGTTGTCACTGATGAATTTGTTCAAAATAACATTTCTATGAAGTACTGACACATGCCACTACAGCTGCTTCCTACCCATCCCTTAAAGCCACCCAGCTGTCTAGTCTACCCCCTAGAGCCCCAAGAAGTTTAAAAAATTCCCCATAAGATACCACTGGCCTTACAGAACTTGGCATCAGCTCTGCTGCCTACCACATTCACTTCCTGGCCCCTTTAAGCAACCGGAGGAAGTAGAGCTGAGTGTCAAGTCTTGTCATCTCAGACACAGCACAGGACACCCCACAGTGATGTCACCCGGGTAGCAGTTCAGCGATGTCACAACGCTGGCAGCACATTTCAGAAGGAAACCACAAATATGACAGTCCTTGGATGTGGGTAAGGAAACAAACAGAACAAAAGCCTATTTGTCAAATAAAGCAGAATCAATTTTGGGAGGACTCCCAGATTTTGCAGCATATTCAGTGCTGGGAAAGAATAGTAGCACTGGTAGAAGATAAAACCTCTACCAAAGGTCTCCAGGACTAAGATCTTGGCACATTTACCATTTTTAACCAATCATTCTCCTTCCCATCTCAATGAGAACTATAAGACCAATGGGTAAGAAAGACTCTAAGATCAAAGTAATTTTCTTGTAACTAGCAAATGTCAGAGAATTATCTTTTATTAGCACCAAATATTCTATGAATATTCAACATTATCAATAAGACTGATAAATCCATAGAAATATAGATCAAAACTGAGAGAGATAGTAGAAGTCATTTAGGGGCATCTAGGAAGCAGAGTGGATAGAGCAACAGGATTGGGAGTCTGGAGGACCCGGATTTATGAACCTGGACAAATTTCTTAATCCCAATTGCCTAGCCCTTACCACTCTTAGAACTGATACTAAGAAAGAAAACAAGCATTAAAAAAGTCAGTCTAGCTCTCCCATTTTATAAATAAGAAAGTTGAGGTTCATGGTTGATAAGCCACTTGCTAGGGTCAGAGAGTAGTAAGTGCCCAAGACAGGATTCAAAGACAGGTCTTCTTGATTTCCAAGTCAGCAGTCCTTTTCTCTACAAAGATGTGTTTCTGGAAAGCAGTGCATAAATTTATTCTTAGTAAAGCAAAAAATATTTATGTTTTAAGGGCACTAGAGGGGTGCTTATTATTTACAGAACACTGTAGTTAATCCTTTTTTAAAGGCAAGAGTCACTTTGTAATGCTAATAATGACTTCCTTACTTTTCCATTAGATCATTTGTGGGGGCAGAGTTTGTATGATATTTGTTTTTTTCCCTTAAAGCAGCAAACACCTGTACTGCATTTTGAGATCTTTGATATACTTCTTATTATCCAAGCCATGGCCTGTTTTCCTCCTAACATACAAACTTCTAAATTATGGCAGAGGAATCAAGAACACGTAAGTCAAGGTTCACATCCATTTCTGATGGAAAAAGGCAAAGGGCAATTAAACTTTAGGAAAGTCACATATAACACTTGAAAATTAGACTGCCAATACATGTCAACCACGCTTGCTGAGCTTTTCTTATTTCCTCCTCTTGCTTACCTTGAAATGTCAGCCTCTGAAGACAATCCAACCAAAATAAAAATTGGCCCCATAGCAGAGCTGAAATGTTTGCTTTCTCTATTCCCTGCTCTAATAGCATTTCCATTCACCTATCTCTATATGCTGGAATGCTGTAATCTTTCATTAATTTCTATATCGCTTCACTACTTGCTAGAAAGATGAGCTACATTAGAGTACTAAGTCTGTGAGTATAATAACAAAGTAGTTCCCCAATCCTGATTAGAATGAAACTTATTGGTTCTATGAAGTTTGATTGAATTACATACTTATAAATCATTTCACTATGTCATGGAAATATCCAGGCACTGTCTTGGACCCTCACTGCTTCCATGAATGAGAATATTGCTGTATGCAAAAAATAATTCCCTAACCAGAGCATGAAGTCTTCCACTGATGAAGACCACTATACTGGTAACTGATTATGTTTTCTTAGCGGGGTATGAATTGCCCTTGATGAGGTCAACTTGTTGATAAAGAACAGATTTCTTGCCTTGTCCTGGGTGGTTCCATTGACATTATATCAAACATGATTCAATGACGTTTACAGATGATACTCATTATTCATGAATTTCATTTTTGCGAATTTATCCACTCACTAAAATTTATTTGTAACCTCAAAATCAATACTCAAGGAGCTTTTGCAGTCATTCGCAGTCATTCACAGAGAGTGGCAAAAATATTGGAGTTGCCCAACAAATACGTTCTCAGCTAAGGTCAAACGAGGCAACACTCTGCCTCTTTTTTGCAACTTCCTAATGTAAACAAGTATCTTTTTTGAGGAATACAGAATGCCAAGTTATTCACATTTTTATGTTTTTTATTAGTGATTTTGTTCCTTGAAAAGAACTCCAAGTTTAGCTGAAGTGCTATCTAGTGTTTTGAAGAGCACAAAGACTGTGATGTGCTTTATAGAGAAAATACATGTAGAGCAGAGGATGCTAAATATAAAGAGATTCACCTCTGGCAAGAGCTATCATTGTGTTGTTCCAAGGGAAGTAGATTGCATTCATCTGTAGCCTCTTCTTTCCCCACCCTTATCCAAGAGAAACTAATTTCTAGTAGGAGGGGAAGCAGGCAGTTGGGGTCATTGCTTTCCTCAGAGAGGGGTTAGCAGGTTAAAATTATATATATACATATATATGTATATATATATAATATCTTCTCCCTTAATATTATTAAACTAGTGGATATGATCAGTTTCAATTTAACTTATCACTTTGTCATTGTTATTGAGGGAAAGGAAGACCCCAAGTTTTATATTCAAGGCTTGACCCCTAGACTACTAAATACTAGTTCCACAATTCATATAAAGAATCAAATAGCAAAGAAAACCTATTTATTCAAATCAGTAACAAAACAGAAATTAGAGAATGTATAGATAGGAGAATATGTACCAGGCAAAACAGAGTGAAGGAATCCTCTCTTTGGGAGTGGGATAACTTAGATCAACTGAGAGAGTTCCAAGAGGAAACTCCTCACAGTCTCTAGTGTATCAAGATGGAAATAAGAACATGATGGAGATCACAGCTCTGCTCATGTCATCTCAGAGTCAGCGACCTAAAGTAGGGTTGGCCTCTTCTATCAATAGCTCTAGAAGCAGGAGACCAGAGACACTCAAAGTGACTTGCCATTTGGAGAGTCCCCAAGAAGAAGGGAGCCCAAAAGGGCCTCCAGAAAGCTAGAGCTCTCCCATTCTCTAGACAACTCTATTTGGCCCCTTACATAGGACAGAGCATTCATGTCCACCAATGAGCTTTGGGACAGTGGCTATATTTGTGTGCTAGATAAGCTTCATGAAGGTATGTTATAATGCTGATAGCAATCAGTTCAATGTTAATGAATCAACAATACAAAAAAAAAGGAAGAGGAAATTCATCTATCTGTACATGAGACTGATTGACAGAGTGTGAAAGTAAATGTCATAACCAAAGACTCAGAGAAATCTCACCTTCTATTTTTCCTGGAGACTTTGGATCAGCATCTACTAGTTCGATATTTGTGGAGACCTTATAGAACACAACTACCATGAATGATAATAATCAACTGTGTACATCTGGACTATATTCCCTTGCACTCAATTTTAAAAGAGATTTGTCATAAAGGAGAGAATCAGAGTTAGGAAACAGGTAGGTTGCTATTCCTAGGAAAATAATTTGTAGAGTCATGTGGCCCCTCTTCCAGGAAACTATTTAATCCAGGGAGGCAAACACACTGGGGTATCATTCCCACAAAGGAATCACATGTAGCTCCAGAAATAGCAAAAAAGACAGAAGTATCAGTAGGGAGATGAAGAATACCCAGACAAGGCCAGGAACTGGTGAAGGGGTATGTGGTTTCTCTCAGGTCTCTAAGACAAGTGGGAGCTGGGATTGAGGACCAAAGTGTGGAGCAGCAAATCTGAATCTCATATTACAAGTTGAATTGTGTGAATTGTGTAAGCCTAGGAAGGGAAGTTAGATCTTTAGAGGCTTTGAGTTCTTTCTCCTTATAAGGAAAGCCTAGAAACTCCCAACTCTGTTGGATATGGACTCACTCTCACACAAAATAAACATATTATAAATATATGTATGTATAAATATATTCATACTTAATTATATTTCTCTACAACTGTATTATTTGCTGACAGCAAGGTCATGAGCTCAGGAAGTGAATTCTACCTTGTTTCTCTATAAAAAAGAATTCAAAGCCCAGGCTGATTTTTGGATCAATCTTTTTCAAAATCCAAGATAAAGTTGACATTTTATTCCTTTCTAATAAATGGCATATATAGAAAGCCAGAACTTAGACAGCATGAACTATGCAGATTTTATTTTGAAATGGCTTGAGTTTGTTCTTTTTCTTATTAAATATGTATATGTGTATGTATACATATAGATCTATGCGTGTACTTCTTAAGGTATAGGTTTCATCACAAATCACCCAAGTATCTCCTGTTGATACATTAAGGCCAGAATAACTGGAGGTGTACACTAAAAAAGTTTATCATATCATTTTCCCGGGCTTGGCTGTACTGAGTGAAGTTCTTCTCAAGAGGTGGCATGTCTTGTTCCATAGGAGTATTTATCAAAGAAACTACAAAAAAGTCTGATTCATCCATATGCATCTTTCTCCCAGATTTGCCTTTTTCAGGAAAAATCTGATGGTCATATCATTAAAATGTGATTCCAGATGTCCGTTCCCACTATGTTTAGATAGTTTTATAGTTGAACTGAGCCATAAGTAAGGATTTTTGTGCCCAGGGCAAGCAGAATGAAGTATGCCCTTTATCAAAGTATTGTGACAAAGCTCCATTTGGAAAGAAGAAAAGATCCGAGGATCCTGGCTTATGATTGATGCTAGAAGAGTCACCCGGGATCGGAGAAGAGAAAAAACAAAGTAAGAAATAATTCAGCCTAGTCTACCATCTGGACTTTCCTACAGGTAGCTTTTCTACTTCAATTAATAATAGCTAGCATTTATACGGCATTTTAAAGTACAAAGCAATTTGCAAATATTATCTCATTTTAACTTCATAACAGCACTGGGAAGTAGGTGCTAATTATTCTTGCTAAGTGCTAAACTCTGTGGTTTCTATGATATTGAAGGACTGCTAGTTCTGTGAGCACCCTCTTAATTCCATACCTTAGGGCAGTGATGGGCAAACTTTTTAAAGAGGGGGCCAAAGGAAAGGAAATGTTCATCTGTCAGTCTATTTCTAAGGCAACTCTTTCGAAGTTTCATTGTATTATATCCTACTCATTGTATTCGTCAGACTGAGAATAATGTCACCCAGCCTGAGAGAACATTTCAGGGGGCCACATCTGGCCCATGGGCGGTAGTTTGCCCATCACTACCTTAGGGGAACACCTCATTAGACCTAACCTAGGTTTGGCTATAGAGTTTTAACCAGTTTGGGAAACAGAAAAGTATTTCTGAGCCTGCAGATAGAATCTTGCATACTTTTCCAAAATCTACATCCTAGTAACTTAGGTATTTTCAGATATCTATGTTTATATAGAATTCTTTCCCCCACCTTCCTTCTTAAGGAAAAGAGCAAAGGAATTCCAATGTAGCACATTCATTTAAAGAGAAGTCTACTGCATGTTCTTATAGAATTTCACAACCTTAAAACTAGTCATCTGTCTAATTTGGAGACATATCAACCATTGTGTGAGTGTGTATTTGTGTTGTAAAAAATTTCCAGGTCTAATAAGTCTGTCACCTCCCCTTGCTATTGCTTCCAAAACTAAACTGCCATGGATCTCCCCACCATCAACCATTGGTTCTCATATATTCTTTGTCCTTATAGCACTCCTTCCAAATTCAGTCTTCTTTTAATTACAACTTCTATTCTGCTTCTTCTAGTAATAGTAAGTAACCAAGTCTATGGCATAAAATTTTAAGCTTCAAGGATACTTGAAAAATTATTGTTCATCCTTCATTTTGGAAGAGGATCAATAACATCACACCGTTGGGGTCAGGGTAGAGTATGTTTGACAGTGGCTGATCATTTCCATCTGAGCTCAGAAAGCTCTACCACAGATTGGGTACGAACAGTCCCTTTGAACATTTGGGATGGAGATGGCTCTAGACTTGTGCATCTCATTTCCTTTGTGCTTCTGTGATTCTGCTTTCCTCATGGAGTATGGTAACTTCTTTGATACAGGCACATGATATAGGGTAGTCCTGTACCACCAGCATTTCCCATATCTCATAATCAATACTATAGTTCTTCAGAGAGATCTTTAGAATGTCCTCATTGTGTTTCTTCTGACCTCCATGTGTGAGTTCTCCATAAAATAACCTTTTAGTTAAAGAGGCATTTGTCATTTAGGTTATGTCCGTCCATCAGAGTCAAGCTCTCTGCAGTAGAGTTTAAATGCTTGGCAGTGCAGCTTGAGAGAAAACCTTGATGTCTAGTACCTTATTTTGCCAGGTAATCTAAGGAATTTTCCTAAGACAATTTAAATGGAATTATTTCATTTTCCTGACGTAACACTGGTAGCCACTCTGGGTTTCATAGGCATACAACAGTGAAGTCAGCCCAATGGCTCTGTCGACCTTCAGTTTAATATGCAGCCTAATACCAAGCGCATAACTTGAGTTCTTATTTTTTTAAACAAGTAAAAGTGACCTCATATTTATTATGACTTCAAGAGCATTTCTCTGCTTGGATGTTTTTTTCCAGTTCCTCCTTTAAGCTATATATAAAATTACCTTCTAAAATTTTCTCTTGAAAATTAAGAATTGGGATGCTCCAGGGGGAGGATTAGAGAGGTGTCATGTAAGGGCTGCAAGCAGCCACAGTATCTAATGAAATGCCATGAATTCTGAAAACCTATTTCTACAAAGACTGGCAAAAATGAGTTGCCACATGATTTAGCAAGACAACCAGAAAAATAAAAAGTTAAAAAGCTCATCAAGCAGAAATATGGCAAATTGTCTCTTGTCCCATATCTGATTCTATCTGGGCAATAGTGGGGTTCCCTAATGTTGGATATTGCTCCAACGGTCATGCTATTGTCAACGTAATGGAAGAACTAAATATGATTGGTAGATATCAAAAAGTGACAAGGATCATCTGGCATTTCTGCAGACTCACAGGCAAAATAAATATATGCATATATGTATGTATATACACATATATGCACATGTATGTATATATAAACATGTATATTTGCCTGGAGAGTTTTATCTATGAAGTCCTTCCAGGAAAATATACATATTCATATACAAATATTCTGTTCCCAAGAAAACATATGAACCCAAGAAGAGAGATAGTTTTGCCAAAGAACTCAAAATTGAACCTCAGCTTTCAGGTTTGGTTCTGCCCATCAGAAATATCTGTTAGAAAATGAATCTTGGATCATTACAGAGGATGAAAAGAATGTGAGGTACTTGCCAGTCTCCAAGAGGTCCAAGTCAATACCCAGGTTTTTGGATTGAGGGTAAAAAAAGAGGAAAAGAAGTTTCAGAGCAAGATATGGAAAAGATGAAATATCCAGCTATTAAGAACATAATAAAAATCAAAAAAAGCCCCACAGAAAACTTTTTAAGTCCGATTTATACATTTACTTTTTATGTTCTATTTCTTTGTAGAAATGATATCTAAGTCATATGACAAACTCTTATTTCAGAGTTTGTTTTTTCTTCTTCTTCTTTCACTAGCTGTAACTTCTTGAATAGGACCACCATCTACATTGTCCCAGGACACTTCCTTTTGTGAGACTGTATCTCTCATCGCTTCAGTACCCTTCGTATATCAAACTCCTCTCACAGTCTCCACTGAAAGAAAGCTCATAGACCAACCAACTCTTCAATTCCCACTAGTTGTATTTGCTTGGACTAGACTCCATCTTCCCACCTCAGCCTTTTCGTTTTTCTTCTGATTATTATCTTCCTTCATTAGATTGTAAGCTTCCTTAGGTCAAGGACAGCCTCTCTTTTATTTGTATCACTGGTACTTAATACAGTGACTAGCATATAGCAGGTGCTTAAAAAATATTTAACTGACTGATAGTAGGTCAATGAGAGCCAATAAGAAAAACAAGAAAGTAAAGATTTTCAGAGCTAGTGAACAATCCTTGAATGGCCCAATGAATTGTCCTTTTGACTTGAGAGAAGAGAACTCCCTGAAAATAGGAAATAGAAAAATATAGTGTCCATCTTTTCCAGGGAGAAGTTGAAAGGCCTTGGTAATTACAGACCAGTCAGATTCACTTTGATATCTGGAAAGATACTAGAATAAATTGTTCAACTCCACAATTAATTTGCAATGGCCCAGAAAAGCACTGGGTTGAATGTAGCTATAAACATGGATTTGTGAACAGCAAATCCTGCCAGGCTATTTAAGTTCCTTTGGTGACAGCCTGAAGTAGATAGGGGGACAGCAATAGATGTAATCTATCTGTACTTCAGTAAGGTCTTTAATTCTGCTCCCTCTAACATTATCAAGTTAAAAAGATAGCCAAGGCCATCCCACTGGGCAATTGTAACACCTAAAGAGCTGATGTCAGTAGTTCCCAACATCCTTAGGGGACAAAGCAAGTGATGATGCCCCATTCCAAGATTACTTCTTTGGGATTATTGATTCAGCCATCAAATTATATTGATGACAGAAGAAGTAATTAAGAGAATATTCATTAAATTCACTGAGTGATTAGGATGACAAAAAAATTGAATGAGAATTCTCTTATCTTGGAATACAAAATGGATTCCAAGTTACCTTAATGAATTAGAAATATCTTGCTCTGCCTTACCACCATGGACTTCATGTCCTCTCACCCCATCCCCCATAAGAAAAACAGGATGAATCTGATTATTTAAGCCAATAAAATCTAGTCTAGTCTCAAATAGTACATACCAATTTTAGGTCCATTCCAATTCTATTTCCTTTATGAGGCCTTTCCTGATCCCATCAGCTACTAGTACTTTATTTTGAATTTCTTTTGTTTATTTATAGTTAGTTAGATAGATAGATATATAGATATATAGATAGGTAGGTAGGTAGATAGATTGATAGATTGATAGATAAGATGGTTGATTGATAGGTAAAAAGATAGATGGATGGATGATAGATCAATAGATTGATAGATTAATAGAAAAATGGATTGATAGATTGATAGATGCATATAGTGACATAAATGTGGTTATATATGTATACATACACATACATACATACATACATATACCCCAGCCCTGCAAAAAAGGAGCTATTATCATACCCATTTTACAGATAAGGAAATTGACACACATAAAAGTTTACTGATTTGCCCATTGTCACAAGGCTAGTAAATGTCTAAAGCTAAATTTGAACTCAAGTCTTCCTGACTCTATGTCCATACCTCTATACACTCTGCTACCTAGTTTCCTATATACTCTACAAGTAAATACAACTTACATCTAGAGTAGATAGAAAGTAACTTTACAGGAGTTATATACATATAAATAAACACCTACATGCATACATATACACGTTGTCTTCTTCATTCAAATGTAAGGTCCTGAGAAAGAGGCACTCCTTGATTTTTGAGGCTTTGTATCTCCATCACATAGCACAATACCTGGCACATAGCGAGTGCTCAATAAATACTTGCTGAGTGAATGAATAAATGATTGTGTGAGGGATGCAGTAGAATACAAACTCAACATGAGTCAACCACATAGAAACATTTTGTTATTTTTAAAGAAATACAATGCTGTAATGATTAAACGGGAATATTATGTACAGAGAGTAGAATGTAATCCTCTCTAACATAGGTCAAAACCTTATTAAATTATTGAGTCTTGTTTGGATCTATATAATCCATTGAAAAATTTATAAAGAAGGATTAAAGCTCTTGAAACCTTTTGGCCTAAAATGAAAGGTCAATGGATGACATTTAAGTTGTTTTTAGATTTTAATTATATTGTCTCCAGAGAGACAGAAAATATTTGGTTAGATTTAAGAAAAAAGATCTTCCTGAAATGCTTAAATGCTAGACCACCCCACCAAAAGAAGCTATTGATCATAAAGACTTTTTAGGAAAAAGGATTGACTCATAATTCCTATAGTTATATCATCTTTACTACCTCATTAGCCATAGAGTTCTTTTTGTCACCTAGACTACCTCTCTATATTCAATCACCCTTAACTCTGTGACTATAAGATTAATTTATACTAATAGTAGCAACAAAGGTTGATCTAAAGGAGAAAAAGACAACTTGGAATGTTTGCCTAGTGAGAAAATTAAAAACAAAGGAGGAATTCTGAGTTCCTATTAAGAATACAATAAAGAGGGACAGCAAGGTGGCTCAGTGAACACAGAACCAGGCATGGAGATGGGAGGTCCTTGGGTTCAAATCTGGCCTCAGACACCTCCTTTTTGACCTTGGACAAGACATTTATCCGGAATTGCTGAGCCCTTACTGCTGTTCTGCTTTGGAACCGATACTTACTATTGACTCTAAAATGGAAGGTAAGGGTTTAAAAGGAAAAAAAATACAATTCAGAAATCAATGAAAGGAAAAGAATGGGAGGTTGAGAAGAAGGAAGCATATGACAAGTCAAATCTAAACACTTCATTTTATCAATTACACCAAATCAATTACTACAATCTTCATCAAATGGGATATTTGTAAAGCATTTAGCACAGTGTCTGGTATATAGTAGATGATAAATAAATGCTTATGGCCTTATCTAAAACACTTCTTTTTCTTAAAAGTTATATTCGACAAAGGTAGAATACACAGAGAACAAACATGTTAGCATGTCTATTATTTAAGTTGATGTTGTAACCCTTGGCAATATTTTTTGTTTTGTGGGCATGTTTTTTGCATTTTGAATCCTTGAAATTATTGGAAACAGGAGTTATTTCCTAGTCTCAATAGTCGCTAGAGGCTTCCCTTCTAAGGCTATCTTCCGTCTATCCATTACGTAACTTATATGTACTTACAGTGTATATAGACAGGTAGGTGGAACAGTGGATAGAGTACTGGACCTGGAGTCAGAAAGAACTAAATTGCACTTGAACATTTACAAGTTACATGTCCATTGGCAAATCACTCAACTTTTCTATGCCTCAGTTTCCCTATCTATAAAATGAGTATAATAATAGTACCTTCCTCCCAAGGTTCTCATGAAAATAAAATGAGAAATGTCTCTATCTCATTTATTTCTCTATCTTTATTCAGCAATATTTGTAAAGAGCTTTGCAAATCTCAAAATGCAGTATATTTTCTAGTTATTAACATTATTTATATACATTTTGTCATTCCCATTAGAATATATGTGGCTTAAGACTAAGTGTTATATAAGGATGGGACTGATTGATTTTTTTCAACCCCGTCCTACTTAATAATTGGGAAAGAATTAATTTCAGAAATTAGAATAAGTATGCTTTCCAGAATATCCATGTGGAAGAACCACAACCATAGTAAAATCTTTGATCTTGGTCAGGTCTCCTCCATCATATTCTCATCTACCCAAAAGTTATGGAGGATTTGGGACTTCCTATCTTCCTTTTGTTTTCCTAGATGCATCCCCAGATTAACTGGCAGCAATGTCTTCATTGGGAATCAAAGGAAGAATGGATATAAATTCATATAACACAAATAATGGAATATATGTATATTTATGTGTGAATATATATATAATTTATATATATTCATATGCTACCAAAGGACCCAGCAAAAAAAAAAAACTATACTATTCCTATATAGAGAACTTTATGAGTATCCCAAAATGAAATATAAGGATTTCTAACAACCAAGTTCTGTGAGTTCTCTCTTTGACATATGTGCTTTTTAAGCTTGAACTCACTCTCTCTTGTTCAAGGGGAATAATAGTGCCAGAGAAGAAAATTGTCTATATATAAGAGATGATACAAGGGTAGAGTTAACAGGTCTGCTTAGAGATTAAATATGAAAGAAGAGAGTAGGAAGAGTTGAGGATGAAATCTGGAGATTTCATTGTGACCTTCGGTGACAAGGAAGAAGGTGATATACTCCATAATAATGAGAAAGTTAAGAAAAGAAGTAGAGAAGAAGTTATGGATGGTTTAAGAAAGTGTGAATAAGTCTGAAAAGCTGCTATGGTGAGTAATGTAGTGAGTTGAACAGGAATATATAAAAAAGATTGCCTTGCTACAGTGAGAACCCAATTGGAATTAGGTAATAAATTAGGTAACATAAATTTGGTAATATAAATTAGGTAACATAAAACCCACTCAGTAGGGTTTCATTATTTTCTCTATCTTCATTCAGCAATATATAAGTAGGAGGGAAGGCAGTAAGTGGCAAGGGTAATTCAAGATAGGATTTGGCAGATAAATAGGAAAAGGAGGCAATGAATTTGAGGAGATTATTGATTTCAACTGGTTCACCATGGCTCAAGAAAGGGATGAAAGGAGAATGCAGCAAGTTCAGGGATGAAGACCCAGGGAAAAAACTGAGGGACTGAGAGATTAGAAGTTGCAATGAGTACAAAGAACAGGATTTGAAGTTTCAAGTCTGAGGGAAGTAGAATGACAAGATAATGGTGATCAGATATGGTGATTTCTTCAGTATGGAAATGGAACTCTGTGGGTGATGTCAAGATCAAGTATGTGATAATCTCTGTAAACAGCTGAGGTGGGGCAGAAAAGCAGGTCATGGGATATGCAGAAGTTGTGGTATTGGGATATTAGGATGTTTGAGGGAATATCAAAATGTATATTGAACATTCTTAGTTTAGAGAAGATATTAGAATGGAGAGATGATTGTGAATCAGACACTGAAATCACTAATTTAAAAAGGAGAGTATCCTGGAGGTCAGTGGACAACAGCTATCAAAATCCTGATTATATGGTAGATATGAGAAATGAATTTCAAAGGAGGGGTTACAGAGTGATGGTGCTAAAGAGCTAGCTTAGAATCCACGATGGGAAACAGGTCTCTCAATTTGAGCAGTGGGTTAAAGGGAATGAGTAAAAATCCAGAAGAGACCTAGGTCTCAGTGAGAGTCAAAAGACAGAAGGAATGGAAAGAAAAAGGTATAAGATAAAAGTAGATTTGTTACTTATGAAGCAGATATTCCAGAGAGCACAGAGGAAGCTAAGAATTGCTTTAGAAGGAAACATGAAAGGAAATGTAAAAGTGAAATTCGGGAGATGCCAAACTACATTTCCCGTGGTCCAACGGGTTTCCGGTTCCGGTTCTTTGGGCGTGGGGACACCTACGTCTCCACGTAGGGAAGAGTTTATAATCTCCTGGGTTAGGAGGGAGTGGGCTCTTGGCCAGCAGACTGGGGAGGAGAGAGGAGACAGTAATGGCGAGGACGGCGATTTTGAATTCTTACAAGCGCGTGGTCTAATGACTTTATCTATCAGCATGGTTTTAATTAAAATACTAATATATACATATATATATTTATAGCAGCCTTTATCATTTTTAATATTTATAGAAACATAGGTGGGAACTATTGGTTGAAAGTAATGGAATAAAGGAAAGAGTAGCAGGAGGGACAGAGAAAAGGACTTGATTAATGACAAATGAGGGTTCAGAATCACTGGAAAGGGGAGAATATAAAGGAGTTTGTTCATCTCTAAGAAATGATTATCAACCTCCCTAGGGGCTTAGCCTCAAAGTGGAGTCCTCAAAGTGTGTAGCTATTAGGCCATGGAGGTACCCTCTTGGAGACAGACTGAGCCAAGATATTTAATGGAATCACACCTAGCAGACTGGCTAACATGACAGCAAAGGAAAGTGGTAAATATTGGAGGGCATGTGGCAAAATTGGGACATTAATGTATTACTGATAGAGTTGTGAATTGATCCAACCATTCTGGAGGGCAATTTGGAACTATGCCCAAAAGGGCTTTAAAAGACTGTTAGCCCTTTGACCCAGCCATACCATTGCTGGGTTTATACCCTCAAAGAGATAATAAGGAAAAAAGACTTGTACAAATATATTTATAGCT
Organism: Gracilinanus agilis; assembly: GCF_016433145.1. NCBI lineage: Eukaryota > Metazoa > Chordata > Mammalia > Didelphimorphia > Didelphidae > Gracilinanus > Gracilinanus agilis. Next base: position 428,578,755 of record NC_058133.1, on the reverse strand, counting down.
GTGCTTTTTGTAGTGGCAAAAAATTGGAAAATGAGGGGATGCCTTTCGATTGGGGAATGAATGGCTGAACAAATTGTGGTATCTGCTGGTGAAGGAATACTATTGCATTATAAGGAATAATGAACTGGAAGAATTCCATGTGAACTGGAATAACCTTCAGAAATTGATGCAGAGTGAAAGGAGCAGAACCAGGAGAACTTTATACATAGAGATGGATATACTGTGGCACAATCAAATGTAATGGACTTCTCTACTAACAGCAATGTAATGATCCAAGACATTTCTGAGGGACTTGTGAGAAAGAACGCTATCCACATTCAGAGAAAGAACTGTTGGAGTAGAAACACAGAAGAAAAACAACTGCTTGATCACATGGGTTGATGGGTATACGATTGGGGATATAGACTCTAAGCAATCACCTTAGCACAAATATCAATAATATGGAAATAGGTCTTGATCAATGACATGTAAAACCCAGTGGAATTGCGTGTTGGCCATAGGATGGGGTTGGTGGGAGGAGGGGAGGGAAAGAACATGAATCATGTAACCATGGAAAAAATATTCTAAATTAATTAATTAATTAACTAAACTTTTAAAAAAAAGATATTCAGTGGAAGAAGCATGATGGATTAACTTTTCTCTCCTTTAGAAGTAATCAGGATAGAGACTGGTGTAGAGCATGTGGTAGGATAGTTTCCTTCCTACCATTGGAGGGACTATTATGAAATGACATTTCCCTAATTTTATAGCAGTGTTGAAAAATTTCTCTGAAGTTTTTGTCACCAGAAGCATCATCACTTCATGTCCGGACTACTGCAATGGTTTTCTGGTTGATCTCCTTCCTTCAAATGTCTCTCTGCTAAGTCCATCCTTCACTTAGCTGTCAAAATGAGCTTCCTAAAGAACAGGTCTAAGCATTTCACCTTCAGCTTTGATTCAATAAACTCCAATGGCTCCCTATCAATTCTGGGATCAAATATAAAATCTTCTGCTTGGTGTCCAAAGTGCTTCATAATCTGTCTTCACTCAGCTTTCCAGTCTTCTTACATTTTACACCCCGTTTTCCTACTATTACTTCACTCCAGTTATTCTAACCTCCTATATTGTTCCTCAAACAAGACACACCATGCCCCAACCCCAGGCATTTTCAATCTCTGTCCTTGTGCCTGGAATTGGCTTCCTTCTTATCTCTGCCTCCAGACTTCCTTCAAGTCCCAACTAAAACCCCACCTACAACAAGAAACCTTTCCTTATACCACAATTCTAGTGTCTTCCCTCCCCTGGTTATCTCCAACTTATCCTATACATATCTTCTTTGTACATAGTTACTTGAATGTTGTCTCTCCTGTTCTTGAGTAGAGGGAACTTGTTTTTGTCTTTCCTGGTATCCCTAGTGTTTAACATATGTCTGGCTCATTTTTTTTTTAATTTTTTTTTAAACCCTTAACTTCTGTGCATTGACTTATAGGTGGAAGATTGGTAAGGGTAGGCAATGGGGGTCAAGTGACTTGCCCAGGGTCACACAGCTGGGAAGTGTCTGAGGCCGGATTCGAACCTAGGACCTCCCGTCTCTAGGCCTGGCTCTCAATCCACTGAGCTACCCAGCTGCCCCCTGGCTCATTTTAAGAACTTAATAAGTGTTTATGAATTTGGTTTGACTTCCACCTGGGCTTTGGGTGTACCAATGGATGATATCAGAATTTAGGGAGGATTTTTTTATCAGATACTCTTACTTTGTCACTTTAGTAAGTAATCATCTTTAAAAGGCAACCTTAAATCCAGTTGATTAAATGATTATCAATTTATCATCTTGGGGAAAAAAATATACTGGTCAGGACTCATGTCAATCGTATTAGAGAATCACCCTCAACTTCTTACTCATGTTTACATCTGACTGACTCTCAGAGGGGAGATGTGGCAATATTCTGGGGACTTGATTCATCAATGGGAGTTGGGAGAAAGATCTTCAGAGTTTACATGGGACTCATTTATTTTTATTTTTGTTGTTTTCTTTGTATTTTCAGTGCCTAGCACTGTGCGTGACATATAGTCAGTGACTGATAAATGCTTGTCGACTGGTTCATTATATTCAACCTACTAAATTATAAATGTGGCATGGACCTCAAAGATGGGGTACTAGATTTGTGTGGTGGCAAAAGCACCTATAATTGGGTCTCCTGCTCTATGACCAACTCTACAGTGCAGTGTCAGTCCCCTGTCTCTGGCATTGCAAATTGGGCTAAGTGTTCTGGAGCCTGAATTCTGGAGGCTCCCACATCTTTTCAGTGGTGAAACTACTGGAAGCAGTAGGGCACTTAGAGAAAGGTATTACTGCTAGCCAGAAACAAACTGTAATTGTCTCATGAACATTTAATCAGCATGTAAATACTACCAGAAATGAGCAGGGAGGCCTGGGAACAGCTGTCTGGATATACTACTCCATTCTCACCTGTAGAAAAATATTAAAAATGCTAGCAGTAGTGATTAGAGAAGAAAAAGAAATTGAAAGGATTAAAGCAGGCAGTGAGGAAACTAAACTATCTCTCTTTGCAGATGATATGATGGAATACATAAAGGATCCTAGAAAATCAACTAGAAAAGCATTAAGCTGATTGTCCCTGGAACATTTACCCATCTGAGAAAGGTCTTGCATGCAACAAGAGCTAACATTAAATAGGCTTTAAGATTGCAAAGTACTATCCATATATATAGTCTTGTTTGATCTTTATGACAATTAGGTAAGATCAAAGCTATTTTTATATTCATTTTTACAGATGAGGAAACTAAAGCTCCAGTGGTCACATAGCTAGGAAGTGTTTAAGGCAAAAATTAAACCTATATCTTCTTGACTTCAGGGGCAGCACTCTAAACACTCTACAATGTGGCCTTACACAATGAAATTCCTGTATACTACTAACATTAAAGACAAATCTTATGCCAATGATATTATGCTATGATTTTTCTGTCTGTACTTATTAAGTGAGACATCATGGTGCCGTGGAAAGAGGGCTATATTTGGAGCCACACACCCTGGGTACAAATTTTGACTCTGCCACTTTCTACCTGGGTCACCCTGATCAAGTCATTCAACCTCTGGCATTGAGGTGTATTACTAGATGACTCTAAGATCTCTCCTGATTCTAAATCTATGACGTTATTTGGTTATGTTATAGTAGTCTGTATTATCAAGGACACATAATTTAATTTGGAGATATGTTCAAATTGATATTATTCAACCCATGTTGCAAATGTCACACCTTTAAAAAATGCAAATAAAAATTGAGCTGACTTCAAAACAAGAATCAAACTTCAGGTCACAAAAGTCCTATCGGTGTAGAGCTCTACAAAGTAGGAAGTCAGAAAATGTCAGTCTTAGAAACCCAAACCACTGAAACTTGGAACTAGAAAGCCAGTTGTTATTTTTTAAAAATAATTGTAAATCCTCCACTGAATCTGTGGGTAGAGATTTTCAAACCACAAGATTCTTCTGGTGGCAGCTGTCGTCAGAGAGGAAGGGAAGGAAGGAAATGTGTAGTTCAAAGGCCCTTCACTCTTTCTGTTTTCTATATAGAACAGACAGTTGTGCTGTGTGACATCATCCTCTGCTCACTCATGGCCCTTGTACCTTTTAGTGTTTGATATTCAATGCCAGAGGAAGAGAAATAATTGTATTTAATGTCAGTCTGTTTGTAAGAGGAAAGCTAAAATTTCTAGAGCACTCCCAATTAGAAAACATTTTCTTCTTTGGCTCTTTTCTTGCTTATACCTCATTCTCAACAACAAAAACTATAAAGGAATATTGGAGGAGAGATACTCTAAGATTTTTTTTCATTCTCTAATACCTCCAAAATTCAAGACTCAAGCCAACTTTCAGAACTTTTTTTTTTTTTTGCTATCTTGGTTTAATTTTTATTTTTTTTAACAACTTGGGTCTCCCTAATTCACCTAGGCTAAGAATAGGGAGGCTCCTCACGGATCCAACTGGCATAAGCCACTGTAACTCAGAACTCCAAGACTCAAGAGATCCACCTACCTCTGTCTCTCCTAGTTGGGAATATAGGCATATGCCGCCAGGTCCAACCTTGCTTCTTCTTTAAAAAAAAAAAAAAAAAAGATCTTTAGTCTGCCACTGTCACTTTTGTTATTCTCAAATGCCCCTTTACTTGATATAATTGTTCCACAAAAAAATAGTGGATATGAGTGGGAAAGGATTTCTGTAACCTAATAGAAGCATGGTAAAGTAGCAAATAGAACTCTAGGAGTTGAGTTGGAAGAGCTGAGTTTATATCCTCCTTCAAACGCCTATTCATACTAGTTGTGTAATTGGGCAAATAATTTTAATTGCTTAGTCCCTTTGCAAGAGGGGGGGGATGTTAATCTGTGAGGCCAAAATTATTTTTGTAATAATACTTTTTTATAATAATATTTTATAATAATATGTAAAAATAATATTTTTACTTCTAATACAATAAATATCAATAGATAAAAATGATTTATATAAAGAAAGCTCTTTGAGGGATCCAAAATAATTTTTAAAAGTGTAAAAAGATCCTGAAACCAAGAAGTTTGAGAACTACTAATTATCCATAGAGGGTAGCTAAATGGCACAGTAGATAGATTACTGGGCTTGGAATCAGAAAAACTTATCTTCACAAATTCAAATCTGGCTTTAGATCAGTGGTTCCCAAACTTTTTTGGTCTACCACCCCCTTTCCAGAAAAAATATTACTTAGCGCCCCCTGTCACATACGATCACTACCCCCTTATTCACTGTCCCCAAATGCACCTGTGACCATCACCGCTCCGCCTGGATTGCTGCAGCACCCACCAGGGGGCAGTGGCGCCCACTTTGGGAATCACTGCTTTAGATACTTACTAGCAGTGTGACCCTGGACAAGTCACTTAGCCCTCTTTGCCTCAGTTCCCTTCATTTATAAAATCAGTTAAAGAAGAAAATGACAAACTACTCCAGTATCTTTACCAAGAAAACCTAAAATGGGGTCACAGAGAGTTGGATATGACTGAGAAATGATAGGACAATTATAGATAGACAACTGACTTTTGGGTCAAGAATGATTTCAAGCTCTGCTTCTATCACATACTAGCTATGTGACAATGGCAAGTTGCTTAATCTTTCAATGACCCTAGAAAATTCATAAAGATTCTAAGTTACAGGAGAATGGCTGATCCCCACTGGCACAAGAAATTTCTACATTGGGACTTACTTAATCAATCAATATTTATTAAGCACTTGCTATGTACCAGGCACTGCGCCAAGAGATACGCTGTGCAGGAATACAAAGAGGTAAAAGACGGTCTATAGTGATGAAATCAGGCAAATGATCTAGATGATGGAAATTATAAAAGAAAGTACGCATTTCTGTCATGATACATATGAATAGACAAGCGTTGCATTCCTTCACATTTACTAAAAGTTATTTTAAAGTATAAATGCACAAATATTTTATGATTTTTAAGAATAAATATTGCATTTCTTCCTATTTTAATTATGAAGGAGCAAACACAGTTCCATGATTTGTTTTTCGCATCTGCATCTGCTCACTGTGAACTCAGTACTTCATGTTTGGTTCCAGTCTTGTTGTCTCTATCTTCAATTGGTTTTCCAAGTGAGCATCTGCCATCTGTGATGGCAAGCCTGTTTTTTTGATTTGAGTCATGTGTGAAAATGTTGATTCACAACAGGGATCTCACATTGCATGAGACCCACTTTTAACAGTGCAGCAGTTTGACTGACTTTTGAATAACTGTATCACAGTCTCTGATACAGCAGTGATAAAGGAGGAAAGGCTATTCCGGAAAAATTCCAGAAAAAAAATAAAAACACTTTACTAAAATGCGAACCTTCATTCAACATGTTAACAAAATTTCACTGTAATTTATTTTTGTTTAGACAAATACAAATAAAGACCACACTGTGGGTCAGAAGATACTCCATACTGCTCCAAAACCACAGGTTTGATGTGACAGTGCTAGGATTTAAAAAAAAATAACTTTATAAGAGATTGATACTAAAATATTAAATTCTGTTATGTCCCAGTTAGCAAAGGTTGTGATGTCTAGATGTAGTAGTGCAAGAAGAAGTGTATTTGAGTTCAAATCCTATCACTTAGTAGGCAAGTCATTCAATTTCTTTGGACCTCAGTTTCCTTATCTATAAAATGGGAATGCTAGACTAGAGAGTGTTGAAGGTCCTTTCTAGTTTTAAATCTATGATCCTATTAAATAATTGCTCTAGTGCCAAAAATTCTTAACAAAAAATGAAAACAATCTCATATAAATTTAAGGGCAGAAAGAGCCCCTCTAGAAAAACCCAGTGGTCAAGAGCTGAATTATCATAAAAAGGTGACAATGAATTATCAAAAGATAAGTCATGGTCTGAAGCAACTGGGTCAGTTGAGTTGGTTCAGTTACACAGGTTACTCCCAGATCCTCTCAGAATAACCCAAGGGTGCCAAATTCTACACTAGAATTCTGGGATCCAATCCAGTAGAACCGTCATACCAGTGTTTGGTTCCTTTGTTTTTCGGTGACATGGTGTCAATACTTTGGCTATGGGACAGCCATGATATTCACAATTCCCTACGCTGTTCAGTGTAAAATCTTCAAAGAATAAATATTCCATAGCAAGTGGTAATTAGCTTTAATATTTAAGGCAAAAAAATTAAGGCTAAAACAAATATTCATTGTACACTTATTATATGAAAGACATTGTGCTAGAAGATGGGCAAAAGAATTTTATATATAAGTGATGAAGATTAAATAAAATATGTAATCTTGAAGTTTTTTTAAAGTTTAAAAGTATATTGTAGTTTAGTGGTTAGGTGGTTTTAATTATAAAAGATGTTTTCTAATTTGATATCAACTTTCAGACTTTCCAAACCATACTCAATTTCACATCTTTAGTAACTGAGTGACACTGGCCGCATTGTTTTTCCTCAAATAGAAAACATCTCTTGATTCTAGGCATTTTTATTGGCTAACCCCCAGGGCCAGAATGCTCTCCCTCCCCAACTGCATATTGGCTTCCCTCAAGTTCTAGCTTAAATCCCTCCTTCTCCTGAAGGCTTTCCCTATCCCCCTTAATTCTAATTCCTTCTCTCAGTTAATTATCTTAAATTTCTACTGTGTACAGTTTTTTTTTTTTTTGTACATCATTATGTCTATGCTGTCTACCCCACTAGACTGTGAACTCCTTGAGAGCAGGGACTGTCTTTTGCCTTTCTTTGTATCAATGTCAGGGAAATAGTAGGCACTTAAATATATTCTGACTGAGATGTGTGCAATTGTTTGGATAACAATAAACATTTTTTACCAAAATAATAATAATAATAAGTTGATATCGATTCAATTCAATTTGGTAGAGAAATTGCCCATTGTTGACATCCAAAAGTCTTTGACTCATTTTCTTAAGGCTAAATAAAACTATTTGTTTAACAAAAAAGATGTGTGATAATAACACTATAAGTTAAGACAGTATCTGGGCACATAGTAGGTATTTAATAAATATTTGTTGACTTGATTAACATACAACCAACATACCTGCTGTAATGATACCCAGCTAATGTTTTTAGAAAACCTAAAATATGGTACTCGGCACATTAGGTCATAACTCTGTAGAGGATTTATGGGAGAACCTATAATGAGGGACTGAATTCTATGTAAAATATTTTATACCTAGATCGAGCCCTTGAGGGGTTTACAATACAAATTTGGAGAGAGGGGAGGGAAGATATAAGATATTTTCACAAAAAAAATGGTTTTTTATGTTTTATTATGGTAAGCACATAAGAATTGTGCAAAATCAGATGAGGGAGTTTTTCCTTTCATTTTTTTCAGTCCTGTCAAGACTTTTTGTGACTTCATTTGGGTTTTTCTTAGCAAAGTGGTCTTCCAGTTCATTTTGCAGATTTGAAAACTGAGGCAAACAGGGCTAACTGAGTTGCCCAGGGTCACACATCGAGTAAATAGCTGAGACCAGATTTGAACCTACAAAGATCAATCTTCCTGAATCCAAACCTGGCACTCTATCTCCTGTATCACCTGACAAGGGAGAGAACACATCAAACTAGAGGATCAGAGAAGTTATCTTCTCTGCATGGATCCTATTGATATTTACTATATCCCTGGAGGCAGCTAGTTAAGTTAGTCCAGTGGGTTAGAGTGCTAGGCTTGACGTGATGAAGATCTAAGTTACACTTACTAGCTCTGTGATCCTGGGTAATTTAACCCTGATTGTCTCAAAAAAATAAATAAATGAAAATTTTAAAAAGAAGGATACACACACTTCTTTTTTAAATTTTCATTTTAAATTTTTTTAATTTTCATTTTTTCATTTTTTAAATTTTCATTTATATATTAATATTTCCATTTATTTTTAAATTTTCATTTATATATTCATATTTTCATTTATATATTCATATTTCATTATATATATATAATCTGTATCTTCTCTATTAGAATGTAAGTTCTTTAAGGCAGGGACTGTTTTCACTTTTCCTTTTATTCCTGGCTCTTAGTAAATGTTAAAAAAAAATATTTGCAGATTGGCTAATTGACAACACTTGTCCATCTATAAGGAAATATCAAATCTAAAGGTATACCACTTTATTTTTTTAATGAGGCATTTTTCACTGAGCAGGAACTTTAGCTGGGATGTCTTGTTTAGCCACCTCAGCATTAGAAAATGACTGATCTGAGTACAGCTTTGTTTTAAGAAGAGACATTTCCCTTGCCCTAGAGCACTTGATCGTCTTCCACTGGACAGAAGTTGAGATCCCTTAGGCAGGCCCGAAGCTGTCTCCAGGCTCACTCTCAAGCTTTATTTTCTTCCTACTGAAATGATTCAATATCTTTTGGTCAAGGGAAATAGGCTACATCATAAATTAAGAACAAAGAGTGAAAACCGTAATTCTAAATCCTTACTCTCCTGGAGATTTGTGCTGTTACTCATTTAATAGACACCAAATTCCCAATGTTGTATTGTTCCTTTCTTCATCCTCTCTTTCCTCAAATATTGGAACAGTTACAAACCAAAGCACATGGGAGAAAATACCATGCTGTGGTATTTCTAGTTCCATTCAATAAATATCTACAAAGCACTTACTGTAATGCAAGGAATGATGTTAGTCACCAGCAATAGAGATGAAAAAGGAAAAAATCCTTAGCCTCAAGATGCTTATGGTATATATAATGAGGAAGTTAAGACAGATACTCAAAAGAGAATAGAATGCAAAGGATAATTACCAAGTGCCAAAGAGAGATTGTAGCCAGGTACGACAAGGAGTTTGGAGAGGAAAAATTTGCTTATAGGTATAAGGATTGGAGAAGGTGTAGTGCAGAGGTACAATCAACCCTGACTACAAAGGTGACACCAGTTCAGGGCTTTGAATGACTAGAAGGATTTCTTAAGATCCCAAATTTGGATTGGGAAAGGCCCACAGAGGCCATCTAGAACTAATGCCTAATTTTACAAACGAGGAAACTAAGACCAGGAAAAAGGAAGTAATTTGGCCAAAATTGCCCTCATGGTTTGCATCAGAGGAACACAAATTCTCTGACCAAAAAACTGACATTCTTTCTTTTTTATTAAATCCTTACCATCTATCTTAGAACTGATATTGTGTATTGATTCTGTTTTGTTTTGTTTTGTTTTTAACCCTGGAATCAAGGCAGAAGAATGGTAAGGACTAGGGAATGGGAAGTAAGTGACTTGCCCTGGATCACACAGCTAAGAAGTGCTTGAGGTCCAATTTGAACCCAGGACCACCCCCAAATCTCTAGGCTTGACTCTTAATCTACTGAGCCAGCTAGCTTCCTCAATAAGCTGGCATTTTTTACAGAGTGAGTTCATTTCACACTGTATTAATTAGAAATTTTGTACCTTTAGATCCCACCTCCCAAAATTCTTTCCCCATCCCAAAGTTCCTTTTCATTTATGTGCATCTTTTCGTTATTGTTTATATAGTTCTGTAAACTCCTCCCTCACTCTCTCTTACACGTGCGTGGCTTGAGTGAGCTCCCTCTTGACTCTAGCCTTTTGGTTTCCCTTTTGCTTCAAGTTAAATTTAATAAATTTTATTAAATATAATACTTGAAATATTTTGGATATTAATTTTGAAGCTGACAACACACAGGAGAAAAAGCAGCTAATCATTGTAGTGGATAGTGCACTGGGTCTAAATTCAAATTCTACTTCAGATACTTCCTAGCTTATAATGTTGGAGCAGGTCATTTAAACTCTGTTTGCTTCAGTTTCCTCAAGTATAAAATGGGGATAATAATAATAACACCTCCCTCCCAGGTCAAATGAGAAAAAAACTGTAAAATATTTAGCATAGAGCCTGGCATGTAATAAGCACTTTACAAATGTTAATTAATGTTGTTGTTATTATTATTATTAGACGTCCTGAGAAAAATTCCTGGATGTTAGGATGGACAGAATAAAATGAGGAAAATCACATAGTCTACTTTGATTGGAACATTGGGTGTCAAAGGTTATACAGGTCAAATAGAGCTGACACTCAATGTGGAAGGCTTAAAAGTCAAACAAAGGAGTTTATATTTAATTTAGTAAGTAATGAACACCCACTGAAAGTTTTTTGAGCAGGGAAGTCAAGTGATCAGACCAATCGATTCATAAAATTATTTTGGCAATGGCATAAGAAGAGATGTTTTCAGTACAAACACTTTAGCAGCATAGCTATGTGGTAATAAGACCAGGAATATTGCTACCTCTGAAGTACTAAAAATGAGCAACCCAAAGGCACATGGTTGGTCTCAGCAGGTTGCAACACGTAATTGTAATACCATTGAAGTTCACTTGCTTAAATTACCCAGCTGCTGGAAGACAGAATTCCCAGAGGACTGGTCATTACTACTCTAGTGTTCTAGGTATAACTATCTTCCTAAACACTAGCTTGTGATCCCCAGCCTGTGTTTTCCCATTAATTTACCAGTATAATCTGTCCCAAAGGCATTTACTCAAATGGTATAGAAAGGGCAATAGTCACAAAGAATTTCTCCCACCACTTAACCCCTATTGCCCAACCCTTACCACTCTTCTGTCTTGGAACCAAAACTAAGTATTGATTCTAAGACAGAAAGTAAGGGTTAAAAAAAAAAGAATTTCCCCCAAACATCAGGTATACTCGTTCCCCCCAAAATAGCCAGAGTCTAGATGGGAAAAAGAGAGTGCTCAAATTTAAAGAGCAATAGCAGTGAGATCCAGGGGTAAAGGACACACATGACCAAAATAAATCATAGCTCTGGTACTATTAGGCTTCACTGTCCTTTCTCCTTCCAGATGAATATCACAGAGTTTACTTCAAGGTGCTCTACTATTCAGCTGAGCTGGCTCTTCCTAGAAATGGCTCTTTGTATCTCCACTAGACTGACAGAAGACTAGGCAGATGGAAGATGTATCTTGGCTGAAGGGGCCAATCTGCTGCTGGACAGGTCACTTGGTGGCTATTCAGGTCTGTTACTCCCAGCCTGGGGCAGTCAGGTTGCTTAGCTACTATGCTCTTCTCTAAGTGTAGCATCTCTATTGGACCATTTGGTCTATTAGTCACCTGGTCCTGCTCTTCAATGGGCACCTGCTGTACTTTTTTTTTTTAACCTTCAGCCACTGGATGGCCCAGGTGCACTGTCATCAGCCGGAGTTTTATTTTCCACTAGACACTCAACTTAGAAATGAGAATCTTTTTCTTGAATCCTTTGAAACCTCAGTTCTTGAGATATTTTATCACCAACAGTGAGATGGGAAAAGGCTTCCCTCTCCCTTCAACACATTTTTCCTTGCTTTATGTTACTCCATGTTGTCTTAGGAATATAACTTCAGGACTGCCATCTTCACCTCCCACACTCCTTTGAGAATCATACACATAAGAGAGACTAAGGACAAAGGTATGAATGTATTCTAGATCCTGTCCCACTGACCCCTTCATATGCATTAAGTTATTCATGCCTGAGGGGAGGAATGTCTATTTTCCATTTTAAGGCTTTCTTTTTGCCTTTTAACTTCTCTTTATTTTAGCAATGGTAGACCTTCAGTTTTTGTTGAAATTTCACTGGAACACCCTCCTTACATAAGCAAGGAACAACTCCAAAGAAGAACTAGAATAAAAGATGTCACTAAAGAACTATATAGCAATAAGAGAAGATGAGCTAGATGCATTGCAGGAGTAAGGAATGACAATTGAATAGCCAGCGTGCTCCACTGATGTGCTGGAGAAAGTAAGTAAACCCGTCGCACTTTGGGTGGAATCCCCCACCATGGGAATTTTTGGCAGAAAATAGGCAAAAGTAGTACAGGATGGGCCTCATTGGATAGATTGTGCTCTCCTCTGTTGGAGGGAACTACTGATGGGACAAGAACTATTGAATGAACAAGAAGCATTTGAGAATTTGACAAGAATCGATTGAGGGAGGGATAGACAAGATACATGGAGTCAAGAGGCTACCATAATAGCCTGTGATAGAGGTTATATTATCCTTAACTAAAATTAGCAGTATAAAGGAAAGGTTGATATGAGAGATGTTGGGAGATAGAAATCCTTATGGCATGGGGGTGAAGGAAGAGTCAAAGATGGCTTCAAGTTTTTAAATCAGTGTCATTGGGATTGACGTATCTAGAATGGCAAGAGAAATGAGTGTTTATGGATAAGTTAGACTTAGATGACATGTTAGTTTTGCTGAATTTACTATGCCTCTATTCTAGATTATTTTTTATAAGGGATGACACTGAGAAGGGGTGTTGAAAATGGGGGTAATATGAAAAGAAAAAATAAAATGTGTCAATAAGATGTAAAAACGGAATGTTGGAGCTTTGGATTTTCTTGGTTAGTGGGAATAGTATATGAATGATGAGTTTACAATTGTTCATATAGCATTAGAAATACAAAACATTCAACAAATATTGGGAATGTGCTCAAGGAGAAAAATTATATTTGGAATTATACACGTATCTGTCATTGACATAGAAATGATCATTTAAAGACAATGCAGAATATGATACAAAATGTATAAAATAAAGAATTAATTCTTTAAGTATTCTGTTATTGTTAGTAGACTGGGGTATGGCAAAGGAGCACTGGAAATTCCATGTATATATATTATTTCTCCTACTCTCATACCTTTTGTATAAGTTGTTGGAGGGCAGCTTTTGCTTCATTTTTATCCTTTTATCTCCAGCCTCTAACATGACACCGTTTACTTAGTAGGTCCTAAATAAATATTTGTTGACTTAAATATACATCCATTTTCCCATTCACTTCCCAAAAGCAAACAAATTGGAAGGCTTAACTAATACCATTCTGGGCTCAAGTCAGTAAGGTTAGCTTGAATTCTCATTTAGAAATAAATGTCGTATAGATATTCTGGGCAAAGTCACTCTGAAGGACGAAAACTCTGGACCTCCATATTCCTACAGTTTCAATAACTAATATAAAACCCAAGGAGCTTCAAAAATTCAAATCACTCTGTGAACAATTAATGACCAGAAACTCCAATTTCATGTTAATTGGTTTTAATTAAAAATGTTTTTTCCCCTCTCCTTATCTACAAGGGCTTATCGTCAGTATGCTAGGAATCTAATCTTTAAATTCCCTGCATCACATACTGTACCTTTGCAGCTGAATAATAAAGCAAATCTCAGAACAGCACCTGAATGGTCTAATGGAGGGAGTTTGGAGGGAAGGAGGGGAAGGGAATGAAAATTAGACCCAGCGATTGATACCAAAAGAAATAGGCAAGAAAGTCATTTCAGGAAGTTAAATAAAATGACATTAGCCAGAGGACCTTGTCCCCAAAACATAAAGGGAAAGTTGATTTTCTAACCAATTCTGCTTGACCGAACCTCCCAAGGGGCTCTCATGTGGCTCCTAATATTGCAAAATCATCTTTTAGGTGATTGGGGGCACAGAAGTTAGAGGATAATAAATGAAGCAAATTTTATCAGTTTATCAAAACCTGTAACTTCCCATCCTACAAAGAAGAGAAAGAGGGAAGCATCTGTTTCTGGTTCTGTCCAGCAAAAGAGAGACTGCGACTCAACATTAAAGAATGAGTGAATTCTGTAGGCTTCAGCAAAAGAAAGGAAGTAATTCTACTAAATAACAAGTCAGCAACTTGCAAGGAATTTTCCAAGAAGCGTGGCTGTCTTTGCCCAAAGTGACTGTATGCTCCTGTTGTGTTCATAACAATTTCACAAGAATTCTGTACTTTAATAAATGAAAGGTGATAATTAATCCTTTCAAACAGAATGCTTTGCCATCACTTACAACTCTATTTTCTGGGGGGAAAAAAAACAAAAACCAACTTTATTTCTGCAATTATCACTCAAGTCATTTGAACCTTTTTTTTTTTTTTTGGCAGAGGAGGGGGAAGGAAAACAGCAATACTGAAAAAGATTAATTTGTAATTCATATAAATGCAGTTGTTACAATAGATTTTTGCATAAAACAAACCAGCCCTGTCAGTCAATAGTTTAAAAAAAATAAAAAATAAAAACTTTCAATCTTTGCCTCTGAGGAATCAAAGCCCTGCACTCATGACTCATATACACCTATTTTATTTTATTCTTTTATTTTATTTTTAAATGTTCAGTCAGCTCAACCTCAGCAGTGGCTCAAGTTTTCCCTTGAGTACTCTAGTAATGATTCTTGCAAGGCAACAGCTGGGAGCCAAAAGATCTGATATATTTCTGGAGAAGCTGCAGTTGCTTAGAAGGTCAGTCATCAAATGAGATTCATTTTTCACCAGAGACAAAGGAGGTGCCAAGGTCTTTTCAATTTGTATTTGTATGGAATTAGGCTGCTTTTGTAAAAGTGATCATGTAAGCTCCAAAACTAGACTTTTCAAACTTTTTGAAATCATGAAATATTTGCATACATTTTTTTAAGTTCATGGGACTTTGATTAAATAATTTTAAAAATTAATTAGTTAGATGAAATAGTGAAGATTCATTCCTAGTCCATATTGATCCATATTGAAGAGAGGGTATAAAATATTATCATCATTAACAATAATGGTTATTATTATAATTAATATATGGGTAGTAAGAATTAAAGTGCAATTCAGAGAAATACAATAAAATTTATCTTCTTTTTGCTATGTTGTGGTAAAGTAGAAAGAGTACTGAATTTAAAGACACAGGTCCTGGTTTCAAATCTTATCTCTGGAAGTACATTAGTTTGGTATGTGACAAATATTTTCAGACTTTTTCAACATGTTGATAAGTTTTACTGATTTTTTTTCTGCTTGTTCTTCCCCCCACCCCTTTAAAAATATGTTTGTCTAGGGGCCAACTCTTTAAGATACATAGTGGAAAAGGTATAGGGAGAAATTTTGTAAAAAAAAAAATCAATAAAAATTAATTTTGAAATGTCACTTCTGATAAGCCCTACTTATATGACCTTGAGCAAGTCATGTAACTTCTCTGGACCTCAATTTCCACCAAGCCTGGGGCGTTTTTCTTGCTTCTGTGTATATGGAGGAAAACATGACTTCTGATTGATTTAATACTGTGTTAAGGGACTGATTGAGTTGATGCCAGAGATTCTTTGGGAGAAACAGGTAGACAGAGGAAACTATGAGGAGGAGGTGGAAATTGAATTGATGAGAAATTAGCCCCATCATGACTCTGGATTTGCTTGAAACTTGAGAAAAGAGGTTCTTAACCTTTTGTGTGCCATGTACCCACATTAGCAGTCTGGCAAAATCTTTGGTGGTGCACTGGATAAAGTGCCAGTCTTCGAGTCAAGAGGATTGGGGTTCAAATCCTCCCTCAGACACTTTCTACCTGTGTGACCCTGGACAAATTATTTAACCCTGGTTACCCTAGTTTCCTCATCTATAAAATGATCTGGACAAGGAAATGTCAAGCCACTCCAGTATCTTTGCTGAGAAAACCCCAATGGGGTCTTGAAGAGGGTGCCATGACTAATCAACTAAACAACAACAAAGTCTATGAACAGCTCAGAATAATGTCTTTAAAAACTTAAAATATATAATATTATAAAGAAAATTAGTTGTATTTAAATAATTATCAAAAAGTTTTTTTTTTAAGTTCATGGCCTCCCAAATTAAGAATCTCTATGTTAAGGACTATTAGAATGGACCTTCTCTGGATAAAAATGTTCTTTCTATTTTTGGTTGGAGTCAACTTCTTACTTCTATTTCAACTAATGAGCTCATTCAACTCTTGTATATTTTTTAGCAAACTATCATCTATGTAGGGGCAACTAGATAGCATAGTGGAGTGTCATCCCTGGAGTCAGGAAGACCTGAGTTCAAATTTGGTCTCAGACACTAGCTATTTATTTATGATCCTGGGCAAGCCATTTAATGCTGTTTTCCTCAGTTTCTTCATCTGTAAAATGAGCTAGAAAAGGAAATGGCAAATCACTCCAGTATTGCCTGAGATCTTTTAGGACTGTTCATCCACCTTTGGTTTCCACTTGTCACCCACCTCTCACCTGTAGCTATAAGAAGCTCTAGCATGCATAGTGACCACACCTAGGTTAAAAATATCTAAGCAGATGAACTAAAACAAACAAGCTTCAAACCCATCAGCAAGCTAGGATTATAACTTCCCAAGGTAAAATAGGTAAATGATAACAAGAAGTTGTTCCAAAGGTCATGAAAATGGCTGAAGCAGGAGCACTTAAGACTAGAGCTTGGTCAAACACTGAAGATGCCCAAATCATCCACTATATCTTTGGCCATCACTAGTCATCTTGACTCTTTTGTTTTGCCCCTGAACTTCAATGACTGAAAAAAAGAGTGAGGCTGATGACTCTTTGCAACTCTGCCTCACTTAAATCCAGTTCATTCCATAATGTTATTAGTCTTCCTTCCAAAATGAAGGACAAACAAGAACCAGATTCTAGTGATATCTATCCATGTCACCCACAAGCCACATCTAAACCTTTAGACAATCCATATGTCCATACATATTTCATATAGATAAACAGGTATTTTAAAAATTGTTGAAACCTCTAGAGTAAGAAATTATATTCAATAACACGTCCCAACATTAAATATTTTCATCACTGTTTCTCAGCATCAAAGGAATTAATGTTGTTGGAATGTATAGAGTAGGGTATGTAAGAAATTCAAGCATAAGACTATTTATCTTGGTTCTTCTTTTGGTTTGGGGTTGGAGAAAAGGGTACAGTCAAGGAACTCCTTGTAAGCCATGAGAAAAAAAATAAACTTGACAAGGGAGAAGAGAAAAAAGGAAAAGAAAGAAAAATCTGATTGAAAGATTATCATTGTTTATCCTGGGGTAAAGGAATTAGAAATGGAGAGGGAAGAAGTTAAAAGTGAAGAAAAAGAAACAAGGGTTTGTGAAGCCTTATGCAATAAAATAGTTGTAGGATTTCCTTTCTTTTTTCTGTACCTTTGTGTTGAGGAGAAAAAGATGAGAAACCAAGATAGGAAGCCTATGATGCAGACATTTGAGGTACACATTTAAATTCCCTAGAAGTGAATTCAAACTCTATTGTTTCTTCCTCTCAGACCTGCTCACCCTAAATTTTACCTCAACCCCAGAAATCTACATAAAACCTATAAGTCTATTTTCCCTTGATACAAACTTACTTGGCACAATTTAATTAAAGCTTCCAGAATTCTAGACGCTGATAAGTTCTTATAAAATATTATTACTGAATGCATTAATCAAAACAATGGTGAGTCACTTTTTTCATATGAAATGTCTTCTATAATCTAGGCATTAGAATAAAAAGAAAGGTGGACAAAGGTGAGGATTTATAATAAATAATAATTTTGCACACTGAACAAATACCAGGCATATTATTATCCAGAATAACTATAACAAACACAAAAGAGCCTTATTGTTCAGTTGATTAAATAGTCACATGAGAGACTAAAGGATCCTATTAACTCCTCTTAATGCCAAATGAAAATTTTAAGAAGCTATTATTTTTGTGACTAATAAGCAATACATAAAATAGCAGAGGGGGAAAAAAAGCAATAGCATAACATAGTTCAGGATCAGGCTCCAAACTTTGTCTCATGACAGGATTGAGTTTGGAATCAGTAAGTCCAGTAAACTAGGTCGAAATGGACATCTGACAAAATGGCATAAATTTCCCTCCTGCTGCTGTATGAGATGAGTACAAGCATACCTCTTTTTCTAGAGTAAATATGAGCCCCCAGAGTGGATGTCAACTAAATTTTTTACATCAAATTACATTTTAGATACAAAGGAGTTTGACATTTAAAGGGATCCTTTGGTGAATCTCTTTAGTAGTAAATTATATTCTTTCTTCTTTTAAAACCCTCAACTTCTGTCTTGGAATCAATATTAAGCATTGGTTCCAAGGCAGAAGAGTGGTAAGAGCTAAGCAATTGGAGTTGTGACTCACCCAGGATCATATAGCTAGGAAGTATCTGAGGACAGATTTGAACCTAAGATCCCTCCTCCCCTAACCCACCCCCACCACCCAGCTTTTCATCCACTGAGTCAACTAGCTGCCTTTTATCTTCTTTTAAAGTGAATTGTACTTCAGTTATTCTGTCTGAAAAAAAAATGTAAACTTTTGATAGAAAAGACAGACAGACAGAAAGAGAGAGATGGCTGGATGATGGCTGACTGGATGGATGGATGGATGGATGGATGGATGGATGGATGGATGGATGGATGGATGGATGNTGATGGCTGAATGGATGGATGGATGGATGGATGGATGGATGGATGGATGGATGGATGAGTGTGTGGGTAGATAGATAGATAGATAGATAGATAGATAGATAGATAGATAGTTAATGTATGTATTTAGCACTTCCTTTGAATCAGGGATTGAGTTAAGTGTTGGGAATACAAACACAAGTAAGCAAAACAGTTCTTGTACTTCAGGAGGTTTTACAGTGTAACATGGGAAGGCAACACATAAAACTAACTGGGAGAATAAGAGTAAAACAAGAAGCAAAGCAGGTCTAGAAGTGGTATTAAGGCTTGGGCTCCAGCAAGACAGGACAAAAGCTTACCTATCAGAAATGAGAGACCCAGGGACAGATATCAATTTCCCTGGAGCAAGTTCCATTTTTTTTTTCAACCTTTGCTGTCTTAGTAACAACTCTAAGATAGAAGGGCAAAGGCTAGGCAAACAAAGTTAAGAGACTTGCCTAGCGCCATACATCTAAGAAGTGTTTGGGGCCAGATTGGAACTCAAATCCTCGACTGCAGGCATGGCACTCTATCTACTGTGCCATCTAGCTGACCCAAAGTAACAGTTCTTAAAAGTGTGGTCCACCAACCCCTAGGAATCCGTGAGACACTTTCAGAGGGTTTTTGAGGTAAAAACTATTTTCATAATAATACTAAAATGATGTACTTTTTAATCAGTACCTATGCCACATAAACAAAAATTCTTTAAAGTCCTCAATTGTTTAAGAATGAAAAGAAGTCCAGAAATCAAAGAGTTTGAGAATGGCTGCCCTCAAGAGACTCAAATCTTTGGAGAAGAATAATGAGTAAAGATGGAGAATGGTAGAATAGCCTCCTCCAGGTTTAGTTGCAGCCTTTGCCTTTTAAAAATTAGGTCATGTGAGGAAAAGCAAAAATTAAATGAAAAGACTATAGTCTTGCCTTTGTGACTGGTTTCAATCCTCTGCAATTTCTTTTGAGACATTTTGGTAGAGCCCATTTGGTAGAATCAAAATCTGGGTTTTAATCTTACCTCAAAAACTGACTAGCTATGTGATCCTGTGGTATTTTTAGTCACAGTTTTCTCATCTATAAAATGAGAAGGTTGGACTCTATCTCTAAGGTCCCTTCCATTTCTAAATCTATGATCTAATTAGCATATGACTTCTAGGCTGTGTCTTATTTCATCACACTTCTGGTTCACATCCTTTGTGCCTACTTTCATAGCCATAACTTAACATGCATGTATGCTATCATATAATGGAAAGAAAGCAGAATTTAGAGATAATTGAAATAAAGTTCCACTTCTGACACCTACTAGTAGTATAGGCATGAGTAAGCCACTCTATTTTTGAAGCTTGGTTTCCCCATGTGTAATATGGGTAGGCTGCACTTAAAGATTTCCATCTATGATCTTATAAACACTTTAAATCCAAACATACAGTTAAAAAAAACATCCAATCAAGAAGAAACTATAGAATTAAAATTCCCTGGCCTCTGCTTACTCTTTGCATGACCTTAGGTATATCACTTTACCACTGAAGAGTTCAGTTTCCTCACCATAAAACAAAGATATTAGACGAGAAGTCATTTAAGTTTAATTTTCAGGCATAATTCTGAGTATAGGGCATCCCATAAATCTTAATGTAGCTATAAGGTTTTTTATAACATGGTAGCTAGTATTTTTTTTTCTTTTTCCCTGCATCTCCAAAGAAGGCCAAATAAGAGGGTTGGTTGCTTGAGTTGAAGAGTCAAGAGAGGCTGAGACTTTTTCATCCCAGGAGTTCTTTAAAAGTAGGACCTATAACAGATATAAATGTCTAGTACTTTTTATTTTCAAAAATCATCTAAACAAGCACCTAAATAGCAGTTTATGTGGAAAAAATACTTAAGGTTTTAAGTCACTTTAAAGTCAGCCTTAGTGGGCAACTAAGTGGCTCAATGGAGTGAGAGTCAGGTTTGGAGATGTAAGGTCCTGGTCTCGGGCACTTCTTAGTGGTGTGACCCTGGGCAAGTCACTTAACCCCCGTTGCCTAGCCCTTACCACTCTTCTGCCTTAGAACCAATATACAATATTGATTCTAAGATGGAAAAGTAGGGCCTTTAAAAATAACAATAAAAAATAAAGTTAGCATTAGAATACAGTGTAATAATGTAGCTACTGAAAAGAATAGTAAGATTTCTCAGATGCACTAATAGAAGTATGAAGGGGCAGCTGGGTGGCTCAGTGTATTGAGTACCAGGCACTGAGACAGGAGGTCCTGGATTCAAATCTGGCCTCAAACACTTCCTAGCTTTGTGATCCTGGGCATGTCACAACCCCCATTGCCTAGACCTTACCATTCTTCTTGCCTTGAAGCCAATATCTAGTATTGATTCTAAGACTAAAGGTAAGGGTTTAAAATAAAATAGAAGTAAGACTGGGTGTGTTTTCCTAAAGGGATTTCCTATGTTGCTGAGCATAGACAGGTATAGCTGGAAGGAGTCCTGACTCCAGATTAACCTAAAAACCCTATTGACAGAGACTTTGATGAAGGGAGTTCAATAGAAAGGGGTAAGACATCTAGGTGCAAACTTCTGAATGGGAGATGGAAGATAGGTGGAGAGGTCAGCACCAAACATGTCCCTTAACTTCTCTGATACTATAAAGTTCCCAAATTGGATCTTCTTGATCTCATCTTCCTTTGGTTGAGCTGAGATTTTATCTCACTCTTTGTTGAAGAGATTCTTTACTCTTGTATCTTCATTTTCACTTTGGTTGTTGAGTAGAGGATAGATTGGAGTGCAGAGACTCTCGTGGGAAGAAGACAAACCAGCAGACAGTTACACTATGTGGCTAATGAGTGGCTGAAGATCTGAATTTAAATTCTATTTGCAAGATTGAAATTTGACCTGTTACTGGGGTTGGTTGAACCACCAAGTCTGTTGCTGATGATTCCTCCTGGCACAGAGAGCAAGATGGCTACTCATTCTTGAGATGTTTTACTACATACAATCTGACCACCAGCTTTCAACAGTAACAGGTTTATTACAGATGATCATTTAGATTAGGTAAGGAAGGAGGGCTAGGAATGTCCCTATGCTAATAATTATCTACCCTTTCCAGAACCCCACTGACCTTGCGAAAGGTCACTTCAGTCCCCAACAAGGTTGGGGCTACACTGACTGCCTCTCTACCTAAATTCCCACTATCCTGTCTCGCTTCCCTAGACTGAACCCATCCAAATATAGTCTTTGGTAAAAGCCAGAGCTAGTCACTGAATCAGGAGCTAGTGACAGAAATGAACTAGCCACCCCAGGTTGTAGGCAGAGCCCTTGAGGTAACTAAGCTGTCCAGGTCACCGTCACTGGTAGGTTCTTCTTAAGAGGTCACTACATGTTACTTTGATGTCTGGGATCGCTCAGGGACAACAAGGACCAAAGAAGAGGGTTTGGGTACGTCTCACACTGCTTCAAGACAGAGCTAAGTTCAGAAGCTGTTCACTTCTTCCCCACCTCTTCACTTTCTCCAACTGCCAGCCCAACACCTCAGAACCCCCTCTCAGAATTCTGAGCTTTCCTCTTCCACATTCTGTTCTCTGCAGAAAGCAGATTTCTGTATTCTCACCCTGGCCCTTCACAGTTTTCCCAAATTCCTCCCTATCACATTTCAAATCCTCAGCAAGTCACTGAATCCATCTCAGCCTCAGTTTCCCCTTGCATAAAAGGGGATAACAGAACCTACTTCACAAGCATATTGTGACAACTAAATGTATACATATATATAAATGATATATAAATATATAAATAATAAAAACTTTTAAAACCTCAAAGTGCTATGTAAATGCCAGATATTATTATTAATTTTTAAAATAGGATTTAATTAATTAAAAAGTAGAATTCATTTATTCTTAGATAAAAAATTGCTTTGGACAGCATGATGAATCCGGATTTCACTAGAGGTTTAAAAGTGCCTATACCTTCATTGATAAGGATATTTGATGCTTGGTGGGATGATGAACAAACATGGAGGCCTTGGACAGATTTGGGAAGGGTTTCACAGTCATTCCTTCCCTCCCCTCCCCTGAAAGCAACAGCTGAATTCCAACGGATCTTTGTCTGTTCCATGCCTTCTCCTCATCCTAATCCTGGCCCAGAGCCAGCAAATTGTTCCAATCTGAAATCAAAACCACAAACAGCAGCTGTTTTCAACCTTAGCCCTTACATGGAGCCTCACAAGTGGCCAGCTAGGAGTTGAATACAGACTATTTTTTTTTTCCTTTAAAGCAATTGTCCCACTTGTCCTGGCTTTGTGACAGAGAGGGTTGGGGGGGGGGGGGGGGGGGGAATGGATGGAATGAACAGCCAGTTGGTAGCTATAATCCTAAACCCAGACCAGAGCCAGCCCAGGGCCCACAACAAGTCTGAGGCCTGTCCAAATGTTACCCTGCTACTGCAGCTGTCTCTCCCCAGACTTTTAACTGAAACCCAACAGGAGCTCATCATAATGCAGTTACATGTTTGAAGGAAAAAAAATGGGGAAAAGAGGAGGAGGAACTCTTCCCATCTGGCATAAGCAGAATATCCTTTGTCACTGGCTGCTTTCTGTAAAATATGAAGAAAATGGAAATGAACTAAAATCTCTGAAAAGAATAAGTTAGGTTCAACCATACACAAATACAAGCATGTAAAAGAAACAACAGGAAAATCATGTCCTTTTACAAAATGCCATTTATCTGAATTGATCTATAACTCAAGTCAGTAACCATTTATTATTAACTGCCTAATATGTGCAGGGTACCATGCTAGCTCACTGACTAGACAAAGATTTTTTCAAGAAAGAAGAGAGAGAGAGAGAGAGAAAGAGAGAGAGAGAAAGAGAGAGAGAGAGAGAGAGAGAGAAGGCAACAATTTCAGCCCAAAAAGGGCTTCCATTCTAGGATCATAGATTACCAATTTGGAAAAGACCTCAGAAGCCATTGAGTCCAAGCCTTTCTTTTGATAGATGAGGAAACTACAGCATAGACAGCTTAAGTTATTTAGGATCAGAGGTGTGGGAATCCCCATCATCTTGACTTGAAATTCAATACCCTGTACTTTATGATGCTACGGTTCCTCTAGTCTCCCAAAGCGGTGTAAAACCATCTAAGAATTAGGTCAGGTGAATATGTGGCAATGAAGAACAGCATGCCGGGGAAATTGGCCACCAATTAATACAACACAGAGAAGTTCTTGATAAGGAGAGTTCTGGGAATGATGGAAGATGGTCTCTGAGAGACATCGATGATGAAAAGGCATTCTATTCAGAAGGGGTTTGGACTATAAATGAGTTCATGCAGCGGACTTTTTAATTAAAAAAGAAAAAGGTAAATTGTTCCCTATTCCTTTATTTTCGGCGAAATTAGACTACACTATTTCTGTGTTTCAGATGTTTTTTTCCAGACACCTAAGAATATGACTCTTCAGGGTATTAACTTTTCTGTCTTTGGGATTCTCTTAAAATCTAAGCCCCTATAAACAGGGTGGGCTTCCTCTCTCTAATTCCTATGACACTTCATTTAAGAAGAGCGATAGCCTAAGGAGTTGAAAGGAAGCCTCCTCCCAAATGAGTACCATTCTCTTGAAGCTTAAACAAAGCATATACAAATGTTCGATGTGGGAAAAGTGACAAGAAATTCTGAAAACAACTTAAAATTCTTTATAAAGCTGACAGGCCTGAAAAGAAAATGGTGGGGGGTAACTCTTTGCTGCCATCAGCTTTGCTGGGAAGAAAATTTTAGATGCCAATTCCATAAATAAGCTTCCTTTTTGTGTGTGAAAGAGAAACCATAAGATTTACAAATGAAATAGATGCACATCCAGAAAAGTTAGCAGCATTTTGGGGAACGTAAGTCCAGATCATCTTCCTTTTGGTAACATTAGGCTTAAATAATCAGTGGCTCTGGATACCCAGGATATTTTTCTTTAACCCTTTGTAGCTTAGGCATTTACTTACTTGTAGGACACAGAAGTTCCTAATACTGGAAAGAAAAGCCTCCTCTAGCAGAAAAAGAATTGAACTTTTTCAGTGTGTGTTAATAATAGCTGTTGTTGATGGAACTGCAAGTCTCAATATATTATTCCATATTCTTTGAAGCAGCATATACATTTATAGTTAACATTTAGGTTTATATGTACGTACATCTAGAAATATGTGTATATGTATTATTTATAGATGTAATTATGTACATATAGATGCAGATATAAGAATAGACAGTTAACCTTTGATTTTATTGGAATAAATAAATAAAAAATAAATTATAAGGAAGTCCAGGGTAAGGAAACTCCATCTACTGATATAGGTTGACATCTTTTTTGCTGCTTAGAATGTTAGACTGGCACTGAGAGATTGTCAAACTTACCCAGGGTCATACAGATGAATGAATCACTTATTAAATGTTTGTACTATGTGCAAAGTCCTGTGCTAAATGTAAGGAAAAACAGTAGAAAAAGAAGGTAGTTCCTGCTCTCAAAGAGTTCATATTCTAATAGGGGATGCAACATATATGGTAGTTTTTAGCAACAAATCAGAAGGAAAATCCTCCTGGTCCATAGGGTACAATGGCATAGCTTATGGTCATGTTGTTTCTCTAATATTATTGCCACTAATAAAATCATATCATTTTCTGAGGTTGAACCATTTAATAGCAACAAGGTCTTCAGTGGCAAGAACTTTCTTGCTTGAGGCAATCAGTCAAATGTCCTCTGAAATCAGTAGCATCTACATATATCTTTATTTTACATGAATCAGGTTATATTTCAATTACCATTCATTCCTTTTTCCATCATGTCTAACTCTCTGTGACCCCATTTTGGAGTATTCTTAGCAAAGATCCTGAAAGCTTTGTCACTTCCTTCTCCAGCTCATTTTACAGGTGAGGAAATTGAGGCAAATGAGGGTTAAGTTATTTGCCCAGGGTTCCACAGCTGCTAAGTATGTTATATATCCACATATTATTTTTTAAAATTTTATTTAATTGATTAGTTAAGAAAATTTTTCCATTGTTACATGATTCATGTTCTTTCCCTTCCCTCCTTCTACCCCCCTCCCATAGCCAATGTGCAATTCCACTGGGTTTTACATCCACATATTATTTTGCTCCTAAGATATTTTCAAATGGATCCATGACCTCATTGATTCAGAAGTTCCCCCACCAATAGTACAGATTATATTCATTCTTGGACTTCTATGTTCCCCAATATATTAAAAAATTAAGAGTTCATGCAATGTGATGAAGGCATTCCTCAATTGCTCCTGACATAACAAAGGTGACAATTAAGGATATTGGCTGTCCCTTCCTCACACAATGTATTGAGTCAGTCTGCTGTTCCTATGATATAATTTCCTCATCACGTCTTTATTCCAATTCTACAATTCCAATTCTTTTTCATTATACATTGCAACCTATTCTCACCCAACATTCACCTCTCTATTGCCCACTGTGTAAATACTCATTTGTAATTCTATGGAGGCAATTTATTCCACATCTTACTATAAAATAGCAACATTGGCAGAATGTTGTTATTAAAGATGAACTCTTTACTTTCATAGGAAGCCTGGAGTCAGTAAAGCAGTTTTGTAATTTTCTGAAGGTAAATTAATCTGCTTTCCTCTTTTTCAACTCTGGGCCCAATTTGTTGTTGATTTGTACTGTATGTCCTGCTGGACAAGCTCCATAAGTTGTTCATCCAAAAGCATTTTGAAATCTAAGCAATAGATATTATTTGTCCAGTTGGTCTTTCCCACTGTATAATCAGGCCAGATTCCATTAAATGATTACAGATCTTCTTGCCTACTTAATGTAGGGAAAGGTAGAGGAGTGGGGGGTGACAAGAACAGGGAGATTTAGAAATGAAAATAAAATAATTTTAAGTAATTATAAATCTATTCCAGTAGCCTCTGTAATGTTATTTGGCTTCATACAATCAGCCAAATGTTGCCTGAAATCAGTAAAAACTAGAGGATATGACCTTCTACAGGGAATGTCTCCTCAACCTAGGATATATGCAATATCTTTTCCATCACAATACTGGATCCCTGGGGCAACTCTTCCTGTTTTATGCTTTTCCTGATGTTCATGATCAGAGGGTAATTGAACAAAGTAATTTCTATTGTTATATCATCTAAGGAATCTTGAATGCTTTGGATATGTGATAGTAGAAGCCTTGCTGTAAAAGAATCTGTAGGGAAATATTTTGTTCTATAGAATCAATTGCTTTTTCATATCCAAACAATAAGAACAATAGAATCTTATATTCTCTACATATTTCACTTAATTATGAAAAGGTAAAAATAAGGTGTGTAGTTGTGAATGCCTATGATCTCTGCTGCTCAAGAGGCTGAAGCTGGTGTGGATCACCTGAGTTCAGGAGTTCTGAGCTTGGCCTAAAACTTACTGGGTATCCACTTTTAGTCCAACATTAATCTGAAATGGACTTCCATACTACTGAAGGAAGAGTGAATTGGTCCAGATTGAAAATGGAATAGGTCAAAGCATTTATACCAATCTTCAGTAGTAGGATCAGGCCATGAATAGCTAGCTTCCAGCCTAGGTGAAATTAAGAACCCCATTTTAAAAAAGGGGGGAAGGGAGAAAAAATTCATTGTTGGATATTTCTTTACAAAGACTCTCTTGTCCCCTTGATTTGTATATAAATGATTCTTAAACAAGATGTGTAAGTCAGCAATTGATGAGGTTTTTCTCATCTTTTTAAATATTAATAAGATTAAGATTTTTTCTGCATTTTTGTTCTTTTTCCTTCTTTTAGAGGGGAAGCTATATCTTATATAAGTTCCTCAATGCCTATTATTTCACTTCCAACATAGATGTAATCCATTTATGCCTGTTGTATCTGACTTCTTTGCCCTCTCTTATTCTTTTTAATGCCATTTCTGCCTCTTCTGTGAACACATTTGAGTTCTGATATTAAGTATGACTCCACTATCCTTGATGATGAAGAAAGTCTGTTATAATGATAATTTTGCAAATCTTTTCCATTTTCCTTTTGTTTACGGTCCTCTTTCCATTTTTATCCATAAATGCTTTTGATATGACTCTGCTTAGGTGAATATCTACCAACCTTTCTTTTCACCTTTTTGACTTGTACTGCTTTTCTATGTTTTATGAGGCTATATTGCTTTTAACTGTCCATCATACTTCTTTGTAAGAGTTTATAAACAAGCTCACATTCTAACCCAGTGTAGCCTTTGGCAGCTATCTCTCTCCATTTGGAACATGTCAGCTGTTCTCTGAAGAAACTTCACAGAGCCCTTTTGGTCTCTTTGTTGCTGCAATTAATTTACAATGCCAAAACTTCTGGATAAAAGTAGTATAGGTAATGTGGATTTCACTTCGTTGTTACCCATTTTTTATTTTCAATTACTTGCTTTAATAGTTAAGGGCTAAGTTGTTTGAACTGTATGGCATATCCTTTTCTAGTTATTATTTTTTCTTCTTTTTTTTACTAATTCTGATCTTACCTCTGACAAGTTGATGATCTGACTGTACACAGACAGCTGACTCAGGGATAACTCCCACATCAATAACAAGTCTTTTCCTGTCTGTCAAAATATAATCTAGTTAGTTTTTTATTGTGTTATTTGGTGCTCTCCTTGCCCAGTGCCTACCAATTTTGTTCCCAATGAAAGCGTTTATGATAATAGAGGTAGGTATGAGGCCTCTTGTAATCTTTTTCATCTTTGGTCTCTCTCATTTCTTCTCCTAAACCATGCTTTCCCATATTTTTCCTCCCTCTATTTACCTTTTCTACCTTTGCACTGAGGTCAACAAGTATCAAAGTATATGTTGATTTAATTAGGAGGGTCTTATCAAATTCTTCATAAAACCTCTTTATTATTTCATCCTTAGCAACCAATGCTGGTAAATAATCAGGATTCTTTTCATGGGAATCTTACTGAAAATATTACATTTATACTACAATACATGATGATTAAATACCTTATAAAATAATGTTTGGGGTGCTTTGGGCATATAATAAAATTCATTCTACCTTCTTCTTTCTTTGTCTTTCTATGTGGTACCTGTTAGTCATTCTTCTATTTAGATACCACTTCTTTCTTCTGACTTTGTTTGTAGCAAGAATGCCAACACTGATGTGACTAAACACCTACAGTAACACAAACACTCATTAGTCATAAGACAAGCATCTCACATTTAGGGTACTAATATTCAAATTAAAATTTATTGATAGTCTAAAAGTAGTGATTTTCAGTGTCCCATGCCCCATTTCCGGTCACTCCTAAACCTCCACCATAGAAGAGTAAAAAGAGTTGCAAGAATTGAGCCTCATTTTTAATATTCCTTTGTTTCAAAAATTGCCATCCCATCATAACTCAACAACAACAACAAAAATCATTATCAAATGACCAGCCCACTGATAATGTTCCTCTCCCTGGTTATATTAGTTGCTTCTTGGAAAACAGACTAGATCTTTGTTGGTGCCATACTTAAGAGTCTTTCTAGCATGGCAAAAACAGACAGAGACAGTATTCTACTGGCATAGGCTTTAAGAATTCAGGGTCAGTCACCTCCCTGTCACTACAGAGGATGAAGCATTGAGGCATTGGAGTAGCATGTTGTGGAGGATTATTTTGTTAGATGCCTAAAACTGTTAACATGCATAATGCAAACAAAAATATTTAATGAAATGAGTTTACACAACTCAAAAAAACCAAAAACCAGATACTTTCATTCATGCAAAGATAAACCTTGCAAAGCCTACATCTGACTTCAGCCTAGCTGAAATGTGGTGAGAGGCACACAATTCTTATCAAGTTCCTTTGAAGACAAGATCTGGCCAATGCCCACCTAGATTTTCCAAATTGCTTGAGGTTAGGTACTATTTCAGTTTTTGTCTCTGTATACTCAATGCCTATCTCTGTACCTGATACATAATTGGGCCTTGAAAAAATGTTTATGGAATTGAATTACTGATGGAAAAATCCTCTTATTTCCTGTTGTACTATAGATAGGTAGGGAAAAGGAGGTAATGAATCTTTCTTTGGTCTCTTCTCTTACATTCTACCACTAAATGACTTTGCATACACACATCATTATATTCTAAGATAAATCTCAACTCTTTAAAAAAATAAATCCTTTTTCCTGAGCATCAAGGCTTCCATTCAAATTAGTACAAACTCTCTGAGAAATCATTCTATTATTGAAAGAGCCTGAAGGAATTTCATTCCTTATAAATTTCATAAGATTTCCTTATGATATTTATTACATTTTTATTCCTTTTTACATATAGATTTATTTTGTGTATTTGTGTACATCCATATAAAGTAGGGTATGTGCAGATTCTCTCTGCCTATTTCAGATCAATTGCACATGTATGACACTGCTCTGAAGGTTGGGATCTCTGAAGTGAAAATGTCTGCTGCTCTTTCATCTCTGAAAGGACTTTGCATTTTATTATGATGACAACTTCTGGTTGGTCTCTTGGTTCTCTCCTCTGCCCTATGACAACAGCAGGGAAAGGGGCTGCTATATTGGTTTAAAAGGAGATAGCTGCTGACTCCCTTTCTTCCTTTGACTCTCTCCCACATGGCCAGTAATATTCTTTGTCACTAGACTTTCTCTTGTATATCCCTGATGACTGGGAGATGGGAAGCAAATTTTTCTGCTCTTAGCTCTTTCCATGTGGAGCATAGACTCAACTAGGCAAGCTTGCCCCATCTGCTCTTTCTCTTTGTTGCCAAATATTCTCGACATGAACTTATCCAATCTTAGAGGTGACCCTTTGAGTTTGAGGGGTCATTTGGTCCACAGGCTGGAGCCGACAGACAGCAAGGGAAATTCCTCCATCATAGAAAATGGTTATCGACAGAAGATATAGATCAGGAGTTGTATAGTCTTTACAGAGTTGAGATGAAATATGGAATGCCCTAGGTAGTAGGCTAAAAATTGCTGCCTATTCTGATTATTAGCCTCTTAAAAAATTGGAACAATCATTTAAAACCACTTTTGAATCCTGTAAATCCAGTAAATATATCAATATTTACTGTGTTTTTTGTGTATAGGAAATAATATGCCCCATACTTCATTTCTATTGTAAAGAATCCTTGGACTCTCCCTTTAGGGGAGACCTAAACAAGAACCAAAACCTTTTTTTCCAGATGACACATCAATATAATTCTCAATATTAATTTTCTGACATTTTGCAATCCATGTTCTCTCCTCCCACCTATCTCCCTTCCCTAGGATGATAGGTATTATCATATAAGTTGTACATGTATTATTATACAATACATATGTGGCAGAAGACATATATCACTTAAGCTAGAGAAAAGTGCATGGAGGAAATAAAGTGAAAAATTATATGCTTTAGTCTGCCTCCTAGTAGTAATTCTGAGTGTGTGTATGTATGCAAAATACATACAAAACCCCCTTATCCAAGTTTTCTCTTTCTCTAGTTTCAGTTATCCAAGGCCAGACAGGACAATGAAGAGGTCTGCTGAGAAGCACCTTGGAGATCTGTCAGCAGTTATAATTGGCCCAGAGTGGTGGGTTCTTCTGCTTTTACTTACACTTTTTTCACTTTATATTTTAGGATTAGGGGGTTGGGGTGGAGCTGCAGAGCACCAAGCTGAAAAGGCAAAAGCAAGGAGAGAGAATATATATTTGGGATCAGCTAGTTTTCACTTATATCCATTGTTTTGGCCATCTGTGGTAGATCTTGGACTATTTTAGAATGCAAAGACCTACTATCTCGATTTATACATGTGTATATCCACGCATAAACATACATATAAATACACATGTGTGCACACATACATGCTCATATATGTGTGTGTTTATTTGCCACCAACTGCCTTACTTGGTTTTACCTCTATCATCATCTTCATCATGCCCCTAGGATATACTCATCATCAGGAAAGCCTTTGCCATAGAGATGGCTTCAGCTTTGCTACTCACACCTGATCAGTAACCTCATTTGTTTCTGCTTTTCTGTTAGGAAAGTAAAACTAAAAAACTCCTCCCATAGTCTCCCTCTGCAGAGGGTTCAATGTGCAGCCATCTCTTCATTTGCTACCAGCTGCTTTGCTTGACTTTGAATCCACAGTCTAATTGTTTATTATATCATACAGTATTAACTTATCTCACTATATACTGTACTTGTTACTTCAGTAAAATGTAATCTCTTTGAAAGGAGGGACAATTTGGATTTTTGTCTTTGTAATATTAGCACCTAGCAAAGTCTTATATGCTTAACACATGTTTATTGGCTGTCAGAATGAATTTTTGTAGATATTTTGCTTCTTCCCTGCTTTTGAGTGGCCCTAGAGTCTATTTTCATTTCAAAGCAAGACATGAAATCTTATCATATAGTTTTGAATTAATTAGGGAACAACTCACAAGTACAGCTTCAACTATTGTGGAGAATAATCTTTAACACTATTTCTTCAGATCAATGCTACGCAGGAGCCAACTCAAATTATCT
Source organism: Gracilinanus agilis (assembly GCF_016433145.1). Classification (NCBI taxonomy): domain Eukaryota; kingdom Metazoa; phylum Chordata; class Mammalia; order Didelphimorphia; family Didelphidae; genus Gracilinanus; species Gracilinanus agilis. The sequence goes on along the minus strand of NC_058133.1, from coordinate 428,546,582 downwards.
TGGAAAAGCCAATTGTTAAATTTTCAATGTGATCATTTACAACTAGGAAATCAGCAACTGTTACAAATCAAGGTTTGACTTATTGTTTTGTTTTGTTTGGGGTTCATTTCCTAAACATAAGAAAGTGATGGAACGAGTGTTAAAAATTCATTAAAAATTTTAAAACTATATGTAAGTATATAATGCATACTTTTTTTCAGAGAACTAGTTAAACATTTACTAGCATACCCCTACTTCAGGTTCATCCAATGCTTCATGTCATAAAGAAATCATAACATATATGTCTTAATCATTCTATTCATAATTAAGTTGTGCTTTAATATAATTTAACAATGGGCTACTTCAGACCCAAGATCTTCACTAGAAAGAATCTGTTGTGTTTTAGGAGTAGAGGCTTCTGGTGTATTATACTAATGCTACTTCTAATATTAAATACAAGTTATCCTTGAATTCATCATTAATGATCTTGTTTTGGGAAGGTGAGCAGAAGGGGAAGTGGAGCACACCAACTAAAAAGTCTAACATATTGATCTGCAACTTTCCCAGCTGAAAGTTTCCTTCGTGTCCTTTCACAAAAAGAAAATGAAAATTACTGATGAGAAGGAAAAATGTTAGCAAATAAGATATTGCTGGAAGAAAATATTACAAATCTTCCAAGAAATGAATTAATTCCAGGATATGTTACTAGTTAAAAAACAGTTCAACACTATTCCATTATAACTCAATGGAGTAAATATATATTTACTAACAAAAAAAAAATAAAGTGGAAATCGATAAATGTTTGTTGAGCATCCTCTATGTGGAAGTCATTGTACTACACAGTGGGGATGTTTATTCATTTCAGTATTGTCCAACTCTTCATGGCTCCATTTGAAGTTTTCTTGGCAAAGAAACTGCAGTGGTTTGCCAATTCCTTCTCTTGGCCAATTTACAGAAAAGAAAACTGAGGCAGAGTTAAGTGACTTGCCTAGAGTCACACAGTTAGTAAATATATAAGATTATATTTGAACTTAGATTTTCTTGGCTGCAGATCCAACAGATCCAATCTATCCATTACGCCACCTACTTGTCCCCACACAGTAGAGATACAAATGTTTTTCGAAAGGCAGTCTTGATTTCAAATAGCTGGCAATCTCTTGGGAAAAGAAATAATATTTAGACACTTTTTCCATAAGTATGTATGAATACTTACATATATATGTTTATACATTTGTGTATACATATATGTGTCGCACACATATATGCCACAGTTTGGCAAGATACTATATTATCCTTTCTCTATAATGAAAGCCTTAATGATGTCAAAGTGCAAACATTTACTATCAATAATCACATGAAAAAATGCTCTAAATCTTTCATAATTAGAGAAATGCAAATCAAAGCAACTCTGAGATACCACCTCACACCTAGCAGATTGGCTAATATGACAGCAAAGGAAAGCAATAAATTTTGGAGAGGATGTGGCAAAATTGGGACATTAATGCATTGTTGGTGGAGTTGTGAATTGATCCAACCATTCTGGAAGGCAATTTGGAACTATGGCCAAAGGGCATTAAAAGACTTCCTGCCCTTTGATCCAGCCATACCACTGCTGGGTTTGTACCCCAAAGAGATGATAAGAAAAAATATTCGTACAAAAATATTTATAGCCAAGCTTTTTGTGGTGGCAAAAAATTAGACAATGAGGGGATGCCCTTCGATTGGGGTTAAACAAATTGTGATGTCTGTTGGTGATGGAATACTATTGTGCTCAAGGGAATAAAGAACTGGAGGAATTCCATGTGAACTGGTAAGACCTCAAGTAATTGATACAGAGTGAAAGGAGAAGAACCAGGAGAACCTTATACACAGAGACCAATACACTGTGATACAATCCAATGTAATGGACTTCTCTACTAGCAGCAATGCAATGATCCAGGACAATTCTGAGGGACTTATAAGAAAGAACGCTATCCATATCCAGGGAAAGAACTGTAAGAGCAGAAATGCAGAAGAAAAACATTTGCTTGATCACATGGTTTGTTGGAATTATGATTGGGGATATAGAATCTAAACTATCACTCTATTGCAAACATTAATAATATGGAAATATGTCTTGATCAATGATCCATGTAAAACCCAGTGGAATTGCTTGTTGGCTATGGGAGGGAAAGAACATGGATCATATAACCAAGGGAAAATATTCTAAATTAATCTAATTAATTAATTAATTAAAATTTTAAAAGTGCAAACATTTATGTAGTTGACTCTCTCTCTCTCCCTCCCTCCCTCATCTTCTCTCTTGCCTTCTCTCTCTCTCTCTCTCTCTCTCTCTCTCTCTCTCTCTCTCATACATACACACACACACACACACACACATACAAAATGCTCCTATATTTTTGTAAGCTACTACAGTAATAAGAAAATCAAAAGTCTCCAGCTAGTTGAAAAGGTGAGCCACAGAAATTAAAGAAATTTTCCACTGGTCTTTGAATACCAAACATGCCATTAAAGGTTAAATGTGAAAATATGACCCAATATAAGTTTCATGACCTTCCCTGTCACACCTAGGATACTGTCTTATACTTAGTGGGTACTCAATACATATTTACTCATTGTTTTTACATTTCTAACTAGGCAAAAAGTCATATTATGAATTATTCTTGTGCCTAACGTCATGCACATTGTAGACACCCAGTGAAGGTTTGTGGGTGATGGTAATGGTATTACCATTATAAATACTACCGACTCTGCAGGGAAGTTCTGAGTGACAGGAAGAGCTGATACTGTGTACAGTTTGGTTCAATTTTTGCTAACATTGCTAGCAAATCTGTGTGGGCTAAGATATCAAAACCCTCAATCTCAAACCAAATCCTCCTATATTCTCTAAGATGTTGGGAAGCTTTGTTTCAGGAACAGGTTTTTTGCACATTTCTGCTGCCTTAAGTTCTAGCTGTCCCCAGAGGGGAAAGAGCTGGAAAATCAGCAAGGAAAGATGTGCTGAAGAGGCAATGAACCTAATTAGAAAAGCCGGCACTCCTTTGGTGGTATTTTCAAGCCATGCTGGGATTCTTTCAAAGCACAGACCAATCTCATCAATTCCTTCCTTTTTCCATCCCAACTCCCAACTCTACCACCTCCAAAATTTTCCATTATTCTCAAAGCCACTACCATCTTCTTGGTTACATAGACTCAGCAAGACTATGGCCTTAAGGTTATGTTTTACTTCTTTTCTTCTCTGCTTCCTCTTCCCAGATCAGCTGTCTAATCTGCTACTGATTCCTTCCATTCTCCTTTTGCCTTTTATACTCTCTACAATCATAATTAACTCAGGCCTTAATAATCACTTAAGGATGTTTTTCTCCATCTTCCTCCCAGCCAATTTTCCTAACTCTAATTTTTCCCTACTAAAAAGCATCCTACAGGAAAGTATCTATTTTTCCTCCAAAATAATGTTCATGCTCTTTAGTTTACAGAAGAGACTATAGTGGCTATTTCCTACTGAATAATATTAACTTTCAAGGCCCTAAGCAACACCTTAAATATTCTACTTATTAAACTTCCATCTCCAGAAATTCATCAGTCAACAAGTATTAAGTGCCTACTGCACTTAATGCCAGGCATTATGTTAGGTACTAGGGATACAAAGACAAAACAAAAAGAAATAGCCCTTTCTCTCTGTATAAATAGAAATTTTGTACTTTTGAACTACATCTCCCAGCATCCCTTTCCTTTTTCATCCCCACCTTGCGTGCTTATGTATTGTTTATAAGTTTGCTGTAAGCCCACCCTTTTGCTCTCTTCTCTCACCACCACAGCTGGGTTAGCTCCCTTTTTACTCTAGCTTTTTTTATTTTCTTTTACTTCAAGTTATTATTTAAAAATCTTGTTAAATATATATTATACTTGGAGATATTGTATATTAATTTTTAAGCTTACACTTCAAAGAGCTTACATTTTATAGAGGAGCCAATATGCATGTGTATAAGTACAGAACAATTGGGAACATTTATATAATACCTAAAAGTTTTCTAAGTGCCTCTGACACTTGCTATCTGTGCCACCTTGGGCAAGGCACTTAAACTTTCAGGGCTAGGGTTACTCTCTAAGACTCTCAGAGAAGAAGCTGGCTTTTATTGCTAGCACCTTTCCTACCCCAATGAAATCACAGTGCCAATTTCTAGCCTTTATATAGTATTATCTCACCTGATCCTCGAAAAAACCCTATGGCATAGGTGCTATTATTATTCCCATTTTACAGATGAGGAAAGTGAGGCTTATAGACTTTAAGTAATTAGCGATTTACCCAAGATAACATAGCTAATAAAGCTTCTGAGGCAGAATTCAAACACAAGTGTCTCTGCTTCTAAATTCAAAGATAATTTGAGAAAAAGGGAAGGGTGAAGGAGATACAGCAGCAGCCAGAGGGCTCAGAAAAGGCCTCATGTAGATGATGGAACTGAGCTTTGAAGATTCTAAGAGGTAGCAGTGAAAAGGGAGTAAGTACGTGCCAGGGACATGAGGCAAGTATAGGCAAAGACATAAGATAGAAGGTGGAATGATATTTGTAAGCAACAACAAAGACCATTTGACTGGCAGTAATGACCCCTACCCTCTAGTCAGATCATTCCACTTATTTCACATGTCTGGGTCTCACTAAGATCATTGCTTTTTATAAAGCCATCTACAACTTATAAAGCCCTCCTTCCTCTCCACTGATTCATGCTGATCTCTTCCTTCAAATCTCAGGTCCAGATTTATTTCCTCTAAGGCACCTTCCCTGACTAACCCTACTCCCCTGTGGATTTCTCCTTTATTTTGCATCCCCCTCAGCCCTTAGGCATGTGAACATTTTCAGTGCCAGCTAATTTTCTACCTGCTTCATGAATGGATGCTTCCTCTTTCCTGCTCTCACCCCTCCTTGTGGGCATGGAGGGAGCACCTTCTCTTTCAGCTGGTACAATGCTACATGCATGCTGTAGGTGCAAAATAAATGTCTGATGAATAAATTGCTACATGGAACTCAATTTAAATAGAAGTACTGAGAGGGGCACCCACCTACTCAAAAGAACTGAACATCAGTGTGTCAAAGGCTCTTTTATTTCATTCTCAAGACTCACAAGCCAGTGAGTGGTATAGCCAGCCAGCAAGTACAAGGTATGGGAGCAAACAGCATCCTTTCATCCTAGTCCTTGACACAAAGATGGTCCCTCGCCTCCTTCACCATTGGCTAGTCACTTGAGAGTTACATTCTTATCTCAAAAGCTAGCTAATCTGAAAGAGCAATTTGCAAAGCTAATTATCCTAATTATTTAAGCAGGTTTTAGCCAACCAACACAAAGCCTGCTTCAATCCTCTCTATCTGCCTACCTATAATAGCCTTTTAGCCAATCAAAACAAAGATTGTTTCAGTCCTACCTGAACTGGGGCTTGGGTTGGCTGCGTGATACTTAAATTTGTTTTGATGGAGAGGTTCCCTGACTCCTTAGTGATTCATTGAGAGAAGTCCATCATCTTGCTGAACTTCATCTCTCACAGGTACAATTCAATGAAGAAATACCTAATAGTGTAGTGAATATCAAGCAACTAACCAACCAGCACCTATCTCTTTTAAGGCCCTACAGTGTGTATGATACTGTGCCAGGTATCGGAGAGAAAAAGATTATAATTTCTGTGACTCAATCTAAAAATACTTTTTAAAAATTCTAAAATTTATTGACTTTGACTTAGAACTCACTATCATGCCTCTACAATTTTCATATTCACTTTCTAGAACTAAGTTAAAAGAAAGCTCATAATATCAGGTTTTACCCAGAATTAAAGTTCTGTTAAGTTCCAGAGTCTCTCCATATAATTTAATTTATTAATGGCATCAAATATTTGTAAAGAATTGTATACTCACATTTTATACAGCTAAGAAAAAATAAACCAAACATAATATGAAGAGAGGTGGTCAGTATTTAAACCTACATACCAAAAGGAAATGGAATCATGGAATGTGTCTTAGAGGTTCTCTAGTCCCACCTCTCCTTTACTGATGAGGAAATTTAGATTTAGTCCTTGAGGCTGTGAAGTATCTTTTCCAAGATCATTTTGTAGTTCATTAAGAACCTAGAAATGAATTCAAGTTGGGGGAACTCAATTCTTAATTCTACAACACGCTGCTTTTCTCACTTAAACTACATTTATGTTCAGCAAATTTAAACCCTCATCATCACATGGGGTTTCTTGGTTTTTGTTTTTCTTTAATTCTATTCCAGTACCTCTTTCCTCTTTTCCGATCATCTGTTTTTCTATTCACAAAAGAACTTTGTCATTTCCCTTCCCTGGTCCCCTCATCTGTTGATTATCTTTTGATCTCCCCACATCAATATTACTCAAACGAGAGATTAAGATCCATGGGTGGGTGTTATGGAAAATAGAACTACAGAAATTTACATAGCTATTTGGACCAGGAATGAGTAGGGAAGAGCATCATTTCTGCTAGCTAAACTGATTAATTCCCCAGGTATAACAACAGTTCATCCATCTTCTTTCCTGAACATTTCTTTTGCTTCCTTATGCACTTTTCTGTATTGCCTCCCCACAAATCCTTTATCATTTCACTCTTTTTTTTAAATAACATTCTGAAGGATCTCAAGAAAGTTAATAAATGAGGGCAGCTAGGTAACAAAGTAGATAGAGTGCCAGGTCTGGAGTTGGAAGTACCTGGTTCAAATCTACCCTCAGGGACTTCATAGCTGTGTGACCCCAGACCAGTCACTTAACTCCAATTGCTTAGCCCTTCCACCTCTTCTGCCTTAGAATAGATTCTTATTATAGGTTCAAAGGCAGAAGGTAAGTTTTATTTAAAAAGAAAAGAAAAGAAAGTTAATGAGAATCAGTGCCCTCCTTCATTTGCCTTCTTCTAACCATTTCCCCTCTTGAATTCCTCCTCAGATCTTTCTGTTCTCTGTTTAGTTCCCCTCTCTATTTGACTACCACATGTAGGAATCCTACATTTCACATTATGTCATTGGTAAACAGCTGCAACACTTTGTCTTAAGGACAGCTGGACCCAATGAGTAAAGTCATTCTGGCTGCAGCTTTCATTAACCCATAGTTAACTCAGGAAAATGAGTCTTCCTGACTCTAGGCTGGACATTCTATCCATTGTGCTACCTAGCTGCCAATAAAGACAGTAATATCTGTAAAAGATAATCTAAGTAAGCAACTTGAGTTTATATTCACTAATTTATACCTCTATAGAACTACATGTAATCCTATCAGATGATCGGTATTTTAGTAAAAAGATATAAGGAATAATCCCAATTATTCATTAATTAACTGTGTATGATAACAATCATATTATGATTAAAATAACAAAGAAAATCTCTTAAAAGTGCCTTGCAAAAACATCCTTGCCAAGGGGAGTTTTGCACATGTATCCAGCATCTGGAATGTGTCCAGGCATTATATCTCAGTTGGCTTTGAAACTACAAGAATGACCTTGGCTATTACCATATACAGAGTAGATGATTACTTCATAGAATAGAGACAAGAAAAAGTCCTGACTTCCTTGAAGAAGGACACCTTCTGCAGGATGAAAACTCTGGTTGCCCCTTCAGAGAAGAAACATTAGGAAGATCACTCTTCTGTATAAGGGGCATCTGTGTAATCTGACTCTCTATATACCAAGTGGTGCATAAGCTCTGGGTCTTTGGCTGAGCTGGGAAGATCCTGAACCCTGATGCTGTAATTTACTAATAAAATATCAGTTTGGCTCACATAATTGCTTCCCAGTATTTATTTTTCATTTTTTCATAACCAAAACACAACCAAGCAGTTATAGTAAGACTGCTCCAATCTTTGTCCTATACCAGTGACACATTCTTCATTGACTGACTGTAGCCACTCTCAAAACATGCCATCCTGCTTTAGTAGGTCTTGTAGCCTTTTGCTTAGATGATTCCAATAGAAGGTACAGCTCTTGCTGTCTGCAGCCATTCTCTTCTCCAATCCAGTCTCTGTCCAGCTGCCAGATCAGTCTTCATGATGTGTAAGTATGATCATACCCCTTCACGCTCAGTTTTAGTGGTTCTCCATTGTCTGAATTCAGGCCAGACTCCTAAATCTGGCATTAAAAAACCCTCCATAATCTGCCTCTAAATTATCTCTCCAGCTTTATTTCACATCATTTCCCTTTCCATACTCTATATTCCTGTCCAATTGGATTACTCACTGGCTATCCCCTGCACATTCACATTTTTGCCTTTGTTTAGTGTTTCCTCTACCTAGAATCCCTTCTAGCTAATCTTTTAGTTCCAGAAAAGTTTGTCATCTGAATCTCGGTCAAAGGATAACACATTTTACATAATTAATATCTTATATTTGCATTACTTGATTTTCTGCAATTTTATCAGCTGGGTGTGAGTGTGTGGGAGGAGGATAAATCACTTGATCAAGGATGTCCTAGTCAACTCCCCCAACTACATTTATATTACTTGCATATCGTTTCCCTTACTAGATCCCAAGTTCATTAAGGGCAGGGAAATTTTTATAATTTTTTACCTTCCTCAGAAGTTCATATCCCAGGTTCATTGTACAATTACAAATAATGGACACTTAATAAATGTTTGCTGAATGTTTAATAAACAATTCAGTTAGGCAAAGAGATCCAATAAACCCCAAAGTTAAACAGTAATCAGGGGAAAGAAATTGTGTGTACTAGGCCAGGGGGAAGCTATTGAAGAGTTCTGAAGATTATATAGCTAGTTTTGGGAAAAACACTGCTGAATAGGCATTTAGAAAGTGGGGATGACAAACTGTCAGAATCAGAAAGATTAATATAAGGATAAAGCAAACATATTTGGAGTCAGTCATGAGAAAGCCTTTGTGACCACATCAAATTCAGTTTATGGGGAATGATAGGAATGGAAGTTGAACTGGAATAAGTAAAAGATGTATTTATAGGATAGAAAAACTAAAAGGATTTGGGCAGGTGGATACTTCATTTTTCTACCTCTGAGAATCCTTAGGTTATAAGATAGGTAACTGAAAGTTAAAATAGTAAATGAATATTAAGTAACTGAGTCTGAGATAAAAGTGTGAATTAATCTTTATTCCCTATTGTTAATCCACCTTATCTCCCCTAATTACCATCTGGGCTGATAGTGAGCATTTTTTCCAAAGAGTTATAGATTCCACTGGACAGCTACAGCTTCCAACTCTGGCCAATTTCCATTGACTGAGGTGAAAGGTTAACAAGCTCACCCATTGTGCCCCTTAGCTGGAACATTTAGTGAACAGCTGGGAAGACCTACTGTTATTGCATTTAAAATGCATATGTATAGCCATTACCCTCACTAGCCTCACGGCAGATTTTTTTTCCCCCAGCAAGGAGAATATGAAAGCAGCTTTAGCCAGAGGGCACACAAACTCAAACCTGGAATTTTCTCTCCTTTGAAATAGCTTTTGGACAAGTGGGAATTGTTCCTTCAGCAGTATGAAAGAGCACAGGTAGAACAGACCAACAGAAACAGAATTCCTTTTAAAAACAACAATTATCACTCTCTCCCACCCCCCAAAAAAAGAATATATATTACCTGGAATTTACAGATTGTTGGTTTCTTCAGTCAAGCAAAACTTATAACTACCATTGATCTTACTAGCAGCTATTGACAGTTACAAATGGATGATGGTGGTAAGCAAACAAGAAACACACCTTTGTTTGTCATAAGGGGGCTTTTCATTTTAATGTAATGCCTTTTGGAATTACCAGGGGTCTGGCTACATTTCAAAGATTAATGAAGGCCTTCCTGTTGGTCTCAAGCTGTGGCCTGGGTAGGTTTCTCAGACCATGTTAGCCTGGCTTCCCCAGAGTTCATAATGACTCTTTAAGGAGTTGAGAGAAGTTTTACAGTGAATTAAAGGGGCAGGTGTGACTATAAAAGTAAAGTGTTAGGCTTTGATAGATACTATAAGTTTCCTTGCAAGGCAGCCTTCCAAAGAAGAATTGTACCCACTGACCTCAACAAAGTAAGTCATAAAAAGTAGAGAATACCACAAAATATGAAGATAACACCTAGCACATGTTTTAGCATAGACTAGCTCAAGGATCTTAAGCAGGGATCCAAGAACTTGTTTTGTTTTGTTTAATATTTTGATGACTTTATTTCAATGTAATTGGTTTCCTCTGTAATGCTGTGTATTTTCTTTTATACAGTTAAAAACATAATTCTGAAAAGGAGTGCGTAGGCTTCATCGGTTTGACAGAGGAACCATTGGCACAAAAACAATAATAAAATGTTAAAAACCCCTGGACAAATTTTTCAAGAAATATTTGACCAGTTGAACAAAGTATCAGTGGACTGTTTTTAAGTGTGAATACCATGTATGAATGTAAATGGATTGCTAAATTTATACTTAAATGTTACATATAATTTGAAGCTACATGGGCTTAAGAATTGATTTCTGAATTCTTATTTGATTTTTTGTGACTTGAGATTGCCTCAGGAATGAAAGGAAATGAACAATTTGGATTTGCAGAATGGTGGTTGCTTGGTTTAAAACGCTTTGTACTAAATTTCTGTTGTTGAAAAGAAATGATGACATTTGTGTTCAAATGGGAAAAATATATTCTGACTGCTCAATCTTGAAATAAAGGTGCCATATAATATCAATACAAACTTGGGAGCTCTGTCCCTAAACTAGTGGAAATAGTCAGAAGAGCAAGTGAACATGGCATGTTTTTTCCTGGTTCTAAGGAGAGAACTTTTTTCCTTCCTTTCTTCTTTCCCTGCTTTCTTTCTTCTCTCCTTCCTTTCTTTCTTCCTTCTTTTTTTCCTTACCTTCTTTTTAATTCTTCCCTTTCTTCTTTCCAGATTACCTGAAAGAAAAGGGAGTAAAGGTCTATTTCATAGGACAGTGATGGCAAACCTTTTAGAGACCAAGTGCCCAAACTGAAACCCTCATGTCACATGTGAGCTGCCCCCTTACCCCAGACAGGGGAGGGAGGAAGTACTCCCATGGGGCTGCTGGGTAGAGGGACAGGTGATGTGAAAAATGTCCTTAGGTGTGGCAAAGATGAGGCATAGCAGGCATGCCATTGGCTCACCAGCATGGTCATAGGATATTAATAACTGGTCATTTCCATTGTAAACTGGATTTCTTCACATTTATTAAGAGTACTTGAACTCATCCCCAAAAATTTAAAGCTTGATTTAGCAGAGGTTTAAAGAAATAATAAAATTTGGCATTTACACAATGCTTTAAAGTTTACAAAGCATTTTGCATACACTATAGAACTTAAGCTCACAATAACCCCATGAGATAGGTACAATATTTTTTTGTATATGAAAAAGTTGAGTCTCAGAAAAGTTAAATGACTTGCCCAAGAACCCCATAACCACTAATTGTTATTGAAAGAAAAAAAATCTTTCCTTTGGGGTTTTTACCCTAATTAACAAAGCAAAACTCAAGACAAAGAAAATAAAGGAATTTATTAAAAATATGTCAAGATAGCAACATACTGATGGACTGATTCTTGAAGATCAATGAACTTTTCAGAGTAGACCACCTTTTTATAATATAACTTTCATAATGAGATAAAGGCAATTCTGATACGTATATATCAGCAAAGGAGATTGAGCTTCTGCAGCTCATTTCCTCTCCAAGTGCATGATACTTTACACAGGTTCGACAGGTGAGATTCTTGACTTGCCTGCATGTCAAATCTCGGGAAATATGGAGATAGAGACTGAGTGATGTCTCCCTCAATAATGATAGACCAGCAGGACTAAGAACAGTGGGTAAGAGTCAAGATATCTTTCAATACTGTCTATACTGGAATTTGAATCCAAGTCTTCCTGATGTCAAGTCAAGAATCAATCATACTTGAGTTAATTTTTTAAATGTATTTCAATTTGTGCTGAAATTACACATACACAACTATCCTTTGGGGGAAAACTAAAAATAAACCATCTTAGTCAATGGTTTGTGCTTTTTTTTTTAACCCATGACATCTCAGAATGAGTTTAGCATTTAACCTAGAATACACTTCTGCAATGTAGCAGCTAAACAAGAGTAAAAAATATATTTATATATATATATATGTATATATATATATACAAACACACACACATATATTAATCAATATGATGCTGTGGAAATGTGAGTTTTTTTATTTTTTAAAAAGGGAGGGAAAGAAATAGTTTGACTCAAAAAAAATTTTAATGAACATTAAAATTTGCCTTTACATGTAATCAGAGAAAAATAAAATATTTTAAAAGTTTTTATTAATGCCATCTCTAAACATTCTAAGATTTTGATGCATTATCAGAATCACAAAAGTGTTCACAGCATTGGCTTGATTTCCAAAGAGATAGATTCTCTGTGTTAACACAAAGAACAAATATGTCAGAGAGCAATTGATTTCTAGCCAGATTGGCCCTTGAAGGTCATGTAGCACAATCATTTCATGTTGCAGATGAGGAAACTGAGACCCCAAGAGATGAAGTGATTTTCCCAATACCACCCAGGTAGCAAGTAACCAAGGCAAGATTTAAACCTCAGTCCTTTTGCTTCAAATCTTTTTCAACTGTACCAACATTTCCTTCAACAGAGAAAAATAAAATCAACTGGAAAAGGAAGCTCCAGTTGTCATAAAGAATAGGAGAACAATACAGAACTCGGAACTAGTTCATACATAAAGAAGGTCATAGAAGCATATCAAATAACTTATGTCAACACCACAGTTGACTGAAAAGCTAGCAGAGAGCAAAACATAGGCTGATTCCAGTTTGACATTAGCAATATTTACAAACCAGGAAAATGTGATTTCTTATCCCTCCTGCTCTAGTAACTGATACTAAAAATGTGAATTATGATAATGAAGATAGCTGACAGATGGCACAAACACAGGATGGCTTTAAGCTTTCACACTCAGCACTATGAAAGCACAGGAGAGTAAATTCTGAATTACATATTCAAGCAGGAATTTACTTGTAACCTCTCACCTTAAGTTCCTTGGCATTTACTCTACAAAAGTATTCTAGCAAAATCTATATCTGCTTGGGGCTTCTCAGGCTATTGCTGAGCACTCCAGTCCACTATAATGACCATTTATTAAATGTTGACACTCTTCCTGGTCCTGGGGTAGATGGATAAGAATAGCACCTGACCTCTTAGAGGTTACAGTATAGTATGAAGAATATAATATGTGCAAATACCTATAATGCAAAATAGATCATAATAAAATAATGACCTTAAGTCTGTCTTTCTCTCCTCATAGCTCTTCCATATCACTAGAGACTAGATCCCATTTCCTAAGGAAGACAGAAGCCACAGAGGAATCCTCGACCTATTCTGGTTTAAGCTTGAGTGCAGCTATTGGATTAGTGGAACTTATTCATACTCGGTAAACATAAGACCACAAGAGTTTTGCCAACCAATGTGGACTCCAACTAAAAAGAACATCAAAGTGAGATTTGCAAACAATATTCCAATGATTTCTACCACAGTGTGTGCCAGAAGAAAAAAATAACCCAACTAGAAAACTGGACAATATAATGGAAAATACTTCAGTCCTTAGCTTATGCCATACACTACCAAAAACTGGATGAATGAAATAAACATATTTAAAATAACTAAGAGGAGGAAAGAAGGATGGACATTTCATTTCGGTAGTGAAAAAGGAGAGTAATCTTTATCTACTTGACAAATAGAAACTAGAAGAGGCAAAATGCCTTATGGTCAAAGATTCTCTATTCTGGTCTTTGTAGTCCCAGCATCTACTGCATTGTTCCTGCTACACACTTTTCTATAAAGTCAAATCTTAATGAAATGAATAAATTAATGAATCCTACTCCATGAAGGCATCACCAGTGTTTCATTCAAATTTCATATTTCATTGATAATCTAGTATATTTTCCCATGACAGTTCATTAGTGGTTATTAGTTGAATTGAATGGATTCACAGGTAACTAAGTGGTACAGTATATCACTGTCTCAAGAATTTGAGAACCTAAGTTCCAATCCAACCCTTGACACTTACTTCCTGTGTGTCTGAGCAAATCCCTTAATATTCCTAAAATTCAGTTTACTTCAACTATAATAGGTGAGACTACAGAGCCTCTGAGATCCCCTCTAACTTGAGAGAGCTTGGATTCTACTAATCACAGAGAAAACTTGAACAATTCAATTTTTAAGATAAGAACAAATGAAACAAAAGTCAGTGATTGGGGAAAATTCTAAAGCAAACAGAGATGACAAAAATCAGTTAGATGCAGTGTAAAAGGAACATATATAAACTTAAGATATTATGAAAACCTTAGTGGATAAATGACCTAAGGATATAAACAGAAAATTCATAAACTTTTCTTTGAAATATGAACAAAAAGTACAAACTGAGGCAACTTTACTATACAACTAATACTAACGAAGTGGCAAAATAATTAAAAGTATTTAAAGGCAATGTTTATAGAGCTACACAAGAACAGAAGCACTTCTAATAGCTCAAATTTATTTAGCACTTTTAAAGTTTGCAAACTATTTTGCATATATGATCTTGTTTCAGTTTTACAACAGCCATGAGGTGAGTATTATAGATATTATCATCCCCATTTTACAGATAAGGAAATTGAGGCCCAGAAAGGTTTAGTGGCTTATGCATATATCACATAGCTAGAGTCAGAAGCAGAATGGGAACCAAGGTCTTCCCACCTCCGAGATCATCACTCTATTCACTATCTTTTTTTTATTAACCTTGTTGGTCCATAAACCTCTAAACTGATGCAATCTTTTTGTCAGATAGTTTGGTAATTAATAGTAGTATCTACAACTGGGAGGTTTCTTAGAGGTCATCTAATCTAACTCCCTCACTTTATAGCTGTGGCAACTGAATACAAAAGAATGACTGATCCAAGGAGTAGCAGAGCAAGATTCAAACTCAGGTCTGTTATACCAAAACCAGTGTGTTTCCCATTACACAATACTGTTTGCTTTCAGGGTCTTTTGGTTCTATGATATGTAAATCAATTGTCACAATCATTAAAAATTATAAGAAATGTATGGAAATAATAAAAAACATAGTGTTGTAAAGTAAAAAGGCAAAACTAAAACAGTATAAACTTTAGCTAAAGCTATAGAAAAATGTATACATAACTATACTATTTCTAGTTTCATGCAAACACTGAAATCCATCAAAATTGTTTCTATGAGTTGATCCTCTAAAGAAATCTTCCTGAGAAATGATATAGTTATTTCTGAAAAGAGAATAGAAATGTATTATCAGCTAATAACTCTCCTAGAACCAGAAGGACTACCTATTCAAGCCATCACAGATGAATGGGAAAGATAATTTAAAAGTGTTGCTTTATCCATCAAAGGAAGAAGAAAACTTTTCGCTCAGTAGACCACCAAGAAGGAAAACTGAGAGGAAAGCAAGACCTAGAAAAATTCTATTCTCTTGTCCTCCAATAGAAGGAAAGAACAAAAGAGAGTCAAAAAGTCTCTCATTTTTTTCCTAATCAAAAAGAGAAAAGAAGAAGAAGAAAAAAAGAAAGACAACATACTTAGAGAAGGATTCCTCAGCTCAACAGGAAAGAGGTAGTTATTCTAAAAGAAATAATTTCATAAGATCTTAATCTTGGATGTCCACCTACTACTTCTAATCTACTCAGATCACATACTAGAGACCCTCAGATTTGCTCAACTCCTCCTTTTTCAGGATCAGGGACAATATCATATCTTCTGTACACCAAGAGTTAAAGGTCAATTCTGAAAGTCAGTGGTGGCCCCTTTTAAAGGAACAACTCAGTTGTTTAGAAAAGGGGACCTGCCTTATTATTATGAGTCAAAGAGGGAAACAGTATTCTGACATCATTCCAAATTACCAGAATGTAATTAAATCGAGTTGATAACTTGATGTGGCCAAGGATTTTCTGAGTAGGTAGACTCCTAATAGGAAGTTCTAGTGATCTTCCACACTCATACACATCTACGCTTCATGCACTCTACTCCATTGGAGTATGGTCTCTAAGGGAGGGGACACATCCTCCAAATAGGGGTTGCACATGGAGATAAAGAAGGAGCCAATATTCACTAGTAGAATCTGAGGGGAGAAAAAGACTCCTATTTCCATAGTTTAACTGAAAAACTTTGTACTTCTTGATGGATATTGGAAGCAAGCAAAAAAAAAAAAAAAATCAGAGACTGGAATGAAACAAAAAGAAAAGTCAGGTTGATGGATGGAGAAGTAGATTCATTACCGGAAGGATAAAAGTTGAGAATAGTGAAAGAAGACAAATTGAGAAGATTAATAGGGAGAAGCTTCTCTTGAGGATGCCCCCCCAACCAGGCTTTATGGGGGAATACCGAGAGTCAATATACCTCTGTTTATTTAATATTAAATTTCTCCCAATCAGAGAGATGGAATGCTAGGTGCTACCTCCACCCCATCCCCCAGGCTGAATGCTGTGCCTGCCCCCACCCAGAGATGGCATGCCATGCCCCTCCCCCCTACTGAGTGCCAGATGTACCCTGCCCCCCCCTTACCCCACACAGGGGAGAGAGGAAGCACTCTCATTGGGCTGCTGCACAGAAGGGTGGGTGAAGGGAGTAATGTCCCCAGTATGCATAGAGGGTGAGGGGAGTGGCCAGAGCACTCTCCTCTCCTCCAGCTCTGCCACCTATGAGCCCCACCTTATCCCCTCTGCACTCCCATTGGGCTGCTAGGCAGAAAAGCAGGTGATGTGAAAAAATGTCCTCAGCATACATAGAGAAGGGGAGGGGAGCAGCGCCGCCCAAGTCCCTCTACCTTTCTAGTAATGAACTCTGGAAGGGAGTGGGTAGGACCACATGCCCACAAAAAGCCCTCTGCTTGCCATCTTTGGCACTCGTGCCATAGGTTCACCATTAATGCCTTATCATAAGTTTGTTAGAGAAGATTTTCCATTGTAAATTGCCCTGAATATATGGTTATGTTGGTTTTGGAGAAAGAGTTATTTTCCATGTGACTGTTAAATTTATAATTCTCAAAATTATATGCTGTAGATAAGAGGACTTCCGGTTAAGATGGCGGCAGTGTAAGGAGCAGCTGCTCGATCTCTCCTGACCGAAGCATACAGGACTCCTCAAGGGGAAATAAAAACAAGTCCAGAAGAACAAAGGAACCCCACAACAGGGAGCAGCATTGAAGGTACGCAGAATCGGGGCACTTCCACGCTATAAAGGGGTGAAACAGCTCTCACTAAAACGCCAGAGGAAGAAGCCCATCCCCCACCCCCCACACCACACACCTCACACAACCCCAACTCACAAGAGTGAAAACAGGACTGAGGCAACCAGATAATCACTGGCAGCCCCAGGGCTTGTGCCTGTGTGCTGCAAGACAAGGGACCCCAGGTGGCTGGGGGCACGCAGGGACTTTCCCTGAGCGTCCACATGGGTGAAGGTACCACCTCCAGCCAGGACAAAGGCCTCTAAAACACAGCCTTTCCCAAGTGCTGAAGGCATCGCCTCAGGTGCGAATAAAGATCTCCAGCCCATGGACTTTCACTACCTTCTGCAGGGGTGAAGGCAGGGCCCTAAGAGCATCTGCGCAGGCAAAGGCAGTGCCCTAGGCTTGAATAACGATCTCCAGCCCAGGCTTGGACCTCCAGTGAGGACCCCGTGCAGACCAGAGCGGGGCTGTGAAAGCAGCCCCAAAGACTGCTGAAGGAACCTCGGGCAGAGGGGCAGACCAGGGTCTACCAGGAGGCCTGACTCCGAGGACAAGGAGACTGGAGCCCCCGGGAGCTTGGAAGGCGCAGGCAGACCCTGAGTGCAAAGACAAAGCTGATAAGGGGCGGGGCCAACAATGGCCAGCAATAAGGAAGTCCAGAAGAAAAAGACCATCAAGAGAAACTCTGGAACACTCGACAACTTCTACACAGAGAAAATCCAGACACCAGAGGAGGGAAAACAAAAATCCAAACCTCCCCAAAAAAATGAAAGCTGGTCACAAACTATGGAAGAGTTTAAAAATGAAATGCTGAGGAAGATTGAAGAAATCTGGCAAGAAAATAACAGTTTAAAAGGCAGAATTTCGCAATTGGAAAGTGAGACAAGACAACTGAAGACCAAAAATGACCAGATTGAAAAGAAAAACCAAAAAATTATAGCCAAAATCCAAAACATTAAAGACGAAAACCAAAACATTAAAGCCGAAAACCAAAACATTAAAGCCGAAAACCAGTCCTTAAAGGCTAGAATCGAACATTTAGAAACCAATGATCTCTCAAGACAACAAGAACAAATAAAACAAAGTCAAAAGACTGATAAAATAGAAGGAAACATGAAATATCTCAATGAGAGAGTGACAGACCAAGAAAACCGGTCTAGAAGAGACAACTTGAGAATCATTGGTATTCCAGAAAAGGCAGAAATTAATAGAAACTTGGACTCCATACTTAAAGAAATTATTCAGCAAAATTGCCCTGAAGTTCTACAACAAGAGGGCAATATAGACATTGAAAGGATCCGTAGAACACCCTCTACACTGGACCCAGAAAAGTCAACACCCAGAAATATAATAGCGAAATTGAAGAGTTTTCAAGTTAAAGAAAAAATCTTACAAGAAGCCAGAAAGAGACAATTCAAATATCAAGGAGCACCAATAAGGATCACACAGGATCTGGCAGCCTCAATGCTAAAAGACCGCAAGGCTTGGAATACAATATTCAGAAAGGCAAGAGAGCTGGGCCTTCAGCCACGAATCAACTACCCAGCGAAACTAACCATATACTTTCAGGGGAAAGTATGGGCATTCAACAAAATTGAAGAATTCCAAGTTTTTGCACAAAAGAGACTGGGACTAAATGGAAAGTTTGACACTCAACCACAAATATCAAGAGAAAGATGAAAAGGTAAATAAGAAACAGAGGGAAAAGAAAGAAAACTCACAGTCTTTTAAGCTTGACTCTTTAAGGGCATAAATAAGATCTAATTATCTGTATTACTAGGTGGAGAAATGCTATGTATAATTCTCTGTAGTGAACTCTATACACTATTATAATATTCACTATTATAGCAACCAGAAGAATAATTCATAGGGAGAGGACAGGATACTAAATGGTCTAAGAAGACATGGGGGGTGCAAAAGAGGGGGGGAATAGTAGGGGACACCAAGAAAAATCCGAGTAAATAAGAAAAATAAGATATTCTATTATACACAAAGAGGGCATGGGAAGGGGAGGGGATGAATAATATCATAAGAAGGAGAGGAAGAGAGCATAATCAAACCTTACTCTCAGTGTAATCAACCCGGAGAAGGAAGAGTAGCTTTATTATCCATCCGGATAAAAAACTCTATCTAACCCTAATGAGAAAGTCAGAAGGGATAAACCAAAGGGAGCAGGGGAGTGGGGAGGCCAAAAAGGGAGGGAAGAAGAAGGGGGAGGGAAATCATTTGGTCTTTAAAAAAACAAAAAGAAGGGAACAACAAGGGAGGGGGCATAAAGGGAAGTCAATCAAGGGAGGGGATAAGGGATACTGGCTCAAAGCAAACCACTGGTGTAAAAGAAAATAGTGCAATAAGAAGGAGTGGGTCTAGGGGAGGATACAAAAAATGTCAGTGAATACACAACTAACAATTGTAACTCTGAATGTGAACAGGATGAACTCACTCATAAAACGGAAGCAAATAGCAGAATGGATCAGAAACCAAAATCCTACCATAGGTTGTCTACAAGAAACACATATGAGGCGGGTAGACACACACAAGTTCAAGGTTAAGGGTATGAGCAAAATCTTTGGGGCATCAAATGAGAAAAAGAAGGCAGGAGTGGCTATCATGATCTCGGACATAGCCAAAGTAAAAATAGATATGATTAAAAAAGACAGGGAAAGTCATTACATCCTGATTAAAGGCAGTATAAACAATGAGGAAATAACACTGCTCAATATATACACACCAAGTGGTATAGCATCCAAATTCATAAAGGAGAAACTGGCAGAGCTCAAGAAGGAAATAGATAGTAAAATCATACTAGTGGGAGATCTAAATATTCCTCTTTCAGATCTAGATAAATCAAACCAAAAAATAAATAAGAAAGAGGTAAGAGAGGTGAATGAAGTCCTAGAAAAATTAGATTTAATTGATATGTGGAGAAAAATAAATAGGGACAAAAAGGAATACACCTTCTTTTCAGCTGCACATGGTACATTTACAAAGATTGACCATGTAATAGTGCATAGAATCATGGCAAACAAATGCAAAAGAGCAGAAATAATAAATGTAACCTTCTCAGATCATAATGCGATAAAAATAATAATCAGTAAGGGTACATGGACAGGCAAGTCAAAATCCAATTGGAAATTAAACAATATGATTCTCCAAAACCAAATTGTCAAAGAAGAAATCATAGAAACAATCAACAATTTCATTGAAGAGAATGACAATGATGAGACATCCTACCAAACTCTGTGGGATGCGGCCAAGGCAGTACTCAGGGGGAAATTTATATCCTTGAGTGTATATATTAACAAATTAAGGAGGGCAGAGATTAATGAATTGGGCATGCAACTCAAAAAACTAGAAAGCGAACAAATAAAAAACCCCCAGATGAAAACTAAATTAGAAATACTAAAAATTAAGGGAGAAATTAATAAAATCGAAAGTAAAAGAACTATTGAATTAATAAATAAGACTAGAAGCTGGTATTTTGAAAAAACAGA
This sequence comes from Gracilinanus agilis, assembly GCF_016433145.1. Lineage (NCBI taxonomy): Eukaryota > Metazoa > Chordata > Mammalia > Didelphimorphia > Didelphidae > Gracilinanus > Gracilinanus agilis. Next base: position 428,525,909 of record NC_058133.1, on the reverse strand, counting down.
TAAAATAGACAAAGTACTAGTCAATCTAATAAGAAAAAGGAAAGAAGAAAACCAAATTGACAGTATTAGAGATGAAAAGGGAGACCTCACCTATAATGAAGGGGAAATTAAGGCAATCATTAAGAACTATTTTGCCCAATTATATGGCAACAAATATAACAATTTAGGACATATGGATGAATATTTACAAAAATATAAATTGCCTAGATTTACAGCAGAAGAAATAGAATACCTAAATAATCCCATATCAGAAATAGAAATTAAACAAGCCATTAAAGAACTCCCTAAGAAAAAATCACCAGGACCTGATGGATTCACAAGTGAATTCTATCAGACATTCAAAGAGCAGCTAATCCCAATACTATATAAATTATTGGATATGATAAGCAAAGAAGGAGTCCTACCAAATTCCTTTTATGACACAAATATGGTACTGATTCCAAAGCCAGGTAGACCAAAAACAGAGAAAGAAAACTATAGACCAATCTCCCTAATGAACATAGATGCAAAAATCTTAAATAG
>NC_058133.1:428493015-428520387 GCF_016433145.1 Gracilinanus agilis | reverse complement strand
TACTGGCTAAGAGATAGAAGGGAGGATCAGTGGAATAGACTCGGGGTTAATGATGTCAGCAAGACAGTGTATGATAAAACCAAAGAGCCCAACTTTGGGGACATGAACACACTATTTGACAAAAACTGCTGGGAAATTTGGAAAACAATATGGGAGAGATTAGGTTTAGATCAACATCTCACACCCTACACCAAGATAAATTCAGAATGGGTGAATGACTTGAATATAAAGAGGGAAACTATAAATAAGTTAAGTGAACACAGAATAGTATACTTGTCAGATCTCTGGGAAAGGAAAGATTTTAAAACCAAGCAAGAGTTAGAGAAAATTACAAAATGTAAATTTAATGGTTTTGATTATATTAAACTAAAAAGCTTTTGTACAAACAAAAACAATGTAGTCAAAATCAGAAGGGAAACAACAAATTGGGAAAAAATCTTTATAATGAAAAACTCTGACAGGGGTCTAATCACTCAAATATACAAGGAGTTAAAGCAATTGTATAAAAAATCAAGCCATTCCCCAATTGATAAATGGGCAAGAGACATGAATAGGCAATTTTCAGATAAAGAAATCAAAAGTATCAAAAAGCACATGAGAAAGTGTTCTAAATCTCTAATAATTAGAGAAATGCAAATGAAAACAACTCTGAGGTATCACCTCACACCTAGCAGATTGGCTAAAATGAAAGAAGGGGAGAGTAATGAATGTTGGAGGGGATGTGGCAAAATCGGGACATTGATGCATTGCTGGTGGAGTTGTGAAATGATCCAGCCATTCTGGCTGGCAATTTGGAACTATGCCCAAAAGGCTATAAAAGAATGCCTGCCCTTTGATCCAGCCATACCATTGCTGGGTTTGTACCCCAAAGAGATCATAGATAAACAGACTTGTACGAAAATATTTATAGCTGCGCTTTTTGTAGTGGCAAAAAACTTGAAAAAGAGGGTATGTCCTTCAATTGGGGAATGGCTGAACAAATTGTGGTATATGCGGGTGATGGAATACTATTGTGCTAAAAGGAATAATAAACTGGAGGAATTCCATGTGAACTGGAAAGACATCCAGGAACTGATGCAGAGTGAAAGGAGCAGAGCCAGAAGAACATTGTACACAGAGATTGATACACTGTGGTAAAATTGAATGTAATGGGCTCCTGTACCAGCAGCACTGCAATGACACAGGACAGCTCTGAGGGATTTATGGTAAAGAATGCTACCCACATTCAGAGGAAGGACTGCAGGAGAGGAAACATATAAGATAAACAATTGCTTTAATGCATGGGCTGAGGCGGACATGAATGGGAAATAGACCTGAACAAGGACACATGTTACAACCAGTGGAAATGTGCGTTGGCCATGGGTGGGGGGAGAGCGGGGAGTGAAGGGGAAAGTAGGGGCATAAAGTATGTAAACAGATTAAAAACAAATATTAATAAATGTCTAATAAAAAATTATATGCTGTATAAACAACAAATCATGTAGATGGATGATACACAGATATAGGTATGCATATAGGTAATATAGCTATAACTAGATATAGAATCCAACTGCTTTTATTTTTTCCTCAGGGCACCAAAATGATATAAGGCAGAAAGTCAGGATAATTATGAAAATAGTATGAGTCATAGTCAAAAAATCAGTTTCTTTTTCTAAACAATACATTATTAACATGGAACAGGGAGGAAACAGTTCATTTTCTGAAGATAGTTCTCTCAAATAAGAAAGTAGTTTAGCCACTGGGAAATTCTGGCCAACACCATTTAAGCTTTACTCAGACAACTTCCTCTGGATGAGTATCATCCTGAGTAGGCAAATAATGGAAATTAGATTATTTCCCTGTGGTTACAGTCTGAGTCACAGGAATCACTAAAATGCAACACAAACTGGCATAGTCATAATTCAATTCTTAAAACCATAGGTTTATAGAATCATAGGAAGTTAGCGTTAGAAAAGACCTTGGTGATCATCTGGTCTAGCTCCTTTATTTTGTGAGTAATGGAACTCTCGGGTTTCAAAACTATCAGAAGGCAATTTTTAAATCCCCTTTGGCCAGTGTGCATCTCCACGCGATGAAAGAAACCAAATATTCTCAGCTTCTTTGGGAACCTTGTGAAATTTCATTCTTGTTTCTAACACTGTAGAGAAAATTCAGACGTCACAAAGTCTTTCTGCTGAATTTCAATTTATCAGAAAATATTTTCTAAAATCACTTTATATTTGGATGATTCTTTGCTCTCATTGACTAAGTATTTCCTCCAATGTACAGACCTCAGCTCATCCATCAATCTTGTAAAACTTCCTTGTTGGTATTCTTTTTAAAATAGCTTTTTGAAAATATTTATTAAAAATCTTAAAATTATGGAAAATGTGTGGATTTGAAGTTATTTTTTAGTAATGATGTGCAAAATCCACTTCAAGTTGTTAATTACTTTAAAGCAGCCTTTATTATTTGCTCATGTCAAATAAATTGGTTATTTTATTTCACATATAGAACTCACTGTGTGTTATTTAACAGTGAGTGTGCTATTATGTTGCAAAATAAAAGAAAAAGTAGGGAAGAGGTTGGAGAAAATTGCATAAATGTTGGCAAATTTCTATGATCTGTAGAAATTCACCAAAAATAAACAAAGATCCCAAAATGAGGATGTAAACTGAGCCTGAACACATGCTTGGGCTGGATCTTACAAGCTAATAGCATATGTCAAATGTAAAGTGCACACAAGTTTTCATGGAATAGAGATATCCAATTACATGCCTGCAAATTTTTCTCCCTAGAGTCTCCTAATAGGCACAAATTCCCCATGGGTAATTTAGGCACTCAATTTTGATCACTTGGCCTCGTATCTCTGCAAATTGTTTGCTTTCTTTGTCATTCATAATGTCACAGCTGTTCTTGGCAGCAGAGAGACAAAGAACAGAAAGACAGCATCAGTTTCCTCTGTGTTGCTGGTTTTTTTTAGAATATGGTTTCTTCTTGCAGTTTTGCTCATGTGCTCCATTCCACACTGCATTCAGAGCAGGCAAAGTCTTGACACCCACAAAAACTTATTGCTTCTTTAGTCCACCAGGCTTTCCCTGCCCTCTAATAGAGGAAGCTGCAGTGATTTCCCCTTGGAGTGACGTACCTTTGACAATCTGGTAAGCAGCTTTTACAATTTCCCTAGGATGAGGTAAACAGGGAAAAGCAGTGTGGGTCATCAGGCTGTTTCCTGCATCATTGTACCTAGTGTTTTTAATAGCTTCACATGAGCAAACCTGTCACAAATGAAACTCAATTGCTTTTGTTCCCCCCAAACTATTCAAAATCCATACATTCATCCAAGATCTCATCTTTACAGACTCATTTGTTACCTTCCTTGTTCTCTGTTCCTTCTTATGTGTCCTCCTTCTTCAAAGAAATTGCTGACTTACTGAGAATGACTTGGAAGCTCCCTACTCAACCAGACAATATCTTCCCACCCTTTCCGAAGGTTTACAAAGTTTACAGAGCACAAACAGGCTAGGGAGGTGTCAGGAAGTGAACCAGGGAAGGGATGCTGTTTATAGGCCACAGCAGTCCCTTGGCGTGTTTTGTTTTGTTTGGTCCAGGCTTCACTGTTTGGACTGTAAAGAAAATACGGCCCCTCCCAGGGAAAATACTGACAATCTATTGACTACCATTTACAGCAACTGCTTCCACTATATCTAAACTTGAGCCTCATGGGGAGATCAACAAAGGAGAAAAATAGCGAGAGGGCATCTAAAAGAATATTGCTTATCTAGTACAGGGAAAAATCGAGATGAGGAAACTTTAGGGTGTGTATTCCAAAATCTCTTAAATGTTTAGGGCTGCAGAATGGCTTGCCCATAGAAATAATGGGAGGTGCATCCTGTTGGAATCACTTTAAAGCTTTACCTCTCAGAGCAATGAAAAACATGTTACAGAGTATGACAATCAGTAACATTTAACGAGACTCCATGGAAAGGTATTCTAGCAGTTGGTTTGCACAATGTTTTATTCCTGGGATTCAGTTAAGGATTGGAATGGCTTAGATTAAAAAGATGATGAGAAATTCCATAAATCTCCTTGGTTTTAGGGATTAATGAATGAATGATATTGTTCAATTGATCTACATTGTAGTTATATGTGTATATATTTATATATATATTTGTACACATATCAGAGAAAACTATATAGATATGGATATGTATCTATGCATACACATAGTTTCCCATGATCCACATAAATCCCAAGATTTAAGCTTCCTGAGGATGGAGATGTTTCATTTTTGTCTTTGTATCCTCTACACCTACACAAGTATCTGACACTTAGTAGGCATTTTAATAAAAATTTGGTGATTGATGAATTGTGGGTGGCAAAATCAAGGAAGGTGATTTTGATAGAAAGATAAGAATTCATAGAATTTTTAGAGCTGGAATACACTGTGGAGTTCATATCGTTGGCCTCTCAGTCACAGAATATTAATGAGTTAACTGGGAGAAAACATTCAGTTAGATCTCTTATATATAGACCAAAGTCTTGATGGGTAGGATAAATGAGATTCTCTCTTAGATAAGTATATTTGTTATAATTTGTTACATACTTACAATAAATGATACGTTACATTATGTTACTTATTATATATGTAAAATAAATAGTAACTCAAAAAAAGAAAAATATACGCATAAATATTTTTTAAACAACTGCAACTCCTAGATAGTATAAAAAAATACAAACTGTGTGGCTCTGGGCAAGTCACTTACCTAGTGAGCTACCTATAACCTCCATTGCCTAGAACTTAACTGGCTTTTTTAGCCTTGCAACCAATACACAGTATTGATTCTAAGATGAAAAGTGAGGATTTAAAGAAAAATACAAAAGTAAAAAAAAAAAAGGGGAGAACTCAAGATGGATTCTGGCTGAAAAGGACTCTACCCCAAATCATTGATGTAGGGACCTATTACTGAGATATGAAAGATACTAATTATGAGGAATTAAAGAGCTTCTAATGCAGTTTCTCTACAATCTTCCATTTGATAAGTTGCCTTTTCTTTTAAAGAAATAAATGTATCATACAGAAATAAAGATGTCTATATGGGTTGTAGAGATTTTCACTGGAGGATGTCTTAATTATCCTAGAATGGTACTACTTCCTAAGGGAATAGAAGGACTTCAAAATCATGAGTCATATCTCCACCACATTGTGGGCCTCGGGAAATCCAAACTCTGCTCTCCAATTCTTATTTTCTATACAGGACCATAAAGTATCACAGCATTCTTTATCGGTCATCCCCAGCCAGGAGCCCTGTCCATTCCCTTTATGACACTGGCAGACAGTGCATAACTACAGATTAGAGTTTCCTATGGAAAATGAAATAAACAGAGAAGGGAAAAGAAATACCACATTTAGTCACACCTTCACCTTTATTCCAGCTTCTGCCTGCTGACAAAGCAAAAAGAAAAAATATGGCCACATTAAATCTCTTCCAACTCACCTGGGAATGCTATGCTTTTTAAGTTGGAGCTATCGAGGTTGTGGTTTCTACTTGAACAGTGAAACTGGCAGCAGAAAATTTCTAACCCTAAATAGCCTACACCACTGTGAAATAATGTTCTGAAAAAAGTAGAAGACTTTGAGGTTTGAAAATAACTGATTGATTCCTGCATTTTTTGTCATATGATGTTATCAAACACACATTGGTCAGATGCATCTGCCCACAGTGTCTGCCTCATGATAGGTTATTAATAAATGTTTATTGACTTGACTGCCTTCTAAGCCATCTGGTTGCCAAATATGACCCCTTCTAGTAGCTTTTCTCTTTCCACTTTACCATTTTTTCCCCTTCTCTCTCAATTGGGTTAAGAAAATGAGGCTGCTTCTTTAAAAACCCTAAGTCTTTCTCAAAAAGTATTTATTATATACAAGCTGAGGACAACTACAGACCAGATTCAACTTCTTACTAAAGAGTTGGTATTGGGTTGACTTTATGAGTTGACAATACATCAAGAGCTCATCATTCAATCATTCCCAAAATGAACATTAATGAACTTTACCCAATAGCCACAGAAGATGAGGACACTGATTTCTAATTCTCTAGGAAATGACATGAGCTCGGACTGATGTTATTGAACTCTTGTACAGCCAGCTGTCATAGAAAAGCAATGCAATTCTCTGTACAGAGGATGGTTTAATTCTTACTAATCTGCTGATGTGATAAATCTCAGTGATATGGTCAACTTGTGAATGTGAAATCTTTGAAATTCTTCTAGCTGCTAGATTCTCAGATTGGCTAATACAGTCTAACTGGCACTGGTGTCAATTCACATTAAAATATTTTGTTTTACCAAATTATTTCATGTTAATCAGGAGGATGCTGCTAATTACCCTCAACATTTCTTTGTCCTGGCTCAGTGCCTATATTGAACTTGGAAGACTTCTAAAAGAGATAGCAATAGGAAGGTACTCTCAAAGGATCTTATTGTTACAGCTGAAAAGGATCTTAGATTTAATCTAACCTCTATCTGTTTCAACTTCCTTACCTATAAAATGGGGATAAAAAGACCACCTGCCTATCAGGGTCATTGTGAGGATAACGTGAAATAGTATTTATAAAGCACTTTGTAAACTTTAAAGAGCAAGAGAAATGGTAATTATCATTATTATTGTTGTTATTATTTCATCAAACTTTTATTTTATTTGGTAAAGAGAGTTTCCAGTGAAAACCTAAACAATCAAGAAAGGGAAAATACTACATTTATTCACACTTTCACCTTAATTACAGTCCCTCTGCCTGCTGACAAAGCAATAAAGAGAAAATATGCTCATATTCAATCTGAGCCAAGATGCCTAAAGATGGTGTATTAGAAATGTTAAGTGATTTACTCCAAGTCACATAGCAGAACAGGAAATAAAACCTACCACTGCACCATGTTCTAATCTACAGGAGTAACAATGAGATCATCCAGTAGGCAAATAATTAATTGTCTTCCTCACTCAACCAGTCATCTCCTATCCCCTGTCAAGAGCAAGTGGGAGAGGAACAAGTAAGCCTGGGATGAATGAAAGGAAGAGGGGCACTTTTATAATATATGTATAATATTAATATAAGGTTCATCCTGGGGCTCAACTTTCCTTTAATTCCTGAGCACTTCTGTCTTATTCATGCAAAGCTAAATTGTTAGTAAACATGACAACTGCATTTTCATATAAGGGACTCTTGAATAATGAAAAGCCTATAAGGCCAAAAAGAATGAAGCTACACTGGTAGAATAAAGGGCAAGAAACTAAAGTACGGGACCTTTGATTCTGTCAGACGCTTCTTTGGAAATTTGTTTTTGTTGCTGTTCAGTAATTTGTGACCCCACTTGAAGTTTTCTCAGCAAAGATACGTGGAGTGGTTTGCCATTTCCTTCACCAGATCATTTTACAGATAAGGAAACTCTGGCAGAGTTAAGTGACTTGCCCAAGGCCAATAAAGGTCTGAACTCAGTTTGACCTTGGGGAAAAGAGTGAGTCCTCCTGACTCTGTCCAAGCCCAGTGCTCTATCCTAAGCACCGGCTCGCTGTCCTCCTTGATAATAGTAGGTGCTTAATAAATGCTTATTGATTGGCAATTAATTCCCCAAATCATGACAGTTACTTTTAAGGATTGCCCAGCTAATATGTGCATGCGAGTGATCCACATTGTAGTAAATTCTCAGGATTTGCCCTTCCCTGGAATTGATGATAGAGGTTAGAAAATCCAGATGAAGCAACTAAGCTGGAATTGCCCACATTTCATTCATTCCAGGACTTCTGACCTGGCTTAAATGGAGCTTACTAGAGTGTTCAGTTCTGAGAATTAAATAACCATCTTTTTGTCATAATCTGCAGACATTTTGAGCTCTCCCAGCCTTGGACTCAAGACACTACTTCTTCTTTTGGGAATGATGTCAAGAGGACTGGATTTAGAAAGAAAGAATTTATATTCATTTAGATGACTATTCTTGTTCTTAACACCTGTACAGCTTTGGGCAGATCTCTTCCATTTTCTAGGGCTTGTACTGGGTCTTTAAACTGTCCCTTCCAACTCTCCTTTCACTTCTTATTCCCTAACCTATCACATCCATAACCTATCACATCTTTTGCTCAGAGCCTTTTCTTCCTTTCATTCTTTCCAGACATTAAAAAGAGTCAAGACCCTTGCAAGAGGGGTGACCTGGTTTTTATACCAGGTCTCCAACTGCCCTTAACTGCCCCCTCCCTTGGAGTTCTGGGGGGCACTATGGAATTCTGTGATGCAGCTTGAACCCCTCTCAGAATCATGGATGTTACACTCAGAGCCTTTTCTTCCTTTCATTCTTTCCAGACATGCTTGTTCCTTTCCCACCTGCGAACAGTGTCACCACTCTTTTCCCATTGAGGGTGAATAACCCCAGTTCTACTTTTTTCTCTCTGTACTCTGTGGGAATGAATTTTAACAAGACCTTTCTGATATAGTAGAAAATTCGTGGGATCTCAAATCTCATGGGTTGCATTAGATTCATCATCTGTGAGATCCCTTCTAACTCTGAAATTCTATTCTGTAAGTGACTATAGCAGATATGTCTCCCACATGCTCAACTGAATGAGTCTTAATTACTTCTTCCATTTTTTTATATCATAAAAATTGATTTGGGGGCCTGCTTTGTACTGCCTTTTCCGTGTGCTAAAATTGCTAGTCATAACCGTATTTTGGTTCCATATCCTCATGAAAAGTATTTTACATTATAGTTAAGAAACAATTATATAAAATTTGCTTGTGCTTTTTAGGAATTTCCTAAAATTCATTTTGTAATTACCTAAAGGAATTAAAATATAGAGCTATGACACCCTAAAGGAATTAACTAACCCATCAGCATTGCGTAAAATATTACTATTTAGTAAATAATATATGGAAATATATTTTAGAGATACTTTCTTTTTGCTCTCATATTTCATAGTGTTACTTAGCTAACACACTGTGAAAGGACTAAGCTTTATGTGGTAAAGGAGAAAATGGAAATTGACTAGAAGTCAGAGGATTGGGATTTAAACCCTACCTTTGGACAAGTAATTTATCTAGAACTCAGTTTTCTAATCTATATAATTGGACTACTTGATTTCTAAAATACTTTCTAGTTAGTCACTCATTTAATAATCATTAATTGCTATTTAAGCTCTAGCACTTATGAATATGATTTTTCAAGTAGCCTTGGTGTGTGTGTCGTGTGTGTGTGTGTGTGTGTGTGTGTGTGTGTGTGTGTCTAAGCAGGGACAAATATTATAGCATCTTGGGTTTAGTATTTGAAGGTACCTTAAACACCGTCTAATCCAACTTCTTCATTTTACAAATGAGGAAATTGAAACATGAAGCATGACTTGCCCTGAAACACAGTTAATAAGTAGTGTGCCAGAATTTTCACTTATCAGTCAGTAAATAAGCAGAATTTTCACTTATCAGTCAGTAAATAAGCAGTAAATAAGCAGCTGTTTGTTGTTCAGCTGTTTTTTCAGTGGGTCAGACTCTTCTTCACCCTGTTCGGGCTTTTCTCAGCAAAAGATACTGCAGTGGTTTCTGCCATTTTCTTTTGAAGTTCCTTTTATAGATGAGGAAACCAAGGCAAATAGGGGAAAGTGTCTTATCCAGGATCACACAGTTAGATAAGTATGTGAGGCCAGATCTGAACTCACGAAGTGGAGTCTTTCTGACTCCAGGCACAGTGCTCTATCCATCACACCACCTATTTTCACAAATAAGCATTTAATAAATACTTACTATGTGCTGTGCTAAACTCTGAGGTCTTCATAATCCCAAGTCTAGTGCCCTATGCATTATGACATTCCCAGAGGACCTTAATATGACTTTAATCAATTTCTCTGGTCCCCAAAGAGGTGAAGGATAGAATCAGAGAGAAAAGGACATAGAAGGAGGAAGAAAACACAGCAGCTTATAATCAGATAGAATTTGGGGAAGGGAGCACTGCCAAATGCAGAGGAAAATAATTAAAAAGAGTGACTTGAGGAGTGAATCTCTGTGAAGGTGATATGCTTAAAATACTAGACATGAGTAAGGAGAATGTGGGAAGGGGAGGAAAGAGGATGAGATCCCTCAAATCTAGGTTTAAATATTGGTTCTGCTACTTATTCCTGATGTGATCTCGAGCAAGACATTTATCTCGGGATCTCAGTTTCCTGACCTGTAAGATGAGGTGGTTGGGCTTTATTTACTTAAAGGTCTCTTCTATCTCTAAGCCAATAGGCTATGACAATAGTTCCCAAACTTTTTTGGCCTACCACCCCCTTTCCAAAAAAAAATATTACTTAGCCCCCTGGAAACTAATTTTTTTTAATTTTAATAGCAATTAATAGGAAAGATAAATGCACCTGTGGCCATCACCACACCCCTGGATCACTACAGCACCACCAGGGGGCGATGGCACCCACTTTGGGAATCTCTAGCCTATGACATCTAATTTATATGTATTAATGATTTGAGTGAATCCACAGGGTATGGATTCACTCACTTGCTTTCATTTAAAAAAAAAAAAGGTGAAGATATCTAAAAAGCCTCATATGACTCTAAGGCACAAATGGATAAACCTTGACAATTCCTAGTTTATGCTAATTCTTTTTTTTTTTTAAACCCTTACCTTCTGTCTTAGAGTCAATACTGTGTATTGGCTCCAAGGCAGAAGAGTGGTAAGTGTAGGCAATGGGGGTTAAGTGACTTGCCCAGGGTCACACAACTGGGAAGTATCTAAGGCCAGATTTGAACCTAGGACCTCCCCTCTCTAGGCCTGGCTCTCAATCCACTGAGTTACCCAGCTGCCCCTTATGCTAATAATTCTAAAAGCTTTCCAGACTTAAGAAATGTTATTATTTTGCTTGTTTTAGCAACAATCCTCCCCCAGCCCCGCTCAAAGAAAGATGGATGGAATATACTATTTTGAAGCTAAAGTAAATTTAAGGGTAATGAAAGTAAATTTAAGCTCATTTTTTGAGCACTGTGACAATCTGTGGTAACTAGAGGTATCCTGGAGGGTTGAGAATTCAAGGTTGGAGATCTCTGAACTACACAGACAGCCATATATCCCCACCAGCTTCCAACATTTTCCTGAGTTATCCTCACTTGCATCTAGAGGGAAGCTTGTCGATGCATGGAGTCAGCTGCCAGGGGAAAGGCTCCTTCTTCTTTAGATGTGCTATTTCCCCCCAAGTCACTACTGCTGAGTAGCAACATGGTAAATGGGGTTGACAACGTGTGAAGTAGAAAATGTCACCAGAGGAAGAGAGACACGATGAACTTTAGTTATGATTTAAATTAATAGGAACTCAAAGATAGAAAATCTGTACCATGTTCTGACAAAAGGCACATGGTATAGGTGGGCATCTGTGTGAGTGTATGTGTCTACCCAAGTGTGAGAGAGATATTCATATGTATTTGTAAACCAAACTGAATGGTTTAAAAACATAAGTACTCGAGTTATGTGGATGCCATTTAACTTTCAATCTTTGCGTTCCATTCTTATAGGGATTCTTTTTTAAAAATTATTTTGGCAACAAAGCAGTCTGGAGGAATAGAGCAGGCTGAGCCAATTATTCTATCAATGAGGAAACTGTTTGCTGCAAGATCTAGTTTATATGAGACTTGGGTTTCATCTTGCAATAAAGATTCACCCAACCAGCTATTAGGTTTCTTTGGCATATATAATTGTTTTTTAGAAAGCCAAACAATCCAGAAAGAAAAGACTCCCAAGGAGTTTCGGAAGCAGTACGGCTCCCTACTGAACCCAGCCTACTGTCTCTTCAAGATGTTTGTGTACAGCACAGCTTACAGTAGTCAGAAAGCATGACCTTTCCTGGATGGAGGGGAAAACAGCCAATGGGGATATGGCAATGACGTACTCTTCCCGCTTTGCTGGATGCCTCTTCTCTGGTTCACAACCTCAATCTATTAAGTGACCTAAATACAACTCTGTGCAAAACAGATGCAACCAAGGTAGAAACGTCCCCCAAGAGAAATCAAGCCTCCCTTTTTCCTTTTTCCTCTCTCTATTATCCAAAGAATCAAGCAACACAAATGGGACTTGGAACTGATGACTTGGCAAGGAATTTGGATTGGGGATTCAGAGTCTTACATAATAATCTTAAAAAAAAAACTGACATGAATAGAATACAAAAAAGTTGAATGAGGCAAACTGAGGCAAGTAGATGGACTCCTCATTATCATGGGATTATCTAACGTTATCATTTTGTATGCTAAGAAAACTACGGAAAGGAAAACACTCATTAGCAACTCTGGAAGAATCAAAAGAAAGTAAAGAGGCATCTGAGAAGTTGTTAGGACAATTAGCATCCTTAAATAAGAGACATAAGTGTAATGGGAACAGAAAAGTTCCTAAGTGGCTCATCCCACAGCCTGCTTTGCAGTAATGTAAATGTTAAATGTGTACCAGAGGAAGAAAAATACAAGGATAAATGAAACAAGTGTTATTCTTCATGTGATCATAGAACTAGAAGTAGAAAAGGACTCAGAGGTCCTCTATCCTATTGCTTTACTTTATAGATGAGGAAACTGAAACCCAGGGAGGTTGTAACTTCCCCAGTGTCAGACAAACAGTAAGCATCAGAGGAAAAACCTGAATGCAGGACGTCTGGCTCCTGAACCATCACTCTTTCCACTGTATCGTGGTGTCTCCTTTACAAAAGATGTTCTTGTACCCATGTGTATTTACACGGCTCTAACAATCAGGCTTGATTTGAAACTTAATATTTTAAATGGAAATATAGAAAAGCTCCATTACAAAGTACCACGTACTGAAGAGTCCATTAGTAGGAGTACAAACTCGTTGTCTTCCACATATCTGGGTGGTGTAAAGTGCTTCCTTCTCACTCTCATGAACTGGTGCAGAACGAGAAAGATAAATAACATCAATTATAAAAAAATAATTTCAAAGCCTTGTACAAACCAATGAAAAATAAAATTAACTGAACCAGGTGAAGAATGTGTGTAATAATAACAAATGCTATTAAAAAATGTCAACTTTGGAAGCTATAAGAACTCTTGGTCAATGCAATGGCCATCCATAATTCCAGAAGACATTAATGAAGTATGAATGACAGACTTGGACCACAGAATGAGACAAATATTTTTAGATACAGTCAACGAGGAAATTTGTTTTACTTGATTATTTATATTAGTTGCAAGGAATTTCTTTTTCCTTTTTTCTTTTCAATGGAGTGATGGTTGTGGTATGAATGAGAGAAAAAATAGATTTCTTTTCATTAAAACAAAAGAAAAATTAATTAAAAACATGATATAATGTTATGTTTCTCTTCTACCAAGAGCCAAATCTATTAAATTATTTAAAAGAATCCACCCATTTTCTCTTTGAAAACTTCCCTCACCACTCCAGACTCTAGTCATCTCTCCTCTAAATGGAAAAAAAAAATCCTTTAGTTCTCATTTATTTTCTCATTACTTCTATTTGGTGGTAGCATTTATATATACTCCTTGCGGGCAGGGGTTTATACTTATTTGTATTTCCCTGCAACACTTCATACATAGTTTTAAAAAAATCAATTGACAAGCATTCATTAAGCATCAATAATGTGCCAGATGCTGTGCTAGATGCTAAGAATACAAAGAAATGAAACTATTCCTGCCCCTAGGGAGCTCCCATTCAATAAACAGTTGCTAATTGATTGATTTGAATAGTGCTATGCTAGTGAGCATACTGCTACATACATATGGGGGCTTAGTATGTTCTAAAGAGAATGACCGATTCACTTATAAAAGGATTCAGATAAAAATAAGAAAGCTTTGAACATGAGGTAGTTGATAAAACCCTCAATTCCTAAACATAAAACCTAAGTTCAAACCCTACCTTAGAGACTTGCTAGCTGGATAATGACAGGCAGGTTACAACCTCTCAGAACTGTAATCTTCTCTTCTGTAAAATGGGAATGATGCTTGCTGTAACTACTTTACTTGATTACTCTGAGGGAACTGTGTGATAAACTATTTCACAATATAAATATGTGTTGCTATTATTATTCAAAGGAGTCAAGAAATATTTTCACTTGGTAATATAAATATAAATAAATGTATGTGTGTATATATATATGTATGTATATATACATACATACACATTCTAGGAATAGTACTAGTACAGACAGATTGGTGATACAATGACTAGAGTATCAGATTTGCAATTAGGATGACCCAGATTCAAATTCTTCCTCATATATCTGGGTTACAATAATCAAGTCATTTTATCTGTCAATTTTCACCTGGAAGCTATGGATAATAGGGTTACTATGATGACAAAATGAGTTAATATGTGTAAAGTACTTTGCAAACCTTAAATATGCCATGCAGATAATAATTGTTATTAGGTATTATTACTTTTGAGAACTGGAAAAGATTTTAAACATTTCTTTATCCCTCTACATGATGCATGAATTTCTTCTATAATATCCCCAATGACAAGTCTCTGAAATTACCTCCCACTTATATTCTACATAGTCAGTTAGGTGGCTTGGTAGATGGAATATTAGACTTGGAATACTTGAATTCAAATTCTGCCCCAGACACTTACCCACTGTGTGACCATGAGCAAATCATTTAACCTATCTGTGCCTTGAGTTTCTCATTTGAAAATGGGGAAACAATCGTAACCATGTTCTAGGGTTATGGTCAGGATAAAATGAAATCATATTTGTAAAGCACTTTACAAACCTTAAAATGCTACATAATTAACAAACTTTAAAGCATTATATAAATGCTAGCTAATTAGGGCCAAGTGGAAGTAGTAGCAGGAGTAATAGCGGTAGTGGTAGTAATAGTACTCATGGTACTTGACCAGTACATAGATATTTGAATGCTTTTCCCCCATTTTAATATGAGATTCTTTAAACTGTGTTTTTTGAGGTTCTTTGTATCCCCAGCACTTTCCTACACTTGCTTAATAAATGATTGATGACTGACTGTACATTATATTCATCATACTTCACTGATAGAGGAAGTATGTGAACTTGAGAGATATTGTGAAGAAAGATTTGGCAATTGATCAAATCTGTGGCATATAAGAGAGGGAAGGATCTAGGATAACACCAGGGTTGAGAACCTAAGAGCCTGGAAGTCTGGTGGTACATTCAATAGAAACAAGGAGGTTTGGAAGACAAGTTAAGTGATTTGTACATGCTGGTTCAATTCTCAGAATACAATCCCAGGCCAAAAATGAACTCATACCTTCTAGAATAGAGAGAAATAAAAGTCCTACCTTCTAAATTCACACCATCTTTGTTAATGGTGATGGTACCCTACTCCAGGAATAACTTTTTTTTATGATAGTCAATATACCTATCTTCCTGCCAGAATAAAATGAAAGGTATATACATTTGGGAAAAAGGAGTCAGATACTAGAATTTCCCTTCTCTCCCATTCCTAACCAGTGGTTCCTTTAAAAAAAAAATCCAATTTTCTTAATAACACAAGAATACCTACATGTGTCAGAACTGTGCTCCATCTTGACCAGTATTCAATGTCTCACACAGCTACTAAGGACTCTTTACTAGAAGGATGTGGTTATCTACTCACATCAACCCTCAAAATATTTCAGAATCTCATCCTTAAGAGGTTAGGGCTGTCACTTAAAAATTAATAATTAGAAATACATTCTTTCAGTCTGGAAGCAAAAATCACCTTAAAAATGCATCTTTTCACCCAGAGCTCTAAAAAAGGTAAGATCATCTTTTGTTGCATAAAAACTTCAAGATTTAAGTAGAAAGAAGGACTAGAGCAACATTTACATTACTTCATTAGAATGTCACAAGATAGCTATCTCAAAAATAATTCATTGAATTTACATACATATTTAAAAGTTGTATATCATGTCTATTCCAAAGAGAATTTATTGAGTTAGCAATTATATACACCCTTCAGAACAAAATTAACTCCATGAAGTCATCATTCCTGTTTTACTGGAGTGGGTTCTTCATTTCTTCATTCACTTAACAAGCATCTATTAATCATCTACTGTGTGTCAGGCACTAAGGTAGGACTTGATGTCAGGAAGAACTGAGTTCCAATTTCACCTCAGATACTAGCTGAGTAATCCTGAGGGGTCACTTAAAATGCTCTGTGCCTCAGTTTCCCCACCTGTAAAGTAGAGATAATAATACCACCTATTTCAAAAGGTTATTGTGGGGACCAAATGAGATAACCTGTAAAGTGCTTTGGAAATCTTACAATTCCATAAAAACGATAATTGTTGTTATTGCGAAGTGATGATGGCAGAAAAGGTCTGGAACCAGCTGTGGGAAACAAGGAGACTACAGAATTCTCTTCCTCGCCTAGGGTGAGTGGGACTTAAGAGAACAAAGCAACAGAGTGGATAGTCAAGGGGGCAGAGTCTTCAGGAGTGCCTCAGGTATCTAAAAGATGGAAAGTGTGAAATGAAGAGTTTGTTAATGACAGGTTTAACATTTCAAAAGGCATAGAAGAAAGGTAGAGTCAAAAAGGAGAGTTTGGGCAGAGGATTAAAATTTGTAGGTTTCAGAGTTTGGGGAAGAGAGCAAGGAAATCACCTCAGCAGAAGGCGATTCTAAATCACAGGGATTAGGGGATAAGTACTTGGGAGTTTGCCAAACTATCAGCTTCCACAGCTCCTAGCTCCAAGCACTATAAAGGCTGAGAATGAAGGCAGCAGCAAGGAGTGAAAGCCACCCACCTGAGACAGTAAATACTTCATGATCAAGTCCTCAGGACCAGCTTGAGCTCATAATCAGTTCCCAAAATGGCAGGGGGATGAGGCACACCAAAAGATATTCCAAGATAACAGAAATAATTAATCCACCAATCAAGAAGACATTAAGTGCTTATTACATACAGGCACTATTCTAGATGTTAGAAAGACAAAAAAAAAAATAGTGAAACAATTATGTGGCTTCTTTCTTGATCCCTTCTACATTCATGTTCATGTCTCTTCTTTATAAAACCTTCACTAGACTCTACAGACCTCTCAAATTATTGTCCTATATCTCTCCTTTCCTTCTCAGCTAAACTCCTAAAAAAGGTATCTACACTTAGTACCTGCACTTTCTCTCCTCTTCCTCTCTTCTAAGGATTCCATCTGGCTTCCAAACCCATTATTCAACTGAAACTACTCCTTTCAAAATTATAGAGATCTCTTAATTGTCAATTTTAATGACCTTTTCTCAGTTCTTTCCTCTTATCCTTTCTGTAGCTTTTGACACTATTGACTTCCTTCTCCTCCTGAATACTTTCTCCTCTCTGGGTTTTCATGACACTTCCCTCACCTAGTTTTCCTTCATTTTAACCACTTTTCATTCTCCTTTACTGTATCTTTATCCATTTCATAGCCCTAAACAAGATGTGTACCCCTACACTCTTTCCTATATCCTCTTCTTTCCCCTCTAAACTCTCATTTGGTGACTTCCTCAGGTTCTATAAGTACAATTATTAGTACTATGCAAATGATTCCTAAATTTACCAGGTCTTGGAAGCAAACTCTGCAACAACCACTGTGGACTCCTTTCCTCCTCCTGGCATGACCTAAAGACCATCTCCAACTGTCAGTCCTAGCTAGCTTCAGTGCATATAAAAGTAAATGTGCATATATAAATGTCTATGTGCATATATATATATATACATATGTGTGTGTGTGTTTAGGGTTGATTGATTATTCTCTAGTGCCCTTTCCCTATTGTCTCTGCTTGTTCTTGCTCAATGTTGTCTTAATTTTCTTAAATTTAGCTTCATAGCCTTCCCTAAAAAACATTTTTAAATGATCCCATTAATTTAAAAATGGATGGTCCATCTGATGCTTCTGCAAAACCCCTTTGGACCCTTACAATAGACCTCCACCCAAATGTAACAAATCTCTTGTTCTGAATTGGGCCTGACTCAAATCAGTTTCCCTGATAGTTTAGATTTGATATTAGAAGAAAATGAGACCACCTCTAAGTCAAGCACAATTTTTAAAAAGGAAACTTTCTTAACCATAGCAAGAAAGGGACATTCAACAAGGACAGATATTGAGGATACCTCCAGATGGTTCAGCTGAGACAAGCTCCCTTGACTGGGTTAACCATCATGACCCACCAGCTAAACCTCTAAGAATCACCCTACTCCTTATGTCCTGGGGCTGCTTTGGATTTCTCATCTAATTTGAAACCTAATTTGCATAGGGGAGGGGAGAAGGATATTGCTTCTAACAATAACAAATTCTAGCAATTAATATTTATAGTCATAGTTATAAAGATAACCTAAGCCCGAGGTGGTGAACCTATGGCATACATGCCAGAGGGGATACTCAGATCCCTCTCTGTGGGCACATACACTGTGGCTCCAGCACCACAGAGTTCTCCAAAATTCATTACTAGAAAGCTAGAGGGATATGGAGCCGGGCTGCTCCCATCCCTCCAAAACACTAAGCTGTCTTTGAACTGTTAGGCACCTCCATAATAAGAAAACTCTCTGTGCTAGAGACATGCTTATTTTTACAGTGAAATTAAATTTAGGAAACACCTAAGATTTTATCTGGGAAGCTTAGAGTTTAAACTTATGCCACACTGGTAACATTCCCCAATACTTGTAAGAAAGAGTCCTATATTAAAATGATACTCATTTTAAAATAAGGGAATAGAGAGTAGTCTATTTTTAAAATGTAGTTTAAAAGTGGGCTACTTTTAAATGAGTCACCCCTGTGTATAGCATTCATTTCCATACAGTGTTCAATTTGAATATTGACTATCTCCATGTGTGGTAAAACCTCATGAATTCCGATTCAAAACTAATTTAAAAAATAAATTTAACAGAAATTGGTCAATTTCTCTTTGAACTATCAGTGAGGGGAAAAAAGTTTGCTAAGCAAATAATGTGGTCCCTTAGACTGGTCTGGAGTCAGGAAGACTCTTCTTCCTGAGTTCAAATCTGGTCTCAGATACTTACTAATTGTGTGACTCTGGGCAATTCATTTAACCCTATTTGCCTCAGTTTCTTCAGCTATAAATGAGCTGGAGAAGAAATGGCAAACCACTTCAGTATCTCTGTCAAGAAAACCCCAAATGGGGTCACAAAGTGTCTAACACAACTGGCAATAATTGAACAAAAAAAGTAAATAATGTAAATAAGGTTGCAACAGAGATTGTTGCTATAATAATTATGAATCTTCATCTGTTATCAAAGTGGGCTCCCAAAGACTTCTATTTTGTGAGCCAAGGATGATAATATAGTTTCTTGAAAATAACACAATATTTATTTAATCTGTAACATAACTTTTTTACCAATATAAGCTATTACTTTTAATTTTTCATTTCAGATCATATAATGAACAAAATGTTATCTGCTATAGGCTATCCCACTTTTGTCTTTGTACCTCTAGTGCCTAGTACAGTGTCTGTGCTTCATAATTGCTTAATGAATGACTAAGAGACAGTATGTTATTGTGGAAAGAGAGCTGGCCTCAGAAACCAAAAGATGGGTTAAAAATCTATCCTCTTACATATACAAGCTACGTGACCTGGGGAAATAATTTCATTTCTCAAATACCCCCATGACAATGTTCTAAGAACATAAATTGCTGTATAGCTTCTATCTGCACTGGAGGGGGGAAAGTTTTCTCACCAGGTCTTCCTGATACAAGTGAAATTACAAGTTCAATCCAAATGAAGATAAAAACAGTAATAGCAATGAAATGACATGAATATAAAGCACACTGTGTTGGTGAAGAGAGGAAATTATTTTCTACCACCCTCAAAGCTTAAATGATGTAATCATAGAACGTAAGAGGAAAACAACAAAGACCGAGGGTGTTAATGTGCTAAAATGATGTGCAAGGACAAGTCTATCCCCTGTTGAGTGTGGAGTTCTCCCTGATGAAATTAAAGGGGCAGATTTCCACAAACTGGCCAAAAATTGGCCACACTTCTTAAAATTAAAGCCTGCCAATTCCTATAAAGCAGTCAAAGAACATTCAAGGAATGGGGCAACTCTGTAAGATATGGCCCCAATGCTTCTAGAAAGACAAAAAGGGGAAGATAATGGTGAGAGGGAAGAAGAGAAGGAGGAGACTTTCTCTCTTCCTTCTTCTTTAACCAGACCTGGTATCTTATACCTGGTAGGAGACACCACATCTAGGAGAGAGCAAAGAAAGATACTTAGAGACTGAGAAGGTTTAAGAGCAGAAAGCAGTTTCAAAGAGCCTGACCTCCAGCAGTAGTGAGGAGAGCTAGCTATGCATTCAAGAGGTAACCCTGGTAGTCGAGTTCATTTGTATGGAGGAGGTGATCAAGGGAACCCCAATGAACAATTAAATCAGGCAGAGGTTCTGTAACAAGAGTGAAAGCAACATGAAAATCCTAAGGATATTCTAGCCCTACCATGTTGAAGGCCTGAGTTTCTTTACCACTATGTGATCCCGTGTACATCTCATTATCAGTGTATACTGTCTGTTCCCACTCTTCCTACAGATATTTGTTAGACAGTGTACCTGTCAAATCTTTAGGAGAAATTGTTTTGTATATGCTATCTTATTTTCCTATCTTACTAAATGAAATCGAAATCCTGCCCAGCCTCAGACACTTATTGTGTGACCCTTGGCAAATCAGTTAAATTCATTTAAAAAAAAGTTTCCTCGTCTTCAAAATAAAGATAATATTAGCAGTTATCACACAGTGTAACTGTGAGACTCAAAGGAAATTAATATATACAAAGTATTTTACAAAACTTAAAAGCACTCTATTAATTTTAGCTATTGTCATCATCTACAGGTAGACTCATAAAGATGAGTCTACCAATGGGGGCTCAAGCACTATTGTTTCAGAAGTTCAGATCCAGAGAGTATGTTTAAACTGAGGTAGCCACTCCTCTCTCCTAGACCCAACCTACAATGTGAGGACTATGTTAGAAAAATAATTCCCAAAGGGGATGCTACAACTCTTTAGTCCTTTGTTACTGTGTTACAAGGCACATCTTATGGTCCTTGGTGCTCTTCTTTATATAACATTTCTCTAATCTGCCACCAAGCATCACAGCCCTTCTGAAATTAACTTGGTTTATAGTTGAAGAACCACTGCCTCGGGTTCACCTCAAATAAATGACCAGCCTCAGGAGACTGACAGAGCCCAGTGATGAACAGTTACCCAGAGATTCTACTTTAGGGGTTTGATAAGTATGGTTCTTTGAAGTCTGGCAATTCCTTCCATTTCAGTTGAATCTTATAAAGTATTTTGTGTTGCAGAGACAACTTTACTTTTTTTTTTTTTAGCTTTCACATTATTTTCAAGAAAAACTTAAGCAATACTGTGTCCCCAAAGAGCTATACAATCTGTCTTTAAGCAGTATTTGTTGAATGATGAGCTACAAGTTAATTACAAGAACATCCAAAAAAAATCTATTACCAAGGCTTCAGAACATGTGCTCATTTGAGTTGTAAATCAGGTAGCAGAAAACTGAATGAGGGGGATAAGTATTGTCTATCCAAATATATAGGGTCTAATCTAATATTACCCATGATAATGACAGGACATAGCATCCCTCCCTAGATGACACAATGGATAAAGTACTGGGCTTGGTGTCAAGAAGACCAGAGTCCAAATCCAGCTTCAACTATTACTAGTCACTTGGGTAAGTTACAACCTTTGTCTCCCTCACTTTTCTCAATTGTAAAATAGCAATAATAATAGCACCTACTTTGCAAGGTTGTTGTGAGGATCAAATCATATAAATCACTTAGCACAGTGCCTGGAATGCAGTAGGCACTATATAAATATTTATTCCCTTCCATTCCTCTTTCCAATCCATAGAATTCATATTCCATTTGCAAAATGGAACCTTCCTCCAATCAGCAGATTTTTAATATATAGTGATAAGTTAGTATGAATATTTATTCAAAGTGTTTTCCTAAGCCACCTAACCCATTCTACTTCCACTTCACCCCAGCTTAAACTTTAGGTAAGTAACTGTTCTGTGAGCAACTATGGAGAAATCATAAAATATTTGATCTTGAACTAGAAGGATCTCAAAGACCATCTGGTCCTCCCCTTCATTTTACAAAGAAGGAAAATGAGACCCAAAGAGTTTAAGTGATTTTCTCAATGTTACAAAGGTTTGAAGTAGCAGGACCAGAATTCGAATCCAGATCTTCTGACTCTAAATGACTTCTCCTCCCATATCCCTTATAAAAACTACTCAATAGAAAAGAATCCTGTCACCTATTCTCATGCTTCACTGAGATTGTGATCTTGACTCCAGAATCTGGAAAATTTAGATAGAATTTGAATCTAAGTCCTCTGACTTCAGATCTAAAATTTCTTGCACCAGACTTCACTGTGTTTTTTAGATGCTTACAATTTTTTTTAAGTAACCAAATTTATTTGAAATAAAATGGCTGGACTATCTCTCTCTATTCTCTTAGGGAATGAACAGTAGAGGTCAGAGGTCAAGAAATTAGTGCTGGGAAGCAAATATAAAAAGACAGTAAATTATATGTTTCCAGAAGAAATGGAGAGGGGGGGAAAAAAACATTGAACCCTCCTCCTCTTCCTTCTTCCCCTTCCTCTCTTTTTCCTCATCTTTCTCTTCCTCCTCCTCTTCCTTCTCTTCCTCATGAGGATAAGAAAAAGGGAAAAGACTGAGAAGAATGAGTTTGGGAGTGAGGAATAGAGAAGCTGTCTTAGTATATAGACTCATTACTGATCTCTGCAGCTAATTCTCCAGCTTTTCCTGTCTGCCCTTTGCACAGGAAGCAGACCACACAGTCTGGCTCACAGATCCCTGGAGGGCAACCAGCTGAGTCACTTAGGCATTAGCATGTTAGAGGTAACTGCTGCCTTAGCCTACATGCCCAGAGAACACAGGCTCCAAAGCCCCAAAAGGTCATACCTCCCAGGCAGTGTGCCTAGCCTTAAATGGGGCATGCCATTACACAGACCAAAATCCACGCCCATGGTGAAATGAATCTAATTGTGGGACTTTCTTTTGCTGCCTACATTTTGTTTCATTGATCTATTTATTTACTAGATAACCTGTTTCCTTAACTGACACCTAATTCATCTTATTTTTTTTTAGTATCTCCCCATCCCAGCCCTTTATTTTCTAGTAATAAAAAAAAATAATCATCTTTCTAGTAGAGAATTTGGAGAAAGGTGATCCTTGTCTCTCCCCAGGCAAGTCAAAAGGAGGAGAGGCTTTTTCTGAGCCTGACTATCCCCAGATACAGCTTGTTGGACATGGTGAACACCAAGGACCAGGCGCTGTGTGGATGAGCAAACTCAAGCACGCCATATGGCATTTGATTAACAGGATTTTGGTGAGGGTGCTTCAGCACAGTGAGTGAGTCCAGGGGAATCGTCAAGGATTTACTACCCTTTCTATAGGATTCCTTCCAACTCCATTTTGACTGTGGTCCCCTTACCAAGGTCACACACAATGAATACGAGTCCCATCATCAGAGCTGAAGAGAAAACAAATTGGCCGAGTTCTACGTGAGTCAGGGGACTGGTAATGTGCTCTATAGCCTTTCACCCCCAAGTCAAATGGAGGTCCATGTGGATTGCAGCCCACAGGAAAGGAGTGGGTGAGCTCAGTCTGTCTTCTGCATTATGGCAGGGAGCCTTGGGAAGAATGCCAAGGACTGAATCATTCTGTGACACTGAACCATGCTCACATTTCTCCTCGGGAACAGGAAGGGGGCACCTTGGAAAAGAGTTATGGAAAACTTTGCATCATGGATACTTGTTCCTTTGCTAGGACAGCATGTTTGCCAATGGCACGATTTAGCCTTCCCCAGGCTACCCTGAGGTCATGGAAAGAGTATTTGATTTGGAAGTAGGAGAGAAGTGGGTGCAAATCCTGACTGGCACTTGTCAGGAGTGAACAGAAGCAAATCAGTTTGCTTTGCTGAGCCTTGGTCCTCATCTGTGAAAGAAGGATAAGAATATTAGAAGGCTCTGCCCAATGGTGTTACCGTTAGTATCAAATGAGATAATTATCTGAGTAAGGAATTAATAAGACTTGGAGATTTATATGAGGGTCAGTTACACATCAGGGATCCCCAGAATAATTTCCTCAAGCACAAGCTGTTCTATGGATTCACACAATAGAGAAAGTGCTGGATTTATAGTCAGAAGACCTGAGTTCAGATCCCAATCTTGCCTCAAGCCACCTGTGAACTTGAGCAAAAGGGCTGCATCTCTCTGGCTCCCAGTTCCTTCATCTCTAAATAAAGGGACTACACTAAATGACCTCCAGAGTCCTTTTCATCTCTTAATCTAGGGTCCCATGATCCATTCAAAATCATAACTCAGGAACTCTCACCAGTGTGTTTACTTTATCTTTAGTCAGCCAGAGGGAACAATTAGTTCAAAGCAAAAGCAATTAATGAAATAGCATAGCGAGAAAACTCAATAAACAAAGGACAATAAATATAGGACACATTCTCCCACAAATCCATATACCATTAATGGGAAGAGGAGATGCAAGGAAAACAAGTGGGGAATCCATGCTGCCAAAGCACATGCATGGAGAGGCAACTCACAGCACAGATGCTGCAAGACCAAGATTTCCTATCGTGCCATTTTACAGCTTTTGCTGGACGTGCTCCCTCTTATGTAGCATCTCCACTGGGTATATTGCTCTACTTTCCCCTTTCAGAATGAACACCCCACCTGTGCTTTTATTCTTCCCAATTTGCCCCACACCTACCTCCACCTTCCTCTAGGACCTTGCTCAACCAATCATTTGTTCTCTTTTTTACATCTTTGATTTCTTCTTATTTACTAGATCCTTATCCTATACCTAAACTATGTGCAGATGTACTCATTCCTTAAAAATATTTCTCAGGGTAGCTAGGTGACTCAGTGAATAGAGCACCTGACCTGGAGATTGGAGGTCCTGGGTTCAAATTTGACCTTAGATACTTCCTAACTGTTGTGACCCTGGGCAAGTCACTTAAGCCCAATTGTCTAGCCCTTCTTGCTCTTCTTCCTTAAAACCAATCCTTGGTATTGATCCTAAGTAAAGTAAAAGTTTTTTTTAATTTTTTTTCTATTAAAATTTTTAAACATTTTTCTCACTTCTGCTGTGTCCTACCTATCTTCTTTTTCTTTTCATTGATAAATTCATGAAAAAAAAAAAAAAAACAACTGATACTACCCCCTGTCTCTAATTCTTTATCATGCCTTCACAACTCAATTCATGGTAATCTCATTTCTTTCCTAAGGCCTCTAAAGATATTCTTTTTTTTTCCTAAAATCAATAATGATCCCTTAATTGCTGAACTTAATGGTTTTTTATTAGTCTTGATCTACTTTGACCACATTCTCCTTTGAATTCGGTTTAGTCTTGTTATTCCACACACTGCCCTAAGTGCTAGAGATGGAAAGGCAAAAAAAAAAAAAAAAAAAGAAAACAAGTCTGCTTTCAAGGAGCTTTTAGTCTATTAGAGGAAACACCAAGCAAACAGCTAGATGGAAATGAAATATATGTGTACAGGATGAATTGTGAGTAGTCTTAGAGAGAAGGACTGAAAAGGCTCCTTGCCTGATATTAGCCCAGTTGCAATTTGAAGGAAGCCACGAGACAGAGATGAGGAGAGAGAAAGAGAGTTTCAGGGCTAAAGGATAGCTATTACAATTGCCAGAGAACAGACATGGAGTATCATGTCTGAGGAACAGTAAGAAAGTTAGTGTCACTGGATTGCAGAGTTCATGGAGGAAACCAGAATGGAAAAAGAAGGAGATACATGAAAGGTCAAGGTTCTAATCCTGCCTTAAACTCTTAGCTGACCCGTGGGTAGATTGCTTAAATTCTTACAATCTCAATTTCTTCATCATAAGCTTCTTGAGAACAAGCCTGCTTTTGCCTCTTTTTGTGTCTCCAGGGCTTAGCACAATACCTGGTACATAGGAAGTGCTGAATAAATATTTATCAATTGATTTTTAAAGTGGCATTAAAAATAATTATACTACCCACCTCTCATAGGACTATTACTTAGTAATAATGATAATAATAATAGCATATCCTAACTTGAAAATGTTAATATGACATATAACTCTATCCCATTCCTTCCTCTTTCTTAACACATCATAATCAATAAGTTGACAACTATTCTCATTTCTACCTTTGGAATATTTCTAAGCTATATCTCCTCCTTTTCATTCCCAACTACTTTTTAAAGGCACTTATGTCCTTTGGTCAAACTCTAGTGTCTTAACTGGTCACTTTCCAATTTCTTCCTTTCTTAATCAATCCTATGACTTGCTCCCAGATTCATATTCACACAAAGCTCTTTATTATGATGGATGCTCAGGTGGTCAAAAAGCCTTCAGTAATAGCTTCCAACCGCCTACCTAATAAAGGACTGATATTGAAAGCCCTCCACACTCTGGCAACAACATACTTTTCTATTCATCTTACAACACCCCCTTCTCCAGAACTCCACATCCCAGACAAACTGAACAACTCACTCTTCCTCAAAACATTCCATAGTGTTTCCTGCTTCCTGTCTTTGTTCATGCTACTCCCATCATTGGAAATATGAAATATATATGTATATATATATACACATTTTTGTGTGTGTATATATATATATATCTTTTAACTTCTAGCTCAGATAGCACTTAAGATTATATATCTAGAAGAAGGTCATCTAATCCAATTCTCTCATTTGACAGGTGTGGAAACTAAGACCCTGGGAAATTGTATCATCTCAGATTACAGGTAGTCAGAAGTATGATTTGAACCTAAGTCTCCTTACTGAAAGGTCAGTATTTTTTCCCCTATATGCCATGCTACAATCTCATACAATGATCTCCTTGCTCCCTGGTTATCTATACTATCCAGCCCTTTTTTATCTTATTTGCATAGTTTCAACTTTATTGACATATGGCCCAATAGGAGCATACTCACTAGCATTTCATCATTTTGGCTGCCTTACTAATGTAGTCTTTCTAGCTTTGAATCTAGAACTGGTCTTCCCACTTGTTCCTATCTCTTGGATTTCCTGTGTTTCATAGGCACCCTATTAAAAAGTCTATTTTATTTTAAAGTGTCTGCTTGGTCTCTTTCCCCCTAAAATCACATTTCTAATCTGAGTGATTTTCTTTCTCCCTTCCCAGTGATTTCTCTGAGCACTAGTATAATTCCACCCTTCTTCAGTAGAATGAAACATCATTTACACCTATATGTAGATTACTTCCAAATAAATATTTCTACTTTTAACTTTTCTCCCAAGTTCCATACTCTTATTTCCATTACTTCCCTTCAAGTGCTCTACTGTCCTTCCTGCCACAAACAAGAAGGAGAGAGAGAGAGAGAGAGAGAGAGAGAGAGAGAGAGAGAGAGAGAGAGAGAGAGAGAGAGA